>NC_039250.1:18673843-19273843 GCF_003368295.1 Carassius auratus | reverse complement strand
TCAGTAGGTAGGCCTATGTTCAACATAAATGTTGAGTTCTGAATGTTTATTTTCATTATTTATTTTTTGTTGGAAAAGCACTTTCTGTATTAGCTTAAAGCCCCCAAGTTTACAATAGTTACTGTATTCTTTCAATAGCTCTAAGAAAGGGTGGCTTCCTGGGTGACGTTTTAATTTGTTTATTGAATGCTAGACATCAAGTTGTTATTTTCATCAAAGAATTACAAGATGCACTTTTTTCAGTAACCTTGGCCTTTGTGTTTTCAAGGCTTCGAGGTTTTATTGAATGCTACCTCTGACTAAGAAAAGCATTACTTTGCACTTTTATAATTTTTTTATTTTGGAATTTTAAGAGCAATAAACATATTGCAATGTTAAGGAATTCATGTTTTTTCATTCAGATATGTAAATCAGCATGTATAAATTGCTATTAGTCAATTAATCGGGAGATAATCGATAATCAAATCGAATCGGACAGGAAAAAAAGAATCGTTAGATTAATCGATGCTTCGAAAAAATTATCGCTAGATTAATCGTCTAAAAAATAATCGTTTATCCCAGCCCTAGTCAATATTAAAATTCCCATTTCCCGTTACAATTTTGGCATAGTTGGCAGGACCCTTGACGTACACAACAATATGAATAGCAGCGAGCAGCCTCAGGTAGTGGGTGCACAGCCACAAATGGTAGCTGCATTAATGCCATGGTTTATGGGGGGGCCATGGGTCCCAAAGTTTAGTGGAGAAGGGGGTGCATCAAAGTTTTTAGAATGGAAAACACAAATTCAAGCCTTAATCCGGGCCCAGGGGCTGAATGTAGAGCAACGGGTGGACTTTGTGCTGAGTGCATTGGAGGCAAATGCTAAAAGAGAGGTGGTGCTGTTGGCGGCTGACAAACGTGACACTGACATTAAAATTTTAGAGGCCCTAAGTGAACTGTATGGAGTCCAACAACCAGTAGCTCAGTTGCGAGTCCAGTTTTTTAATTGCAAACAGGAACCAGTGGAGGGTGTCAGGGATTTCATTCTCCTTTTATGTGAGTTGCATTACAGATGGAGAGCCAGGGATCCTCTGGACGCCGGGACAGATAATGAACTGCTACGGACACAGTTTGCCATGGGCCTGAGAACTGGATCCTTGAAGAAGGAGCTACAGAGGCAGCTCCGAAGGACCTCAACGCTTACCTTTGCAGAGGCTTGTGAGGAGACAAAAGCATTAGAGCGGGAACTGAGCCACACAGAAGAAGCCAACGTTTGCCCAACCGTTGCTGCAACATCATACCCACGGCCTACTCCCATTGTCACAGAGTTGCAGCAAATGAAGGAAGCTCTGCGGGCTGAGTTGCGCCAAAAGTTGAAAGAACAGGTAACCCTTCTAGGCAAGTTTATTGTAGAGGAGCTACAAGGACGCTTGAAGTCACCGCCGGAGATGGAGACTTCCCCTCAATCATCCTGGCAGTCACAGTCCAATGCCCCTCAACGCCAACGCCTGGGATCAGCCCCTCCTGGGCAGTCGTACTACCAATGGGACGCTCAAGGCCAAGCTATCTGCCGTGACTGTGGGGATGCTGGACACATCCAAAGATTCTGTCCATGGCGACGTCCAGCCCAGACGGGTTTTCAGCACCCCCGGTCACAGCAGGGCAAGTGAACCGGGAGGGGCCCTCAACCATCCCCCAACAAAGGCCCTCCATGGTTGGTAGATGCCCTGAAATCGAGGTAATTGTCCAAGGGCAACGAATTCCATGCATACTAGACACTGGCTCTCATGTCACCCTGTTTAGCCAAAAACTATTCCAGCGCCACTTCGGTGATGAATGTATACAAGACCCTAGCCGTATATCATGGCTAGCTTTAAAAGCTGCTAATGGCCTGTATATTCCCTATGTAGGCTATGCTGTCTTAGACTTTTGCATTAGGGGAGTAGAGGTAAAGGGGAAGGGGGTAGTTATTGTCCGCGATGACTGCATTAACACTGAGTATGGACTCTTGAGGATGAACGTTGTGGCAGATTGCTGGACCGGGGTTTTTAAAGGTGGCCATCCTGGAGTTGCTGCATTTAAATCTGAGTTCCCCCTTTCTGCAGAAAGAATATGGGATACAGCTTTTGCTGCCTGCCGGAGGGCTGAAACTTCTGTGACTCGAGTGGAGCTTCAAGGTGTGGCTAGACTCCAACGACAGCCCCCGGTGGTATTGCCTCCCTCCGCGGAAATGATTGTCTGAGCCCATGTACCGCAATCTAATGGCTTGCCTGATTGCCCGGTCCTGATTGAAGATATGGAAAATCAGGGGTGCGAATGGCGAGTGGCTTGATCGTTAAGCTGGACCAGGGGAGGCAAGGTTCCCCTGCGTATCTGTAATCCAAACCCATTTCCCATGGAGCTGCCTCAGCGACGCCCCCTGGCCATAGTCACCCAAATCGACCAAGAGGACGTGAGGGGACGGACTAGACTAGTGTTACGGAATACTGGCCCCCAAGTCATCAGGGTGGATGTACAGCAAGTGGGACGGACCCTAAGTGACGATCACCCAAACCTAGCTCTGTATGGTGAAGGACTGGACGATGACCAACAGGCCCAATTGAAGGCCTTCTTAAAGAAGTGGTCTCATGTGTTTGCAGCCCATGAAGAGGATTTTGGCAGAACAGCCGTTGTTACCCATCAAATCCCCACTGGCACGGCGCCCCCAATCCGGGAGCGCTATCGCCCGGTTCCCCCAAACCTCTATTCAGAACTGAGGACTTTGCTACAGGGCATGCTGGACAGCGGGGTGGTGAAGGAGAGCTCGAGCCCCTGGGCTGCCCCAGTGGTTCTTGACATGAAAAAGGATGGCTCATGGAGATTTTGCGTTGATTACCGCAAACTGAATGCAATAACCCACAAAGACTCCTTCCCTCTACCTCGCATTGAGGAATCCCTCACTAGCCTAACCAAGTGTGAGTGGTATTCCACCCTCGATCTCGCAAGTGGGTACTGGCAAGTGGAAGTTGCGCCGGAAGACCAAGAGAAGACCACTTTTACCACCCCTTTTGGCCTGTATCACTTTGAACTTATGCCCTTTGGCCTCTGCAATGCTCCAACCACTTTCAGGGAAGTCGTGACCTAATGGTTGGAGGGTTGGACTCCCAATCGAAGAGTTGTGAGTTCTGGTCTCGGGCTGGACGGAATTGTGGGTGGGGGGAGTGCATGAACAGCTCTCTCTCCACCTTCAATACCACGACTTAGGTGCCCTTGAGCAAGGCATCGAACCCCCAACTGCTCCCCGGGCGCCGCAGCATAAATGGCTGCCCACTGCTCCGGGTGTGTGCTCACAGTTTGTGTGAGTGTGTTCACTGCTCTGTGTGTTTGCATTTCGGATGGGTTAAATGCAGAGCACAAATTCTGAGTATGGGTCACCATACTTGGCTGAATGTCACTTCACTCACTCACTTCCAGAGGCTGATGCAACGCTGTCTGGGAGCACAGGTCTATGATCATCTCCTTATATATCTTGATGATGTCATTGTCTATTCACCCAACTTTACAGCCCACTTGCAGCACCTGGAGAAGGTTTTTGCCCGTCTTCAAGAACATGGCCTGAAGTTACAGCCACGGAAGTGCAGTCTGTTTCAAAGGAAAGTGACAAATCTGGGACATATCGTCAGCAACCAAGGGGTAGCGATGGATCCAGACAAGGTGGCGGTTGTCCATGATTGGGCCATGCCTACGACAGTGAAGCAAGTGAGATCATTTTTGGGCTTTGCCGGCTACTATCGGTGCTTCATCCCAGCTTTCCCTAAGGTAGCAACCCCCCTTCACCAACTCCTACAAGGATAAGCCAATAGACCCTCTGCCCCTATCCAGTGGACACCCGGTTGACAAGTGGCCTTTGATAATCTGAAACAGGCCCTCCTTAGTGCCCCCATCTTGGCCTATGCAGACTTCCAGCTTCCATTCAGATTGTACTAGAGCTGTAGTCAAGTCCAGGACTAGTCGAGACCGAGTCAAGAACGAGTCCAAAGAGGTTCGAGTCCAAGTCAAGTCCAAGTCCAAAATTTTCGAGTCCAAGTCAAGACCGAGTCCAAATGAGTGAAAAAAGGGTCCTATTCAAGACCACATACTTAGCTACAGATAATGTTTGTGATGCGAGAGACAGCATATCTCCTATTCTAAGAAAATAATTGTACATTATTATTTGTAATGATCAAAAAGCATGTACAAAGTAACAACTCTGTAGGACAGGGGTCTCCAAACTACATCCTGGAGGGCCAATGTCCTGAAAAGTTTAGCTCCAACTGGCCTTAACACACCTGGAAGATTCTAGTGTGTCTAGAGCTTGATTAGCTGGTTCAAGTGTGTATAATTAGGGTTAAAGCTAACAGGGGCGTTAAACAAGATCCTGGGGCCTATGCATAGGCAGTCCTGATGGGCCCCCATGCCCCCACCCATGAAAATATCCAGGTAAAATAAAATATATTTCAGATTCATACTTTTCAAGGGCCCTCTATTCCTTTGGGGCCCTGGTAATGAGTACTGGTTTTACCCCCAGTCCGACCCTGGGAGCTAAACTATAAAGGACACTGGCCCTCTAGAGTTTGGAGCTGTAAGGTCAAATTATTTTTATGTACTTTCATTTTATTTACTTAATAATGCTGCTTTTTCTGACATTATGTCTGTGGTCAAAAATGACTGATGCCTTGGCACAGTGCACAGACACACGCAAAGCTCGGGATATGACGCATGCGCACAGCAAGGCTAGAAGGATACGTTTGGCTCTACTAGGCATGCGCACATATTGTCATACTGTACTAGTGCTTGCATAGACCACTCGGCGCTGTTGGAAACAATCAACTACTCCAGCATGTATTAAACATAATGCATACAAAGTGTTTGCAAGTACGACGTGAATTTTAGAATTAAAAAATTGCGTGGAGCTGCTACGATGACCTTATATCTATGTTGCATGTAAAAATATGTAATTTAATAATTAGGGTTGTGCCTGAAGCCGAATTCCTTATTTGGAATGGCACGGATAATGGCTTAAAAAACGAATAACGGACAAGGAATAATTCTGCCTGAATACTCGGCTGAAGCTGACACAGTCTGGTGTTTGCTAGATAACAGTTGAGCCAGGGCATCAGCGCCAGAAGTGAATGAATGTAAACTTTATGAATAAAAAGAGCGCAAATCAAACACCGCATTGTTGTCGCCTCTCTTTGCATCTCTCAGAAATCAGAGCGTTGCAAGAGTAATTTTACCTATAATAATACATCATACACGTTATTGTATTTGTATATAAAGCTTAGGCTACGATATGATACGAATTAATGGAATAGGAACAGCGCGCTCGCCAATCAAACAGCCGCGCTGCGCGTCTCAGTCTCTCAAAAACCAAATCAGTTCTCTCTCAATAGTAGGCTAATAATCAGCTTAGATACGGATACATTGTCTACTTGTCCTACATGTTTGCATATTTACCTTTTGCTGGTTTGCGCCGAACACACACATCTGTTTAGTGAAGTTCATTAACATTAAGACTCGCTCAAAGTGCTGCGTAATGAAAATGTGTGCATTGAATGGATTCAGTCGTGTTCAAATGATCACTAAACTAAACGTCTCTGCTTGCATGATAAATATTATTTTAGAAATTAATAATTATTTTAGTTTAACACGACATACTTGTTCAGTGATAACTACGAAAAAAATATAAAAAGTCATAACGGTCTTATCAAGTAACTGTACGATGTATCCGAATGCAGACAGGTAAAATTTTGTGATTGCTACAGATACTAATACTGGCTGTTACATGAAAATGTAAATATGTAATGTCATAATTATAAAAAATGTTTTTAAATAAAATGTAGGCCTACATACTGTATGTAATTGCTGCATAAGGCTATACTTTAATAAGCGTTTATTGATAAAAAAAAATATTTAGTGTTTTCATTTACAATAGCATGAACCAATATTCGAGTAACTCAAGCATTTTTTATAAAAAAAAATCGACTAGTAGAAATCAGTAGTCTTGCAACCCCTTTACTGTACAACAATAATCAGTATTTCATTATTGTAAAGGGGACGCTTGAGGCGATCTATGTGTAGACGTAAATTAAACACAATCTAACAGGTAGAAAATTAAATTAGAAACATCTAAACTTTTAAGGTCGCAGCAAGTGCACCGCTGGTCATGCACATCCTTTCCTGGAACAATACTGAAAGCTAAGATGGAGAAACAGATGATCATAGCTGTACAAGGAAAGCCATTTTTTAAATGAATCTATTAGAAGAGCTATTGAAAGGGATGTTTAGTGCTGGAAATCCATTTATTCTTTGCTGAAACTTATGCGTCTTCATGGAGCGCAGATCATGGTTGCCCAGCAACAGCAGACGCCACTGGAGCGCGAGTGTAGAGCGCAGGCTACAGAGTGCTTTGGAAATAAGGAGAGCGGCGCGCCTAGCATTTTCCACACGTTTTCAGTCGCGACATCATGCAAATGTGGTTATGTTTTGAAGGAGAATTTTTTTATAAAATTTTTTTGCTGGACTCGGTCGAGACCAACTAGAAGACTTGGCGAGTCCAATGGCCAAGTCCGAGACAAGTCCGAGTGCAAATGCAACGAGTCCGAGACAAGTCCGAGACGACAGAAAAATGTCTCGAGTCCGGACTCGAGTCCAAGACTGGACTCAAGTACTACAGCCCTAGATTGTACACTGACGCTAGCCTGGATGGTCTCGGGGCTGTGTTAGCTCAGGTCCAAGGCGGAAGAGAGAGGGTCATCGCATATGCCAGCCGCAGCCTCCATTCCACCGAGCATAATAACCAAAATTATAGCTCCTTTAAACTGGAGCTACTGGCCTTAAAGTGGGCCATTACAGAAAAATTCAAAGATTACCTGTGGGGAGCGGAGGTTACAGTTTTTACTGATAATAATCCTCTGGTCCATCTTGAAATGGCGAAACTGGATGCAACGGAGCAAAGATGGGTGGCCCAACTTGCAAATTATTCATACAATCTACGATACCGACCAGGGGCAGCCAATCGAAATGCTGATGTCCTATCACGGCTGCCAGGAGAAGCAGCGTAGTACACTATGTACGCCACGGCAGGCATTTCATCATTAGAACCACTTACCCTGAAAAAACAATGGGAGGAATGGCAGAGGGATGATCCTGATTTGCAACTCCTACATGTTTGTAAGGGGAGCAACGAGCCCCCAGTAGTCCATAACCTGGTGATCCTGTCTCCTTCGCGGCTTGCTCCGAGAGTGGCGACATTTGGAGCTGTTTGATGGGACACTGGTGAGGTGCATTGCGGAACCAGATACAGGCGCATCAGTGAAACAAATTATCATCCCAGTAGCGCATGCCCGACCACTTTGGGAAGAATATCATAAGGCAGCAGCCCATGCGAGTGGGGACAAAATGATCTCATTGTTGAGAAGGAGGTTCTACTGGGTAGGGATGAGTGCAAATGCCCGGAAATGGGCAACAGAGTGTACCACTTGTGTAGTTGGGAAATCAGGATCTCAGCCAAAAGCCTCTCTGTGCCCGATTGTCTCTAGTTACCCTTTTTAGACCGTAGCCTTAGACTATCTGTCCCTTGGGAGACCTTCTGACACGTACCAGTACATCCTGATTATTACGGATCTGTTCTCTAGATACGCACTGGCTGTACCTACCAAGGATCAGACTGCTCTTACCACAGTAAAGGCCCTGTGGATGGCACTTATCCTCCCTTTTGGCTGCCCAGAGCGAATTCTCACAGACCAGGGAGCAGCGTTCGAGTCAACTCTGGTGCAGCAACTATGCATTATGTATGGCTGTAGGAAGATGCACACCACCCCTTACCATCCACAGGGGAACGATGCCTGCGAAAGGTTTAATCGCACTCTCCTAGCTCTTTTGTGTACTATCGAAACACAGTTTCAGGCCCAGTGGCTTAGCCGGCTACCTGCACTTTTACAAGCCTATAATAACACCACGCGCGCAAGCACCGGGATGACTCCACATTACGTTGTTTTTGGCCGTCACGCTAGGCTACCAGTAGATATGTTGTACGAGGTTGCACCACCCCAGTGTAGAGATAGTTTAGAGGGTTGGGTCCAAAGCCACCACCAGACTCTTCTGCAAGCCTATGCTTCTGTCCGTAATAATGCAGAGCGTCGCAACCACTGGAACCAGAGGCAGTACAATCGGAACACTCGGACCTTGCCACTGTTGCCAGGAGAGAGGGTGTTGATGAGAAACTTTTGTCGCAGGGCTCAATGTAAACTTGCACCACGGTGGCTCCCAGCACCATTTGTGGTCGTTAGGCAGTCCCATCCCGACCGGCCAGTGCTTATCATAAGACCAGAGGGTAAAGATGGTCCATGTCGGACCCTCCACCGTAATAATTTGCAGCCATGCCCTGGGGATCCTCCGATCAATAATGACACAGCAGAAAGTCAACAGAATGGGGTATACGCACACTCTGCTCCTGTGGTACTAATTCAGCCAGCTCTACCCTATCGGCTCGGCCCTGTTTCGACCTCATTGCCAGAGCCAGCCAACGTACCATCCAACCCTATAGTGAATCCACCTCATTCTTCTGCCTCAGTTGCCCCCTCTCATGAAGCCCTTGGCCCAGAGTTGCGACTGGTAGGGACTGCTCGGGACACAATAGTCCCACCACAGCCAATGATAGACCCCTGCACAGCCCCAGAACATTACCAAAATTCGGAGCCATGTGCTCCTAGTCGGTACCCGGTCCGTGATAACCGGGGGAACCTTCCTGTGCACTACCGACCTTGAAGGTCGCAACAGACTGGACCATAAACTGAACTATGGGACATTTATGCCCTATGACTGACCTTTTAGTGCTCGGGACGAGCCCTATTAAATGGGGGGGGGGGGGTTTAAAAATGTAGCGGGGTTACACGTAATTGAGATGTCGACTAAACTGTCTGGGGGGTGGGGTTGTGCACATGTCTGTGTATGTGTATATGTGAGACGATTATGCACAGGTGCGGCTGATAATGGGGAACGATCAGCAGCCTTCATGATTAGTGGCTGGAGAGGATAAAAGCTGATGGATTCTGATAACCTGTGCTGGTAGCTGGAGCCTGAACACGACTTCACACACCGCAACTCACGAGAGCAGAAAGGCTGGCATTACTTCGCCTCTGATTCCCCAGATAGCCGCGAGCTGACCACTATTTGTTTGGACGCAGTGAAGACGGCGAAATAATCATCCCAACGCACTCTATTCCTCGTATGAAAAGGAAGTGGTTTTGCGACTGTCTTATGAACGAATGGGCTTTACCCCGCGATATTGTTGTGAAGAGTTGACTGATCCACTTTCCCCTCCTTGCAGTTCCGGGTGGAGTTTCCACGGTTACCATCCGTGGAGGAACGCTGTCGACAGGAGGCGTGAGATGCCCTGCATCGTCATAAGGAACGACGAAACTGAGACGGCGCCGATTCTCTTGTACTGTGATTTTGAACTGTGGACCGGCTGTGAGTGGTTGCGGGGCTGTTAATCCATTCTTGTATAGAAACGGGGGGTTTATTAGGCAGACAATGGTTAGGTTGTAAGGTCTGGCTGCTCGCTATACTTTCCTGAACAGTGAATATGGTGAAAGGGTATTTCTCTGGTAAACAGCGTTTTTTAGGTGGTAGTAGTTTGTTGTGAGATGTTGTGTTTTTTTCACATTATGTGGTTTTATAGCAGTAGTGCTACTTGTTTAATGTTTATTTGTACTTCATCTGTGATCTCTAGCGTGGTCATGGAACATGTATGTAGACGTTATTAATCTCCCTTTCTAGTGTATACATCTATATAGTATGTGTTTTATGTATTGAAAGATTGAAATAAATTGAGCCTTTACACCTATGTCTTTTGTTGTTGTACCTCAAGGGTCAATATTAAAATTCCCATTTCCCGTTACAATAGTTCAATACAAAACTATTGTTTGGTGTAAAATATGTTAAAGATTAGCTGATCGATTCAGCAGTCAATTCATAAAATTAGCCGTTTACTCAAAAAAAGCTGTTTAGTCAGTGTAGTGAAGCCTCTCCTCTACTGAAAAAAACAACTTTTAAGATCTGGTCTACAGATTACAGAATGAAATTAAATGTTTATTGTCCAACAATTAAAACTAATAGATAAGAAAACAATAAGTCCTGTCAGTTAGACAAAAGTCTGGGGGAAAAAAATGGTATTACGTTTGACATTTCTGTCACCCTCACTTCTGAAATTATGGCTACAACCCTGGAAATATGCAAAAACTGGTCATAAAGGAAGAAATCATATTACATTTATTATGGTAGTTAATCTTTTACAAAGTCACATTAAAATATCAATTAGGTTCTTAAAGTTCTTAGCAGGAAATTCTGGTAACACTTTAGAATAGGAAACACTTATTCACTCTTAACTAGGACTTTTACCTATAAAAAAAAATCCTAATTTGCTGCTTATTAATAGTAATTAATGTAGTTTTTAATTTTAGGTATTGGGTAGAATTAGGGATGTAGAATAAGTTTATGTACAATAAGGCATTAATATGTGCTTAATTACTACTTATAAATGGCTAATAGTCTAGTAATATGCATGCTAATTAGCAACTAGTTATGACCTTGGTCTCTAGTTTAAGAGACCTTAGCATAAAGTCTTACTAGAATTCTTAATGGAAACTTTTACAGTAATAAGTATTGTTGCATGAATAACCTAACCCCTAACCTACGGTAAAGTAATAACATGCAATAAATATGGCCTCAAAGCAGAGAAAACATCTTTTAAAAATATCAGTCAAATAAAATAGAGATAAAAATATATTTGTTACAAAGCATGCAAAAGCACAAGTTGTCAAATTGTTAATAAAAGCATGTTTAAAAATATTTAAATGTTAGATGAAAAATAATTTAAAAATAAAAATAAAAAGAGAAAGAGAAAATTTGTAGATTGACATTGTGGCTCATGAACTACATCAGTCCATCAAGGTGCTGTTTGAAGTACAGGGCAAAACAAAATTTGCGTTTTGCAAAATGGTTGCAAGACCAGCAGCTAAAGAAACCTCAAAAGGCTTGCATTTTTTTCTTGCCTTGCACTCCTTGCTCAAACAAGCTATCACATCATCTAGTTGTACATTTTTTTATTTGATCTTATGTTGTTCGTACACTTGTTTGTCACCCATCACACAGGATGTGGCCATGCCTCAGGAAGAATAAGCTGCTGCATAAATGCACAGATTGTGCAATTACTAGACCTTACCAGTTATAGCCCCAGAAAAAAAAAGAAACACACTTAAAGGATCATGAAACCCAAAAACCCATTTTTTGAAATGTTAACCGATATATACTTGTTGCAGCAAAGTACTGTTATGGTGTGTTCTGTATAATTACAGCCTAATATAGTAGTTTTCCTGTGATTACATTTTTAGGGCACAGTGCTAAATTTGGTACATACATAGTAATAGACCTAAAAGCAAACAGGTTATTGGACATCAAGTTTATTCAAGTATGTGTAGCGATCGGGAACACAGGAGATGAGAGATCCAAGAGTAGTGTGAGTTTAATTGGGTAATCCAAAATCAAAATCCAAAAACAGGCAAAAGGTCATAACCAGAAACATCCGTCCAAAAACAAAACAAACAGGAACTAGAAATACTAGGAATTTGAGGAAACCATGTGACGGAAAGTAAGGACTCCATGAAACAAACAGAAACAGACCGGTTGAAATAGGCAGGGTAGTAACTATGAAGTGAAGACACCTGAGTTCAATTAACAGGAGTGCAATTACTGTGATGAAGGGACAAGGCCTTGTTGGAATTGTAGTGCCTGCGATGTGGTGCCTATGGGGAAGTGAGACCACTAGTGGAGACCCAGGGAAACACAGACCAGACACCGTGACATTACCCCCTCCTCTACGGAGCAGCTTCCAGATGCTCCACCCGAACATAAGAACAACCCAAGGAACACAGAGACCATGTGGGAGGTGGACCGGCAGAGGACCAGGGGGAGGGACGAAGGGCCAGGTAATAGAGGGAAACAGAGAAATGAAGTGCAAAAAACAAAAACAAGGAGACCAGGAGGGAGGTGGACGGGCAGAGGATCAGGGGGAGGGACGGAGGGTCAGGTAATAGAGGGTAACACAGAGGAAATAAAAAACAAAAATGAAACAACAACAAAACACAAGGCCAGGAGAGAACAGAAAGTTCAGGGGCCCAGGGCCGAACCAACAGGGCAGGAATCCAGGGTGGAGCAATGTGGAACTGGAGCCATGCGGTCGAGACAGAAACCCCCCAGGGCGGCGTAGAAGACCACCACATACATGCGGTCGAGTCAGAAGCCCACCGGGGCGGAGCAGAAGACCACCACAGTCGTGCGGTCGAGAAAGAAGCCCACCAGGGCAACGCAGAAGACCACCACAGTGGTGCGGTCAGGACAGGAGCCCACCAGGGCGGCGCCGAAGAAGTCGAGCGCTTAGAGAGTTTGGCTGAGATGGGACGAGGCTCTGTAAGTTCCGCAGAGAGGAGAAGAGGCTCTGGTAGTTCAGCAGAGACGTGGAGAGGCTCTGGTAGTTCAGCAGAGACGTGGAGAGGCTCTTGTATTTCAGCAGAGATGTGGAGAGACTCTGGTAGTTCCGCAGAGATGTGAGGAGACTCTGGTAGTTCAGCAGAGATGTGCAGAGAGTCTGGTAGATCCGTGGTGTTTAGACTGGATTCAGGAAGATCAATGGTGACTTGACTCTGCTCATGAAGATCATTGGTGACCTGACTTTGCTGATGAAGATCATTGGTGACCTGACTTTGCTCATGAAGATCAATGGTGACTTGCATTTGCTCATAAAGATCAGTGGCGACTTGCCTTTGCCCATGAAGATAGTTGGTGACTTGACTTTGCCCATGAAGAACACTGGTGACTTGACTTTGTCCATGAAGAACACTGGTGACTCGACTTTGCCCATGAATAACACTGGAGGTTTGTGTTTATATGAATGTAATGTCATTGCTAACAGTTATTGCTAACATTGATAATCATGATTGTATGTCATGATTCAGACAAACTTTATTATTTCATTAACAGTTTAAAATTAAACAAAATTGTTATCTTGTTTTAAAGCAATGATGTCTGAAACAGTAACAGGAGAGAGGGGTCCGCATTCAAATACTTGTCACAAACAGGCATCCATCTGTCATAAAGTTTCTCAAGGACAGCAGACCAGGTGTTGTGCACAAGTTTGATGCGTGGCACTTGGAAAAAGGTGTGTTTCAGAATGTAAATTGTAACCAAGATAAACAGTAGAAACTGTATATAAATTTTTCAGTATTTACATGTCGCATACCTGTCAATCGTCTGATGTTTTTTAAACCGTTTGTATTCTATAGGTGTGGCCAAAAAAATTGACCAGATAGCTAAGCTGAAGACTTGCAGAGAAGTTGGTGCCTGAAATAAGAGCATTGTCAACCATCTGTACTGGTGTGGAGCCATTTCATCTAGAGGCTGTGAAATTGTGGCCAAGTGGAAATCTGTTGCAAATCATGTGCAGAACATTCATGGTCCAGGTATCATTCGTTCATTTGTTTTTGCTTTCACATATGGAAACGAAAAAACAAGAAAACAACTCCTTTTTTCATTTTTCTAAAAAAAGTCAAAAACCATTTCTGTCAGACGCCTCCGATTCGAGAACCGAGGAGATGATGATACTGCGCATGTGTGATTCAGCGTGAAGCATACTGACACACAGAGCGTCTGAACCGAACTGATTCTTTTGGTGAATGATTCTGAACTGATTCTGTGCTAGTGTTATGAGCACGGGTAAACCGAAGGCTTGGATAAAGGGCAATCATCACCAATGACGCCATTACGTAGAGTGAAAAAGAACCGGTGAACCGTTTTCTTCAACCGGTTTATTGAATAGACTGTCTGAAAGAAGTATTGGTGATCCAAAAACCGATGCAACCGGTTCTTGACTCGTGAATGATTCAGTCTATTGTTCGTTATCTGGCTCGGCTCGGTGTTCATCTTCAGTTCTTTCAGTTTGAGTACCGTATTTTTCAGACTATAAGTCACACTTTTTTTTTAAAGTTTGGCTGGTCCTGCGACTTATAGTCAGGTGCGACTTATTTATCAAAATTAATGATTCACACAACCTTTGTAAGAAATGTTGAACTAATGTCAATGTTTTGTTGAAAACCATAAATATTGTTGCAAAAAAAAACATTAATTTGACATGAACCAAGAGAAAACATTACCGTACAGCCGCGAGAGGGTGCTCTATGCCGCTCAGTGCTCCTGTAGCCTACACTGAAAACAAAGAGCGCCCTCTCGCAGCTGTAGACGGTATTGTTTTCTCTTGATTTTTGGCTCTAAATAAATGCGACTTATAGTCTAGTGCAATTTATATATGTTTTTTTCCTCGTCATGACGCATTTTTGGACTGATGCGGCTTATACTTACAGTAGGAGCGACTTATAGTCCGAAAAATACGGTACATGAATTACTCCGGGATATTGTTTGTTTTAACTCAGAGGGAGTGTCTGCCACATTAATAAAGTTAATAGCTTAAGTCATTTGTGGATTAATGCATAATCAGAGATGTGAACCGTTTAAAACGATTCAGTTCGATTTGGTGAACTGGTTAAAAAAGATCCGGTTACATTGAATGATTCCTTCGCGAACCGGATATCCAGACTTCTTTGTTTTGAACTCTCTCTCACAACAGATAAGGAATAGAAGACAATGCTGAATAAAGTTGTCGTTTTTGCTATTTTCAGACCAAAATGTATTTTCAATGCTTCAAAATATTCTAACTGACCCTCTGATGTCACATGCACTACTTTGATGATGTTTTTCTTGCCTTCCTGGACATGGACAGTATACCGTTCACACAGCTTCAATGGAGGGACTGAGAGCTCTCGGACTAAATCTAAAATATCTTAAACTGTGCTCCAAACCTGAGGGTAAGTTATTAATTACATAATTTTGCTATTTGGGTGAACTAACCCTTTAACAACATCCTATTTAATGTTTGAGTGGAATTCATACACCAGTTCCTTTTTTAGCCACTGATGTAACTACATTGGTGGGTACTCCACTACTCTGCAGTTTTGCAATTAGAGATGCACACATTTCTTGGGTTCGCAATGTTCTCTCATGACCACTTGTGCTCGGTTTTTCTGAAACTGTGCTGGAGGACTCCATGACAGAGGGACTAGAGGGAGGTTTTAATGAATGCATTTCAGAGCTTTTACTGTTGTGTCTACATTGGATATGTTTTCTAAAGCCAGAGAATGTAACAAATTGTAACGCTGAGTCAGAGACGTTATGATCCATAAGCAGCTTTATTTCAATAATCCACAGAGTAAACAGAAACAGGTCAATCAGGGGCGTTAGATACCACGTAGACCAATCAGAATCATAAACCTTGACAGAGCGTAGAATCAGGGCTGGCGGCTGGCAGGCAGAGGCGAGAGAACAAGGCAGGGGTCGATAAGGCTGGCGGCAGAGAATCAGAGTCCAGTAATCAGTCCAGGTCATACACGGAGATCCAACAGTGGGAAAACGCTCGGTAATGTCTGCATGGGCAAAACAAGACTTCGCGTTTGAGAGACCAGGGCGAGTTCCTTAAATAGGGGATGAAGATGAGCGACACCTGTGCAGGTAATCAGCCCCAGGTACGGGGTGTATGGGGAATGGAGTTTGAAGGAGGTTAATACTCGGGTGACGGTTCCCTCTGGTGGTGATCGGAGAGAGCCACAGAGGCTGTGTTTGTGACAGAGCCCTCCCCCTGCGAGCGGCTCCTGACGCGATGAGGTGATCGTCGCCGGGGTCTTCCTCGGGGTCTAGGAGCGGGTCTGTCTGGGTGATCTCGATGGAAGTCCGTGATAAGAGTGGGATCCAGTATGTCATCAGCATTGACCCAGGACCTTTCCTCCGGACCGTACCCCTCCCAATCGACCAGATACTGTAGGACTCGGCCCCGGCGACGTGAATTCAGGATTTCGTGTACCAGATAGGCCTCCTGGCCATCGATGATGAGGGGAGGCGCTCTCTGGTCACCAGCCTCCTCTAGGTTCTCAGCTCCTCTCGGTCCACCAGCGGGCTTGAGCAAGGAAACATGAAAAGTGGGTGAGATACGGTAATGAGATGGGAGAGATAGTCTAAATGATACTGGGGTGATTTGACGGAGGATTTTGAAAGGGCCCACGTACCTGGGACTAAGTTTCTTGGATGGTAGTCTGAGGCGAAGATCCCGTGTGGACAGCCAAACCCATTGTCCGGGCTGGTAATCCGGATGAGCTCTGCGGTGTCGATTGGCCTGATTTCTGGTCCGACGAACTGCTCGGAGAAGGTGAACATGAGCACTGTTCCAGGTCTCCTCACAGCGTCTCAGCCAAGCATCAACTGCAGGTAATTCGGATGGTTCGCCAGACCATGGGAAGAGAGGAGGTTGGAATCCTAGAATGCACTGGAAGGGAGTCATGCCAGTGGAAGGTTTTTGAAGGGAATTTTGTGCGTACTCGGCCCAGAGAAGGAAGCGGCTCCAATCATTTTGATTCTGGTTGCAGTAGGATCGAAGGAAACGGGAGAGTTCTTGGTTCAGACGTTCGACCTGTCCGTTGGATTGTGGGTGGTAACCTGATGTGAGACTAACATTGATGCCCAACTGTTGGCAGAATGCCGACCATACTCTGGAGGTAAATTGGGGACCCCTATCGGAGACAATGTCCTCCGGGAGGCCATAGAACCGGAACACACTCTCACAAAGTGCCTCTGCTGTTTCGAAGGCAGTCGGGAGTTTGGGTAATGGGATGAAGCGGCAGGCTTTGGAGAAGCGGTCGATCACAGATAGAATTGTGGTTTTGCCCTGCAAGAGAGGCAGATCAGTAACAAAGTCGATGGCTATGTGGGACCAAGGACGTTGAGGAACGGGTAACGGGTGAAGAAGACCAGCGGGTAATTGATGGGATGATTTGTTAGTGTTGCAAGTGATACAGTTTCTAATGTAAT
The DNA here is from genome assembly GCF_003368295.1 of Carassius auratus. NCBI lineage: Eukaryota > Metazoa > Chordata > Actinopteri > Cypriniformes > Cyprinidae > Carassius > Carassius auratus. Next base: position 19,256,878 of record NC_039250.1, on the reverse strand, counting down.
TGATGGTGTCTGCTTGCATTGAGGACCACCAGAAGCGGTTGGATAGGAGCTGGACGGTGGCGGTTATACCGGGGTGTCCTGAGCTTGGGGTAGAGTGGACCTGATGTAGTACTCGTTGTCTCAGTGTTTGAGGGACGAATGTGCGATTCTGGGGAGTCTCAGGAGGTGGAGGTTCGATGCGTTGGGCCTCAATGATCTCAGTCATAATGTCCCATTGGATGGGTCCAAGAATGATCGTGGGAGGAATGATGGGTTCGTGGTCTGGAGTTTGGTTGTTGGTTTCGTAGAGACGAGAGAGTGCATCTGCTTTGGTATTCTGGGAACCCGGACGATAAGTGACTTGAAAATTAAATCTTGTGAAGAAGAGCGACCACCTGGCTTGTCTGTGATTCAAGCGTTTGGCTGACCGGAGGTATTCTAGGTTGCGGTGATCCGTAAGGACTGTGAAGGTGTGTTTAGCCCCCTCTAGCCAGTGCCTCCATTCCTCGAATGCTGCTTTCATAGCAAGGAGCTCGCGATCTCCAACATCATAATTCCTCTCGGCTGCGTTTAGTTTCCGAGAATAAAAGGCACATGGGTATAATTTCGATGGATCTCCCTGACGTTGTGAGAGTACAGCCCCGAGACCTGAACTTGAGGCGTCTACTTCCACAATGAATTCCTGCTCTGGATCAGGATGATGTAAGATGGGCGCTGTGGTGAATCTATCCTTGAGGACCTGGAAGGCGTTGAGGGCGGCGGAGGACCAGTGGAGACGCTGAGAGCCCTTCTTTGGTCATTGGTGCGCTGCGATGGAGCTAAAGTCGCGGATGAACCTTCTATAGAAGTTAGCGAAACCCAGGAAGCGTTGTAGTTCCTTGAGAGTCTGGGGTAGGGGCCAGTTGACTACAGCGCGAACCTTCCCCTCCTCCATGGCTACTCCTCCAGCGCTGATTACATAACCCAGGAAGGAGATAGTCTGTTTGTGGAATTCACATTTCTCCAGTTTAGCATACAGTTGGTGCTGGATTAGGCGTTGGAGGACGGCTTTGACCTGTTTCACATGTTCTGTATACGTTTCGGAGTAGATGAGGATATCGTCTATGTAGACTATGACCCAACGATTCAACATATCCCTGAATATGTCGTTCACAAAGGCTTGGAACACGGAAGGACTGTTGGAAAGGCCGAACGGCATGACCCGGTATTCGTAGTGCCCAGTGGTGGTTGAAAAGGCCGTCTTCCACTCATCCCCTTCTCGAATTCGGATCAGGTTGTAGGCGCTTCGGAGGTCCAACTTCGTGAAGTACTTTGCTCGGCGTAGTTGCTCTAGAGCCGCTGGGACGAGTGGCAAGGGATATCGGTACTTCACCGTAACGTCGTTGAGGCCACGGTAATCTATACAGGGGCGGAGGCCTCCGTCCTTCTTTTTCACGAAGAATCCTGCAGAAGCTGGTGAAGTGGAAGGTCGAATGAATCCCTTGGCTAATTCCTCCTCGATATACTCCTTCATGGCTGTGGCTTCGGGTTGAGATAACGGAAATACTCGGCCCTTGGGTGGTTGAGCGCCTGGCATCAGTTCAATGGCGCAATCGCCTGGTCGATGAGGAGGTAGCTGCGCAGCCTTGGTTTTACTGAAAGCCTCCTGGAGATCGTCATACTCTTGAGGCAGTGGAGAGGCCGATGGGGAAGTATGAGTGATCGTGGGTCGGGTGCAGGAATGGAGACAATGTTCCTTGCAGTAATCTGACCATTGTGATATCTGTTTCGTGGACCAGGTGATGATTGGATTGTGTTTTTCCAGCCAGGGCAGTCCCAAGATGATGGGGTTATGAGGAGATTGGAATTTTATTTATATTTTGTCGACACGATCATTGTATGGGATTGTTTGTTCGTGTCGAAGCCCGAAGTTGTTGACGTGCTGGTCCAGTTATCAAATCAGTGGCCGCTGTGTCTTTGCCTTATCCTCTGCTACGCTAAGAATGCTGCCGATCCTTGCTGCGCTGTCCGGAGTCTGCCTTGTCCGTCCTGTCCCGGTGGTGGGTGGAGTGCTGTCCAGCACGACTGGGAGTCAGATTCGTCTGCTCCCAGTTTATTGGTGAGTGACGCCTTGTGTTAAATTATGCTTATGACTAAGCCACATTTGGCGTAGTCAGCAGGGTTTGGTTTGGAGCTTCACATATAGGTCACCTAGACTGTAGACTGTATAAAATTATAGTATATATGGGGAAGTTTATATATATATATATATATATATATATATATATATATATATATATATAATAATAATAACATTATATATATATATATATATATATATATATATATATAATGGTATTATTATTTTTTTTTTTAACATGATGATGATGCTGGTTTTTGCGGGTGCACCTTGGATACCTAAATTTAAAGGAGTGGGTGGTGATTTAAAATTTAGTGAGTAGAAAGAACAAATTCAGAGTTTATTGCAGGTACGGGAGTTTAATGAACCGCAGAAAGTTGGTATAGTGTTGGGGGCATTAACTGATGAAGCTAAGCGGGAGTTTTGTGTCTTAGGGGATGTAGACCGTGATACTGTAGCTAAAATTCTGAAACATCTAGACACCTTGTATGGAGACCAGGTCCCTGTGGCTAATTTGCGATCACAATTTTATAGCTGTGTCCAAATTTCCAGTGAGAGCTTAAGAGCTTATGTTCTCAGGCTCCGGGAACTGTTTTGTAGACTAAACAAGCGAAACCCAGATGGCCCCCTTGATGAGAGCCACTTGTTGGACCAGCTTTTGATGGGGCTCCGTAATGTAAAACTGATAAGCACAATCAGGACCTATGCATGCCATAATCCTGATGCAACTTGTAATACTGTATTGGAAGAAATCTTTTTGCTGGAACATGAACAGCACCCTAGGGCTGGACATGAAATCGTAGCAAAAGTAGTGGGTGGGTCCTCTGTTTCTAAATCTGTAACAGGAAGGGATGACTGGGTTGAGACCTCCAGGAAGTGAGGGGGCAAATGAATGCATTAAGAGAAGAAATGAGCCAGCAGTTACAGCCTGCTGCAGGCGAGCCTATGCAATGCCCACAACATCCTAATCAGCTGCCACTTAGGAGGAGGGTCCAGTCCTATACACCTAACACCTGGGCTGCAGACGGTAAGCCTATATGCCGCCTGTGTGGTCGCACTGGACATATTAATAGGTTCTGTAGACCCCCATCCGAGTCAGTTACTGATTTAAACTAGTTTGTCCTGCTACTGTGGTCCAAGTAGCAGGGAATTCAGGATCAAGGACCATATTTGTAGGTGACTGTCCTAAGGTTAAAGTAAATGGTGTACCTTTAATTGGACTAATTGACACTGGTTCGCAAGTGACGTTAATGCGACAGAGTGTATTTGACCAACACTATCCAACAGATTCCCTATCATATGGCGTGGCCCCCAACAAATTGACTCTTAGAGCGGCTAATGGGTTATCCATTCCTTATCAAGGCTATGCAGTGATGGATTTCGAAGTAGGAGGTGTTAATATTTCTGGGAGGGGGGTTGTTATTGTAGCTGACCACTGTTTAACTGCCCCATTACTGATCGGTATGATCATTATCACAACCTGCTGGCAGGATCTTCTTAATCAGGATCTTAATTTCAGGATCTAGGGACAAGGAAAGCCTGGACGAGTGCATTTGCTGTGTGCCAACAGACAGCTGTAGTCGGGGGGGGGATGGATACATGGGGTTTTTGCGTCCAGCAAACCGCAGGGGCTTAACCGTTCCAGCTAGAACGAGGTGGTGGTTTGGGGGCGTGCACGGATGGGTCAGAAGGGCAGGATTACTGTGGTCTGATCGAAGCACTGCCTGAGCTAGGATATTTTTCTGTAGCAAAGACCGTTGCATGCGTCAAACATGGCAGACTTCCTATTCGTATCCAGAATGTGACCTCTTGTCCTGTCTTTATAGGCCGCTATCAGAAGTTGGCGAAAGTGTTCTGTGTTGACAGTGCTGATGTTCATGGCCAGACAGATCTTAGCCTGACCATGCAAGATGATGGAACAGTCACGGTGGATATAGTGGAAGTCGGAAAGGGAGAACAAGTGGAACCCTCTGTTGAGGTACTGGGAGATATAAAAGGCCGAGATGACTTTACTGAACAACATAAGCAAGACATTAGGACACTCCTAATGTGCATAAAGACGCCAAGAAAAGATGGAAAAATCTCCAAAAGGCATCAAATGACAGATTAGACATCCTTATAATAAGTCAAAAAAGTTAGATTTTATTTCCATCATTTACACTTTCAAAATAACAGAAAACAAAAAAATGGTGTCTGCAAAAGTTTGGGCACCCTGCAGAGTGTTTGCAGAGAGTTTTTCACACATTCACTCCACCCACATAGTGCAAAATCCGAAAACCAGAAAAGGTTTACCAACCGTGACACTGTCCTGGTATTTTTGGCTCTGAAGCACCACCCAGATGGCAAAAGTTCAAAAGGGGATAACTTAGATGTGAGGGATCCAGAGTGATTTTCTGAACCCTTTTCCTCACTCTGGATGTATACAGGTCTTGAAGGGTGGGCAGGGGAGCACCAATAATCCTTTCAGCTGTACGAACCGTTCTCTGTAGTTTTCTGGTGTCTAATTTTGTAGCTGAACCAAACCAGACAGTTACTGAAGTGTGCAGAACAGACTCAATGACGGCAAAGTAGAACTGTTTTAGCAGCTCCTGTGGCAGGTTAAACTTCTTCAGCTGGCAAATGAAGTACAACCTTTGTTGGGCCTTTTTAACAATAGAATGTGATTATCCCACTTCAGGTCCTGAGAGATGGTGGTTCCCTGGAATCTGAATGACTCCTCTGCAGTCACATTGCTGTCTATGATGGTGAGTGGGGGGAGTGCAGGGGTTTTCTCCTGTAGTCCACTATCATCTGCACTGTTTTGAGCATGTTCAGTTCCAGGTTGTTTTAAGACTGCACCAGACAGCCAGATGCTCAGTCTCTTGTCTGTAAGCAGACTCGTCAATGTACTGGATAAGACAGATGACTTTAGTGTCACTGCAAACTTCAGGAGCTTGACAGAAGGGTCTTTAAAGGTGCAGTTGTTGGTGTACAGTGAGAAGTGCAGAGGGGAGAGAACACATCCCTGAGTGGCACCAGTGTTGGTGTAGCGGCTGTTTGACATGAATTTCCCCAGTATCACTAGTTGTTGCCTATCTGTTGCCTATCTGTCAAAAAGCTGGTGATCTACTGACAGATAGAGCTAGGAACAGAGAGCTGGGTCAGTTTGGTCTGGAGGGCTGTTGGGATGATCGTGTTGAAACCCAAAATAAAACAGGATCCTCACATAAGTCCCTATTTTGTTCAGATGTTGCAGGATGAAGTGCAGTCCCATGTTGACATAATCCATGGACCTGTTTGCTCAGTAAGCAAACTGCAGGGGGTCCAGTAAGGGTCCAGTGATGTCCTTCAGATAAGTCAAAACCAGTTTTTCAAATGACTTCATGACTACAGACGGTAGAGCCAGAGGTCTGTATAAAATTTTATAAATAATGTAAAGAAGTACCATTCTGTTAAACTAAAGATACTTTAAGTGGCTCCATTTTAACACAACTAAATATATTAAACTATACTGCAGTTAGCCAAAAGTTGTCCTTAAGCACATGATCTTAAGCACTTAACATACTTGAAGTTCTTCCAAAATTACACATTTATTATGCACTTACTATAGTATAATAAAAATGTAATAAGTACAACTTAAAGGATCATGAACCCCTCCTGTTTCAGAGGTGCTTTTTCACGGGCTCATCAACTTGGACGCTCGGATTTACAGCCTGGGGGCGCAGACCAGTCACACATGCTTTCTCAGCATCCCGAAGAGTGGTAACTCGAGTGGAGAAAACATGGTCGATCCCGTCATCGATCCCGAACCCATGCAGGTGGGTAGAGCTCAACTATACCGGGAGGAGAGAGAGAGGCGGTGGTCCCATGGAATGTGTCTCTACTGCGGTGGCTCAGGACATTTTCTACGGACATATCCAGTGAAAGAAGTCAGCCCGGAAGTAAGTTTGAGGCTACTATCGGGTGGGATCTCCGCCGGCAAGCCCTCAACAACATCGTCAACTCTCCTTCCTGTGAAACTGCGGTGTGGCAACAACACTCACACCTGTCACGCACTTCTGGATTCTGGAGCAAAAGGTAATTTCATTGACACTGAACTTGCACATCACCTGAACCTTCCTGTCCTTCCCCTGTCAATACATTTACGTCATTACAAAATACATTTCAGATTCTTTGGCATCGAGGTTCACCGCCCTTCCTCTTCTCCAGCGGGGGCGGGATTCTTTTTTGTTGGTAAGAAGGATGGTTCCCTGTGACCTTGTATTGATTACCGAGAGTTGAACAACATCACGGTAAAGAATACCTATCCTTTGCCATTGATGTCTGCGGCATTCGAGAGGTTACAGGGAGCTTCCGTCTTCACAAAACTGGATTTATGTAACTCAAACAATCATTTGGTCCGCATCAGGAAGGGGGATGAGTGGAAAACCGCTTTTAACACCCATAGAGGGCACTTTGAATACTTGGTGATGCCGTTCGCGCTCTCCAACTCGTGAATGACGTGTTGAGAGGCATGGTAGATCAGTTTATATATATACAGTTTTATATATACCCCCTTAAAAAATCTAAAGATTTAAAAAAAATTATGCTGACAGATTTAATAATTGAATCTACAGTTTTAAAAAAATTAAGAGAAGAGATCCAGTCTGGAAATTAGCAGAAACAGTTGACTTGCATGGCAGACACAGAAATCCTGATTTTGTTTGTTAAGTTGTTTTTAACGTACAACAGGTAAAGTTTTAGTTTTCTGTAACTGAATACAAAAAAAAAATCATAATTGTTTGAATAAAACAGACTACTGGGGAGGGGGGGGGGGTTTGAATATTTATCTTGTGACTTAAAAAAAATAAACAACAATAGCTGCAAAATTTTGGAAAAAAAATGTTACATTGTGATTGATGACCCTTGGCTTGGCAGAATTTAGCCCTCGGTGAGAACTAATTAAGGAACCCTACCCTAAGAATCATGCCAACTTATGGAAATGAGCATCTGATTAAGTATGTTTATTACTAAATAATTTACATTCTCATTCTGTTGTTTTATTCACCACCAGTTTTATTTTTGGTACTCGTCACAAAGCTTTTAAGAGATTAAATAATCAACAGTATAATAACATGTTACAGATTGATGTGTGTGTTCTACCACAATACAGTCTGTGTATTTATGCAGATGTTTTTCTTCCTCAAGCATCACCACTTCCTGTGTGATGGGTGAAAAATAAGAGTACATGAACAACAAAAGATCAACTGCTTGATACACTGGACTTGGAAGTTGTGAAGTGTGCATAAAATGCCTTGCACTTGGAAGGTATATATGGGGGTAGATATGTTTGGACAAAATGTTTGGAGATTTCTTCTGAGAAACCAAAACCTTTATTTTCTTCAGTCTGTTATAGAAAATGAAGGATTTTCTTTTTCAATGATGCTTATAACACCGAAAAAAAAACTTTAAACTGTTTAAAGGGGTCATATGATGTGATGGCTTTCTTTTTGGAGTGTTACAAGGTCGTGGTGCATGAATAAGATCTGTAAAGTTCCTAAGATTATAGTCTCAAATCCAAAGAGATATTCTTTATAAAAGTTAAGAGTCAAGCATGCCTTCCTAAAACGGCTCATTCTAACACGCCCGCACAAGTCTATGTCATGATGTGGGAAGATTAGCATAACGTCACACAAATGTTCATCCAAAGAAAAAAAGGCACAACTTTTATTCTTGTTGGCATTCCCACCATGTTGTGGAGATGCTGTGTGTTTCACTGTGAAAGTGAAACTACTTTGTGTGGCCTCCCAAAAGAGGACACAACTAGAAATCATAGGTTAAGTTGTATTTACAACTCAGTTCCAGAACAGTTCAACCCAAATATTCAAATGTGTGCAGTGCATTTTACAGAGGACGAGGACTATTTCCTGGGAGAGTAGCCTATAACAATGCCGTAACAATGCCGCTGTCTGTTTCTATGAAGTAGGGCAGTTACAACTTTGCAAGGACAGTCTGGCGCTTCTGACTCACAGTCGGTAAGTACGTTTTCATATTTAAAGAACTTGCCACACAGTGTAAGGTTCAATCGCAAGTTTTGAGCACTGTAGAGTAGTGCTTGTTGTTTACTGTTTCTCTGATCACAAACGCAGACATGGTTTTATGTTTATGCAGCACGATAAAAGTGAAAAAGTGTGTAAAAAGACAGTATTAGTCATTATAATCCATAATTATGTCCCCACTTGATGCAAAAAAAATGCCTTGTTTATAATGGGTTTTATTGTTTTTGTCTCATCAGGACACAACATCACAGTATGGTAAGGGGCGTAACATTTCCGTCACACACTTGAGGTATTCGGCCAATCAAAATGCACTGGATAGCTGGCCAATCAGCATACACCTCGCTTTTCAGAACAATGAGCTTTGTAAAAATCAACCATTTCAGAAAGGTGGGGCATAGAGAAGCAACAATGATGTACATTATGTGGAAAATAATGTGGATTTATTTTTTTACTTAAACTTCATAAACACATTGTATTAAACAAAATACACAACATAATTTTTTTTAGCAATGTCATATGACCCCTTTAGGATGATGTTGTTGCATCTTAATTACTGAAAACATTTTACCAGCTTAATTTCAAAGCAACTTTATTTTTCAAAGTATCTAGACATATTTATACAAATATACATTGCAGTAAACACAAAATAAGATTAAAACTGTTTTGCTAAAGTTGTGTAACCTTTACTGTTACACAGTTGATTTTATTATTATTTTATTCTATTTTATGTTATAATATGCTTTAGCATAATTTAATGCATAGTCAATTGTAAAAGATCAAAGCTTAAAGTATGATTTCATATAAAAAAATATAAAAAAAAAAGCCAATTAGCCAACATCACATTTGCATAGGTCATACTATTTGTATTCATGATTGGTTGATAAAAAAATTACAATACTAAACAGAACAATAAAAAAGTGTTATGTTAAAGCCCATTTCAAATGAGCATTTCTGTTCTGAACTATTAAATTTGATTTAGTTTCTATTCCTGGCAAAAAAAAAAAAAAAAAAAAAAATTGTTTACTGTTTTTGTTCCTTGAACAAGTTCAGAGCGCTGCAGAAGACATCCTTCTCCTTTTCATTATAAACACTGCGATCACAAGAACAACCAGAATCATTACACCAATGGCTACACCAGCTTTTTCTCCTCCAGACATCTGAGAAGAAGATGATGCATCAAACTTTGGTGCTATTTGATTAATTTCACCAGGCTTTGCCAGTCTCCACATCTCAGTTTCTCCAACTCTCACCCAAGAACGATGACCTTCTGTCATTACAACTACAGTGTTTGTCACAATCATGTCAAACAGTGGTGGTCTTGTGAATGGTGGGAGGCGGATAGGCATTAACTCACCACTAGTGAACACTACGGACTGGACACAGTACAATATCTGACAGCCATCACTAACTGCAGCAAGATGTTGGCTGAACTGAGGTGGACAACAAGATAGATTCTTTGCAAGAGGGTTGCCAGATTGGCAGCTGAAGAAACCAGCAAAAGGCACAGAGAATCTTGTTCCAGCCTTATAATCAGTGCTCATACAAACCATCATGCCATTAGACAAAAAACGTTGGGTTAAGTAGTTTGGAGGACAGCTATTAGATTTGGTCAATGGATTTTGCATTCCTGGTCCAAATAGACCTCCAAAAAGATATCCAGAGAACTCAGGGATTTTCTGAGATGAGGAACACCAGTAAGTTTCAACTTTTGCACGACGGACATGGTAAGCATCACCACATGTTTGGTCACAACAAGTAGACAACCATAAGAAACCACAATTGTCACAGTCGCTGGAACACTCATAATTATTATAACCTCTTTCTATTGTTTCAGTGTGTAATAAGGTGGGATAGTAAAGTGGAGGGCAAGAATAATCACCAGTAGCTGGGTTTTTCTGTGTTGTCTTATCACAGATGGTATTTCCATCTGAAGTTAATGGAGTGCATTGTTGGTAAATGCCACCAAAGCTAAGATTGGTGACTGGACCCTCACAAGATGCATCATCTATATTTGCCTGAAAGTCAAAGTTTTTGGAACCTGGATTTACACAACCTGGAATGGTATTTACTTTATAGTATTGCTCTGCAGCCTTACGAACTGATAAAGCTATTTTATTTACTGTTGGTGCAGGGAGGTCTGGGAATGTTGTTGGATTCAGAAAATAGTGAATTGGCAGACCAGAGCGGTCAATAGCCACCAGATTATTAAGTGTACTCTCTTGCCACTTCTGCAGAGTGATGCCTGGGTAGAATAAAGCGCCTCCATGGCTCTCAGTTAAAGAATATGTAATGTTACCCTGATAACTTTGCAGTTCAGAATTTTCTTGGGATACTTCGCTTCTAATATCAAATTTAAGTTTGTCAAAAAAGTTTAAGCCTGCTGCTACAGAAACAGAAGACTTATCTGACTGATCTTTTGAAAAAAAAGTCTTTTTTAAATAGTCCTCTTGCACCAAGATGGCACCAGCATCAACACTTGTGATGACATGGGTGCCATAATCAAGAATGAGTTTCTCTGACAGATATGTTGCTTGACGAGTTTGATTGTTTTCAATAGCATCTGCAATTTTCTTCGCCCGTTGAGCAAAGCGGGAGTCCAGAGTGAAGTCAGGATATGCCTTTACTGTGTACAGATGGTTACGGACCTGAAAGAAGTACAAGACATAGTTTTGTGAAAAAAATAAATAAAAAAAATACATGGGAACATACAGCAAAGTTACATTGATAAATATACCTAAAAATTCAAAGTGCTACAGGAGAACAATGTGACATTAAACATCTATATTGTAGGCTACCTAAAATACATATATATGTGATGAAGATTAAATATTTTCATATTAATATTCCTATTTGAATAAAGGAGAATACAGCAGCAATATGAATATAGTTACAGTAGTTTCTACAAACCTGAACCTGTGTTGTTACAGAATCCTCTCTCACTTGGTGGGTTTTCATACGTCGGTTTTCTTCTGAGAATTTTCCATTGAGCACTGAAAGAAAGGAAGCATCTGCATTGATGGAGCTTGAAGTTGAGCTTTTTGGTTCCAGCCATGACATAATGATCTCAGAGTTTGTTTCCACTCCGCTCACTTTCTGTGGAATGACAAAGACTTCATCTGGAATGAGATAGACTCCGTCTTCTGTGGTCTGACACTGAGAATAACTCAGATTCATCACCCGGCCCATGTCTATGTTGCGCAGGTTATCCCAGCCTCCTCCTGGTAGAACCTCCAGTGCTGGGAGAGATGTTTTTTTACGACACTCACTGAGTCCATTACTGGGACGAATAATCGGATGAAAGTTGCAGACATTGATAAAACAGCACAGCATCAGGCAAAATGTTGTAGATTCCATGATCATCTGATGTGTCTGTGAGAATGCAGTTAGAATGAATGCCTTACAGTCACAAGGGGCGTGCACTTCAGGAAGCATTAAGTTTTCATATTAAGTGTCAGAAATGTAATTTTGAAACAGTTTTAATGTTGTTATCATTGTGCAAGTTGGTTTATGAACCAAATTTTTTTTTTACAAAAAATCTAATTATTGAGATACCGTAGAATTTAGTATGCAACATTAGATTAGATATTTATATATGAAATAAGTTACAACACTATCCTACAACAGCAGTGAAAGTATTTAAACACATAAGACAATTGGGGGTGGATGAAATAGGATTTGTTTCTACAAATATATATTATGTAAACACTTAAATAACTTTGATACAATATTGAGCATTTCCTGTACAAAATTGTCTTCGATTTGCATTAAGCTTGTACAGATAATGCAATTCTATGCATACACATAAATAGCTAAAAAATATATATAATATATATATATATATATATATATATATATATATATATATATATATATATATATATATATATATATAGGTACACACACACACATTAGGGGTTTTGATTTAACATATTAACAAAATTAAATTAATAATATATATATATTTAACCAACCAACCACTGGCAGGTCAGCTGTTATATGATATTGAATGAAGACAGAATTACCAATCCACAAGTCAAGAAGCCTTATATTCATTTAGGCTCATTCAATTCAGTAAAACTATTACAGTGTTGTTCTATTTTCTATTTATTCATTATTAAATTACTTTTTGAATATATTCATTTGCATTCACATACAACTGTCTGGTTATTGATCTATGGATAGGCCTATAATGCATTCCCTACTACACTTGCGGCAAGGAAATGCATAAATATTTTTATTGTGAATATATTCTTATGAATCTATTCTTTTACATGGTATATATTGTTTAGGGAGTTTAATCCATATTTAAGTAGTCAAATGGTTGTGATCCCAACTGTGGGATTCTCTCTCTCTCTCTCTCTCTCTCTCTCCCTATATATACATATCTAAAGATACAATATAATATAAAATCCTTTGGAGAGATTGAGGTCAAACCCCTCTGTGTGTGCTGCAGTGACCTCTGGTGGTAAATTTTGTAGGTTGAGCTGAGCCACATTCAACCATTATTTTTTTTCTCATAATCTTGGCAAAGATCAAAGATCCTCCACATTTTCCTTATCCATACAAAATTAAACAAAATAGTTTCTTTCCTCTTGCAACTATTGGGTATACACATACATATGAGACATATATTTTTAGGCTAACTTTGCAACCTTGCCTTTTCCATTTCTACGGTCAGTGAGGCTTACCCGTTCAATGTGTGTGCTCCTGTCAAACGTTGGCGAGAGCCTCCTGGCCAGACAATCTTTACGTTTCCATTCTATGTTTGGGGAAGTTTACCCATTCGATGCGTGTGCTCCCTTCCGGACGTCGGCCAGAGTCTCCCGGTCACACAACTTTACCTTTTCATTAGACGTTAGGCAAGGCTTAGCCGTCTGTTGCCATGAGTCTAGACATCAGGCCGAATGCTTTCTAAGCCCTCTCAGCTCTCATCACATCTTTTCCCCCAGCCTGGCATGGCTTACCCGTTTGATGTTCTGAGTATGATACCCCATCGGATGCCACAAGAGCCCTCCCAGTCGGGTTTTCCTTTTCTCTCTCCCTGCCCGTCGAGGCTTACCTCTCTGATGCATGTGCTCCCATCAGACGTCGGCGAGAGTTCTCCCATTTGGGTTCTATACTTGCCGCCCGCAAGCGAGTCTCATCCATCCAATACTGTGCTTATTGATCACCCATCAGATGTCACAAGAATCCTCCTTGTTGGTCAGCCCAAAGCCTTTTTATCTGTCTTGATCTCCAGTCGGAGACTTCATGGGCCCTCTCGGTCAGCCATTTGCCCTTTGCACTCTGATTAACAGGGACTTGTCAGCTAGTAGGGCCTGTACGCCAACATCGTGACCTATTCCAGTCAAGGCAACTTGGCCCTCCTGGTCAGGCTATACAATCACGGTGCTCCTTCCCATCGGCTAGTAGGACTCGCCGTTCCAACGCTGTCAGCTCCCATTGAGCATTCGCTGGAGCCCTTCCGACCGGGTGCCCCAAACCACGTAGTCCAGTACCAGCAGCCGGTAGCGACTATACCCTTCCAATGTATAAGTTCCGGCCTGCCAACCAGCTGACTTCTCAAAAATTAGCCCCCGCCAGTCCCCAGTGCTTATTTTGGGGGGCGTTCTAAGTCTGGCGGCTGTCCTTTGCTCAGTTGCTTTTTGGGGGTACTCTAGGTTCGGGCCATTCCCGAGCTCGGAGTCTTTCCTCGGACAGCTCGCCAAATACACTTTCATCCTGTTATCTGAGCCAGTCCACTTTTTTTTTTTGTTGAATATTATTGAGAGAGCAGCTATTAAACTTAAATGTGCTCATTTAAAAACATAATCCTTTCATGTGTTTTGTTTGTGCATCAACAATTATAAACTCATACATGCCTAATGTACAATGTCTGTATCACTGTAATTATCATTACCTTGATAACAGTCATTATTCATCAAAACTGTGCAAGTAAGACACTGGTTTGCTTTATACAGCCCCTACAGACTAGTCCTGACTTTATCTTTGGTTGTTAAGAAGCATTGAAATAACTGACGTTTTCGGATTAAGATTTGATGACACTGATTACCTACATTTTATTAAATACCTTAAATATATTATTGAATGAGCCGATGGCTCATGGCCTGTTACATGGGCCTTTTTTCTGTTGTTCCAGAGCAGAAATTAAAACATTAGGACATGGGGAATAAAAAATATAGGATATTCCTTTTTACTTGCATTTGTATGCAAGACTATGGATATTGTGAAATGAAAATCATAGGCCGACTCATTAGCACATTGCATGGGAAAGTCAGAAGATTTTGAATATATGGAAACACTGTCATGTATTTATTTTATTATATACATTTTATGGAGGAAAATACAAAATTGACCATAAAAACAGTCCATGTAAATGCCTGAATTACATTTTTTTTAATTAAACGATTAATTAAATTGATTTTAATGTCAAACAGAAAGGTGTTAGTTGGGATTTTCTAGTCAATGCGGTTACGTTATTACGCCAGTAAGTGTCATCAATGGATTGTTTTTGTTTATTATGAATAAATCAACGAATCAATTTGTTCAAAATAATTATTAAGGAACTGATTACAGTGTTGCCTAGTGATGGGAAGTTCAGATCTTTTCAGAGATTCGGCTCTTTTGGCTTGGCTCCCTTAGAAGAGCCGGCTCTTATGGCTCCCAAATGACTCTTTAATTAGTATCACTCTGAGCCATCTATGTTAGCCCAACTTAGCGATTGTGAATTATTTGTGTGTTTGTAAGCAATTCTTTATTCAGGGTTTTCATAAAAGCCTTATTTTTTTTATTTTAATTTGAATTTTTTTATATAGAAACTATTATTTAAAATTTTAATAAAACTGTAATTGAACAATTAAACCGAACCACAGCAAAGAAATAAATAAAGACAATGTGTAATAAATAAAGACTCGGATGTGCTGATGCAATTTCTCCTTTGTTCTTTGATTATTTTTCTGTTTTTGAGAAGACTTTCTCTGAGAGGACCGATGTTGCAACAATGCAGTTTCTTCCTACCTTAACTAACATGCTTGCATTTAAATCCGGCTCCCTGTCTGTTGCTCTGTGTAGGCTATCTATGGGGTTAGAATTGTTGCATTATTCCAAATAAATAGATTATTATCCATAAATAAATGTAACGAGATTCACAAAAATATATCAAATTCACAAATAAATGTAAAGAGTTTCACAAAAAAATATAAAACTCACAAATAAATAAAATGAGATTTGCAAATAAAAAAATATATATTTACAAATGTGTTTAATGTCACAAACACAACTCTACCTGGCATTTATTTGTGAACCGCTGTCTGTGCATTTGTAAATTACTGCACGCATTTGTGGATCGCTTCCTGTGCATTTGTGGATTTGAAACACTTCTAGCGTCGACGTGCAGATAAATCCACAAATAAGTGGACTCCACCCACCGTCTACTTAACCCAATCAGACAACGCCCATGTTGCACTGACCAATCGCAGCACGCTCTCTCTCCAACCAATCACGTTTTGCCTAACAACCAGGGCGGGATCAGACACATGAACGCGAGTCACTCGCTACAGTCTCTTCAACATGGCCGATCAAGAGGAGTAAAGACAGGTGAGTGATGCTAACACAGTAATTAACTGAAGTTTTACCAGGTTCTTGATATGTCATCATTTGTCATAACTAGTGAGGTAGTTTGACAATTTACACCATGATTTAATAAGTTATTATTTGCTCTCAAGCACCATTTCGAAGACTGTCGCATTTGTCTGCCACATACATCAAGGGTGTCTTAATTCTAAAATGGACCATTATTCATTGTGAGGTGTAAATTGTTGTAATTTCTTTACTTTTGAATTTCTTTACTTGTGGCCTACAAAATGCGACCTCCTTGAGAAAGCAGCCATCGAAACAGTCAGCGGATTTATTTTACATTTAGAATTACTGAATTAGTTTATTAGATTAAATAAACTATTACTTAATATTGAGTGCAAGATGAAGAATATGTGAAGCTGCGGGTAGATTCGATGTGCGCCTGTAGTAAGGTTGCCAACTGCCCTAATTATACAGATATACGTTTGGGGTAAGATCTTCCAGTGCATATTACATGAGACTCGGTTTTATTCCCCCTTGTCACCCCCCGCAGTGGCATCGTCTCAGATACTACGAGTATGTGTGAACTGAGGGTCATAAGCTGTTGTTACGTTACCTGTAATGCATGACATGACCACAGCCTGTTCATAGATTTATTGTAATTTATTATAAAGCACATTTGAGGAAAAATTGGTATGTCGTTCAGGTTACTATGATTGGAAGTATTAATAACATGTATTTAGTTACCACTTATAGTCCAACTGAACTTCTTGTACTACAAGTGGTAACTAAATACATATTGTTTTAAATAGAGGTAGTATATTAAAAGCACATTTTAGTTTATGGTGTCTCAAAAGAGCACAGTTGAGTACACTTAGATGTTCTTAAGATTATATTTTTTATTAATACTTTGCAAATCAAATTAGCGATATTTATTGTTTTAATATGTATTATAAATGGCTTAATTACAATATAAATCCTGTAAAAAGTATTTTTCAAACTTCTCATTCTAAGACTCATTGCAGTTTGACAGTTTTAATGCATACAACCTTCCATAAAATGTTAAGAGTTGTTTGTATGCATCTTCTGATTATTTTTCCACACAGTTACTACAGACCAGCTACAAAAGCTTACATCATTTTGGACTGGATGGGAAGTCCCATCCAAGAATCTCCAGGTAAATGTTTGGAATGGAAGATACTTCAAGGCTTCTACCTGCAGCAGGACCCTGATGATACCAGCTGAAATAACCATAATGGATAACTTTGCATCTACATTGCAAGCTTGTGCTAACACATCCT
The DNA here is from genome assembly GCF_003368295.1 of Carassius auratus. NCBI lineage: Eukaryota > Metazoa > Chordata > Actinopteri > Cypriniformes > Cyprinidae > Carassius > Carassius auratus. The sequence continues at coordinate 19,239,887 of NC_039250.1, read as the reverse complement.
CCACTGGATTTGGACTCATTTAATTCTGGACACTGGTTCTATGTAATTTTTTTTTCTATGTACAAATAATAATAATAAAAAAAGTACTTCAATAACATTTTAAAATAAATTTAATTATTTTACATGTCTTAAAAGGTTGTTTCCACAAGTTTTACTTAAGATACAACTATATATACACATTTACAACCTTGCTGTCAAAATTAGAGCAGCAGAAATAAACCTTCAAATATCCCTTTATTCAATCAAAGTCTGTACATATGTGAGAGTCTTGAGGTATACATCTACTCCAAAAGAATCAGACACTTGCAGTGGGTCAATTTGCTCATTTGTGAGTTGTGGCCTGTGAATTACAGGCACGTTGACTGCAAAGTGAACATGGTCAGCATCTCCACCATCTTGTTCAACTGCCATTGAGTCTGAATATTCCATCTAAAGGTAAACAAATAAATCATTTTAAATATGGGGGGTTAATCTAACAGAGCAAAACCAATAAAGCATTGTAAGAAGAAATAATTATCTCAGGGTTAATTATTGGATTCTCTCTCTGGCCAAACACATTCTCTCATCCAACGAACGATAGTTGTATGAGTGACACCTAAAATGTTACTGATGTTTTCCTGGGGTAATCCAAGCTTCAGAAAGTGGATTAGTCTGTCATTTGCTGTCTCACTGTCCTAAAATGCATAATAACAAACACAGAACATTTTGATCAATGCAATAAACCTTGTTCATAATGAAATATTAGTCTAATTGATAAATACAGCACAGTACTTTAGATTTTTTTATTTTTAGCAGATAGCCAATATTCCAACAATATTTTAAAATGTAACATGCTACATGACCAAGTGGTCATTTAATTACCTTAAAAAAAAAAAAATTAATAAAACAGACGGACGAATGGGTTCAGAAAACAGAAGAGAGGTAGAAAACTGGGAAACGCTAGTTAAATTACAAATAACGTTATAGTTTTATTTTGGATGTTACTACAGTAATGAGCATTATATATAATAGTAATTAGTGGAGCGGCTTGGCCCTGGTGTCAGATCCCTGGCGATGATCTGCACTAATGCCCGAGCAGCACTTTCACCTTGTGCAGAAAGGCCCTGAACAAACAGTAAGTAAACACAAACTGCAGCCAAATATTTAACTGAACAGACTGTAGTTTAAAGGTGCATGGAGTAACCGTTCCAGTTATATACAGTATTGTTCAAAATAATAGCAGTACAATGTGACTAACCAGAATAATCAAGGTTTTTAGTATATTTTGTATTGCTACGTGGCAAACAAGTTACCAGTAGGTTCAGTAGATTGTCAGAAAACAAACAAGACCCAGCATTCATGATATGCACACTCTTAAGGCTGTGCAATTGGGCAATTAGTTGAAAGGGGTGTGTTCAAAAAAATAGCAGTGTCTACCTTTGACTGTACAAACTCAAAACTATTTTGTACAAACATTTTTTTTTTCTGGGATTTAGCAATCCTGTGAATCACTAAACTAATATTTAGTTGTATGACCACAGTTTTTTAAAACTGCTTGACATCTGTGTGGCATGGAGTCAACCAACTTGTGGCACCTCTCAGCTGTTATTCCACTCCACGATTCTTTAACAACATTCCACAATTCATTCACATTTCTTGGTTTTGCTTCAGAAACAGCATTTTTGATATCACCCCACAAGTTCTCAATTGGATTAAGGTCTGGAGATTGGGCTGGCCACTCCATAACATTAATTTTGTTGGTTTGGAACCAAGACTTTGCCCGTTTACTAGTGTGTTTTGGGTCATTGTCTTGTTGAAACAACCATTTCAAGGGCATGTCCTCTTCAGCATAGGGCAACATGACCTCTTCAAGTATTTTAACATATGCAAACTGATCCATGATCCCTGGTATGCGATAAATAGGCCCAACACCATAGTAGGAGAAACATGCCCATATCATGATGCTTGCACCTCCATGCTTCACTGTCTTCACTGTGTACTGTGGCTTGAATTCAGAGTTTGGGGGTCGTCTCACAAACTGCCTATGGCCCTTGGACCCAAAAAGAACAATTTTACTCTCATCAGTCCACAAAATGTTCCTCCATTTCTCTTTAGGCCAGTTGATGTGTTCTTTGGCAAATTGTAACCTCTTCTGCACATGCCTTTTTTTTAACAGAGGGACTTTGCGGGGGATTCTTGAAAATAGATTAGCTTCACACAGACGTCTTCTAACTGTCACAGTACTTACAGGTAACTCCAGACTGTCTTTGATCATTCTGGAGGTGATCATTGGCTGAGCCTTTGCCATTCTGGTTATTCTTCTATCCATTTTGATGGTTGTCTTCCGTTTTCTTCCACGTCTCTCTGGTTTTGCTCTCCATTTTAAGGCATTGGAGATCATTTTAGCTGAACAGCCTATCATTTTTTGCACCTCTTTATAGGTTTTCCCCTCTCTAATCAACTTTTTAATCAAAGTACGCTGTTCTTCTGAACAATGTCTTGAACGACCCATTTTCCTCAGCTTTCAAATGCATGTTCAACAAGTGTTGGCTTCATCCTTAAATAGGGGCCACCTGATTCACACCTGTTTCTTCACAAAATTGATGACCTCAGTGATTGAATGCCACACTGCTATTTTTTTGAACACGCCCCTTTCAACTAATTCAACTAATTGCCCAATTGCACAGCCTTAAGAGCGTGCATATCATGAATGCTGGGTCTCATTTGTTTTCTGAGAATCTACTGAACCTACTGGTAACTTGTTTGCCACGTAGCAATAAAATAATATACGAAAAACCTTGATTATTCTGGTTAGTCACATTGTACTGCTATTATTTTGAACAATACTGTACAAGGGAACATAATAATGAGGAAAGCCAACTTTTCACTAGTGATGGGAAGTCAGGTTCTTTTTTCGAAAACTGGTTCTTTTCGACAGTTAATTTCAATTAACATGTCATGCATTACAGGTAACGTAACAACAGCTTATGACCCTCAGTTCACACATACTCGTAGTATCTGAGACGATGCCACTGCGGGGGGTGACAAGGGAGAATAAAACCGAGTCTCATGTAATATGCACTGGAAGATCTTACCCCAAACGTATATCTGTATAATTAGGGCAGTTGGCAACCTTACTACAGGCGCACATCGAATCTACCCGCAGCTTCACATATTCTTCATCTTGCACTCAATATTAAGTAATAGTTTATTTAATCTAATAAACTAATTCAGTAATTCTAAATGTAAAATAAATCCGCTGACTGTTTCGATGGCTGCTTCCTCAAGGAGGTCGCATTTTGTAGGCCACAAGTAAAGAAATTCAAAAGTAAAGAAATTACAACAATTTACACCTCACAATGAATAATGGTCCATTTTAGAATTAAGACACCCTTGATGTATGTGGCAGACAAATGCGACAGTCTTCGAAATGGTGCTTGAGAGCAAATAATAACTTATTAAATCATGGTGTAAATTGTCAAACTACCTCACTAGTTATGACAAATGATGACATATCAAGAACCTGGTAAAACTTCAGTTAATTACTGTGTTAGCATCACTCACCTGTCTTTACTCCTCTTGATCGGCCATGTTGAAGAGACTGTAGCGAGTGACTCGCGTTCATGTGTCTGATCCCGCCCTGGTTGTTAGGCAAAACGTGATTGGTTGGAGAGAGAGCGTGCTGCGATTGGTCAGTGCAACATGGGCGTTGTCTGATTGGGTTAAGTAGACGGTGGGTGGAGTCCACTTATTTGTGGATTTATCTGCACGTCGACGCTAGAAGTGTTTCAAATCCACAAATGCACAGGAAGCGATCCACAAATGCGTGCAGTAATTTACAAATGCACAGACAGCGGTTCACAAATAAATGCCAGGTAGAGTTGTGTTTGTGACATTAAACACATTTGTAAATATATATTTTTTTATTTGCAAATCTCATTTTATTTATTTGTGAGTTTTATATTTTTTTGTGAAACTCTTTACATTTATTTGTGAATTTGATATATTTTTGTGAATCTCGTTACATTTATTTATGGATAATAATCTATTTATTTGGAATAATGCAACAATTCTAACCCCATAGCTATCTGCCCTTAACCACTACACTCGATATCTTCGCAGCGTCTGTCCCCCTATGTCTGTCCCCCTAAGAACTATGTTTGATCCCAAAGCATTATCATCACTTTCCAGACATGACTGAAAAAAATGGCTCTTAGATGAATAACGATGATGAAAAGATGAAAATCTTGACGTTCGCCTATTTCAGTTACAGTTTTCTGTAAAATGTAAGTTACTTTTACTCAAGGATGGCGTGTCTGATTATAAAATTCTGAGATGTGGTGTGTTTTTTTGAAGAACTAGAAAACTGTGAATGATTTACAAAGCGGGCATTCAAATGAAGCTTTGCTACTATGTAGTCCAACTTGCTGTGTACAAAGTTGATGGTTTAAATCAGGGATAGGCAACTCCGGTCCTGTAGTATAAAAATTAGGTTAGCTAGTGTGTGCAATACATTTTAATAAGCAATAATAATTATTATTATTATTATAACAATAATATTTTGGTGTTTAACAATATCTGTTTTATAAATTGTAGCCTATTTTTTGTGGGGTCATACAATGTAGCCTATTACATCCACTGTTCATTTCTACTCTCTTGTTTTGGTTGCCCTCTGTGTTTGAAAACTTGTTCTGAAAGAACTTAAAGGATTACTCCACCTTAAAATTTTAATTTTGTCATTGTCATGAAATACCAAACCCGTAAAAGCTTAGTTCATCTTCGGAACACAGTTTAAGATATTTTGTTTTAAAACTGGGAGGCTTGTGACTGTCCCATAGACTGCCAAGTAATCCCTTTATAAATCTAGTGAGGGGAAGATTGTGCGTACATGCATCTCCACACCTTCTTCTACCCAAAATAACCATATTTGAAGCTTACAACGCCTAATTTTATGATGCATAATCTCCTCTGCATATAATTTCCATGCATATTCCCATCCAAGACCGTCAGAGGTACAAGACGTTAAATACATTATTTTTTATTGCCAAAATCATCCACTATGTTTTAGAATAAATATATATATATATATATAATTCATAAAAACAAAAAGGTGTAATTCTCAGATAAATAGCCTGTTTTAGAAAATACTATAGCTGACATCATTCTATCCCACTGGCCAAACAATATTTCAATTGTTTTAAATACTTCAAATCAAATTAAATGTTTGCAGTTTTTCTGAAAAGGTGAACATCTTATATATTTTTTTAGTGGAAACAGAGTCTGTTGAAGTGTAGATACAATTGTCTGATTCAGTGCCTCACTGACTGAGTATTTTTAAAAAGGAAATATACAAATCTTTCTGTTTCTATTTTTCTAGCTGAATCCTTCGAATACAGTTCTATTTTTTATAATGTTGTGAAGATGCCTTGATGCCATCAACTCCTCCTTGCAGCTGCAGTTGTACAGTAAGCTATTATCATTGGACCTATTCAAACCAGACATTGGACGGTTTGACCACCGTCTCCAGCATTGTCCGCCATAATATTGAAGTAAGTGCACATCAATGATCATTGTTCTTGCAAAAAATAAAAATATAAAAACATGAAATGTGCAGTTTAGTTTTAATATTATCATAGCACTCCTTGCTGTCAATAAAACATAGCATGCCACAGGAAAAGTGATAAAGCTCATACACTACAAATATGTCTAAATTCATATAATTTGGGCTTAACTTCTGTGTAATAATTTTATGTAGGCTAATTTTAGTGCTTATTTCCATTAATGAGAGTAGAATATTTAATGAAATGTCTATATCGAAATGAAAACAGTTTAAAATCCTTGTTTACTTCATTACTTTTCTCACTCCAGGAAACAAAGTTTGAACACACAGTCAAGGGCATCCGTAGGGAGCACACATATTTACACCAAGTTTATTTTTTATAAATCCGGATACATGTGTGGAAAGCAGCGTACGCACATTTCTATGCCTATTTTGTGCATTCGCAACGTTTATACATGAGAGCCCAGAACGTTTATACATTTATGTCCTTTTAATTAAACAAATCAGTGTAATGATAAACAAATCTCCATATTCATCGGGAAGAAGGAGGCGGGAACCGGCGCACAATCAAAACTCATTTTAATATCCAAAATAAACACAACAGCGCGTCAGCCCCTCACGGCGACTGACGCGCACAAATAAAAGCAAACACATAAAATAATGTCCCAGGCCTGGTCCTCTCTCGTCCTTCACGGTCGTCACTCCAGTTTTATATCCTTCCATCTCCTACGTGGGACTCGATACTAGCGGTGGGGCTCAGGTGTAGCTCATCTCCAATCACTACACCTGGCCTCACTCCTCGTTCCCACGCCTCTCGGCCCCGCCCCACTCGCCACAATCAGGTTTTATATATACATTTCTTCCATTGCTTGGATTGTTAGTTTTAATAGTTAAACATTTTAATTTAAAAAGTTGCCTTTAAAGAATGGTTAATGATTGATATCACAACTAGTATAACTGCTGTAAATGTTACTGCTGCTGCCAACTATTTCTGTCTAATTATATTCATTATAACATTATAAATCATAACTGTAAATCTCTGAACAGTTATCTTAAAAAGATTTTTATGATAGTAAGGGTTGAGTGGGGTTTTCATTTGAATTCTCATTCGGTGGTTCTCTCTGAATCTCTACAATGCTCTCGTTTTCACCCTCGCTATGAATCTCTTCGTACCCTTGTACCAAACTGGTGGCGGAAAACCTCTTTCTCCTTTTCATGAACACTGCTCCTGCAATCACAAGAGCAACCAGGACCATTACCCCAATGGCTACACCAGCCTTTTCTCCTCCAGACATCTGAGAAGATGATGTGTCAAACATTGGTGCCATTTGATTAATTTCACCAGGCTTTGCCAGTCTCCACATCTTAGTTTCTCCAACCCTCACCCAAGAACGATCACCTTCTGTCATTACAGCTACAGTGTTTGTTGCAATCATGCTGACCATGGGTGGTCTTGTGAATGGTGGGAGGCGGATAGGCATTAACTGGCCACCAGTGAACACACCGGACTGGACACAGTACAATATCTGACAGCCATCACTAACTGCAGCGAGATGTTGGCTGAACTGAGGTGGACAGCGAGATTGACCCTTTGCAAGAGGGTTGCCAGATTGGCAGCTGAAGAAACCACCAAAAGGCACAGAGAATCTTGTTCCGGCCTCATAATCATTGCTCATACAAACCATCATGCCATTAGACAAAAAGTGTTGGGCAAAGTAGTTTGGAGGACAGCTATTAGATTTGGTCAATGGGTTTTGCATTCCTGGTCTAAATAGACCTCCAAACAGATATCCAGAGTACTCGGGGGCTTTCTGAGTTGAGGAACACCAGTAAGTTTCAACTTTTGCACGACGGACACGGTAAGCATCACCACATGTTTGGTCACAACAAGTAGACAACCATAAGAAACCACATTCACGACAGCGGCTGTGGCATTCATAATGATTATAACCTCGTTCTACTGTCTCAGAGCGTAACAGGGTGGTGGTGTACTGCTGAGGACAAGAATAATCACCAGTAGCTGGGTTTTTCTGTGCTGTTTCATCACAAATAGCATTTCCATCTGATGTCAGAGGAGTGCATCGTTGATAAATGCCACCAAAGCTAAGATTGGTGACTGGACCCTCGCAGGATGCATCATCTACATTTGCTTGAAAGTTGAAATTTTTTGAATCTGGATTTACACAACCTGGAATGGTATTTACTTTATAGTATTGCTCTGCAGCATTACGAACTGATGAAGCTATTTTATTTAATGTTGGTACTGGGAGGTCTGGGAATGTTGTTGGATTCAGAAAATAGTGAATCGGCAGACCGGAGCGGTCAATAGCCACCAGATTATTAAGTGTACTCTCTTGCCACTTCTGCAGAGTGATGCCTGGGTAGAATAAAGCACCTCCATGGCTCTGAATTAACGAATATGTGATATTACCCTGATAACCACTGGTTTGAGAGGTTCCTTGGGATGTATTGCCACCGATATCAAATTTAACCTTGTCAAAAAAGTTAACTCCTGCGGATGCAGAAACAGAAGACGTGTCTGACTGACTGTTAGAGACATAAGACATTTTTAAATAGTCCTCTTGCACCAAAGTGGCACCAGCATCAACACTTGTGATGACATGGGTGCCATAATCAAGAATGAGTTTCTCTGACAGATATGTTGCTTGACGAGTTTGATTGTTTTCAATAGCATCTGCGATTTCCTCAGCCTGTCGAGCAAAGCGGGAGTCCAGAGTGAAGTCAGGATACGCCTTTACTGTGTACAGATGGTTACGGACCTGAGAAACAATTTTTTGTTAATATGAGAAAATTAACCAAGCACTATCAGCATTGCAATTGAAAATATTCCATCTTTTGTTTTAAATTATAATTTAATATAGTTTTTTTTTTTATTATTATTATTATTATTATTTTAGATGCTCATAAAATGAGCATTATTTATTTTGGTATAAAAATTTGTATTTAGATTTTTTATGAAGCCATAGTGGTAATTCAAAATTCGTCCTCTTTGGTGCTATCTGACATTTTTGAGTTATTGAGTTATTCACATGTTCTTATTCTGTGTCAACGTATTTCCATTATGTGACAGATTTTTTAATTTTGTGTACATTATGGGACTTTTTATATAAAAAAAAAACAAAAATAAGGTTCTATCTACACAGTCGAATGGAACACAAAAACTTTTAAGCTCAATATCTCAAAACTACTCGGAATGCAAATAGAACCTTATAAGACCAAGGGGATGAATTACATTTTTACTAATTTAGGAATATTTAAAAAAAAATCTGTATTCATCCTGCTTGTCTATATAGTGCATAGAACTCTTAATATTAAATTTTTTACTTTAGTACCTACTTGAACTCGGGCCGTTACAGAGCTGTCTTTCACTTGGTGGGTTTTCATACGTTGGTTTTCTATGGAGAATTTTGCATTGAGCACTGAATAAAAGGAAGCATCTGCATTGATGGAGCTTGAAGTTGAACTTTTTTGTTCCAGCCATGACATAATGATCTCAGAGTTTGTTTCCACTCCGCTCACTTTCTGTGGAATGACAAAGACTTCATCTGGAATGAGATAGACTCCGTCTTCTGTGGTCTGACACTGGGAATAACTCAGATTCATCACCCGGCCCATGTCTATGTTGCGCAGGTTATCCCAGCCTCCTCCTGGTAGAACCTCCAGCGCTGATAAACTTGAATTTTTGCGGCACAAACGGAGTCCATTACTGGGACGAATGTTGAGAGGATGAAGGTTGCAGACATTGATAAAACAGCAGAGCATCAGCAGACAGAAGGCTCTCAACTTCATGATCAACAGATACTTGTTTCACACTACTTTGCAGCGATGTGACCTACAATAATCATATCCTGAAGATTTAAGAATTTGGTAAGTTCCTCAATAAAGCCACTTCTGTTTCACATCCTTCAGAAAATAAAGTCATGAGACAATGAACTTCCTCTTCATAGACTGGCTACCTTGGAGTCAGAGACAGATGAAAGAACCTTCAACGTATGTTTTAACCTTCAGCTGATGGACAGTTTAATAAACCTAATGAAACAAATATTTTTGTTGTGCATTACGGACTATTTTTTTGGTCAATTAATCTACACAATTCCCCCTAATTTTCTGGGTCTTCATAATGTCCTGTGTTTTTTTTTTTTTTTTCAAACATTCACTTTTAAACAAGAGGAAATGAGATGGTTTGCTGCTTCTTGATTTAGAGCATGGTATTCACAGACCTTTTCAAATCCTCTTCAGAATGAGAAACATTCAGAAATTGCTGTGGGTATAAATGAAATGCCTCCAGCAGGTTTCGTTTTCATCATCACTTTTTTATCACGTGGTAGCACAGTTTTATGCTTATCTACTTAGATACAGTAATGCATATATAGTGAGCAGGATATGATGTTGTTACATTTACAGCATTAAAGAGCCAGTAAGATGAAAATTCTAAGCTTCCTATCACTGTTTATAGGTCCTGTACAATAGGTTTAAATCCATCCAAGGTTAAGAAACATTGTCATTTTGTCAAAATATCATTTTAAAATTACCTCAATTCTCAGATATCCCCAAACGGTTCGCACAAAGCTGTTCAAAAGATTCAGTTTCCTTAAACCCCACCTTTCAGTAACATACTGTGTTCTGATCGGTCAACTAACATAGTCAGTTTTGATTGGTTGTTCCGCACACAACTTCATGGTAAACAATGCGTTAGCATCTTTTTGGGGTGAATTATGTCTTATTCCTCTCACCGCGAAGCAAACTGTAAAATAAAAAACTTGAACAGACTCGCTGCTTTTTCTACTGTGTGGGTGTATTCAAGCCGCGCTTCAGTTTGAATCTGAATAGCGCGTTCAGCGCGGGGGCGTGGTCACATTAGATATAGTGAAGGGAGACGTGAAAAACAGACATCGCGTTGTTTTCATATGGATTACTTTATCACAGAATATCTGTTAGCAGCACTTATTTAGTTTTAAAGAAGATATGTCAAGCTTTCTATAGATATCTCTCTCATGTCTCTTCGTTGAGTATTCACAGAGTTACAGTTCATTTTAATGACGTGTTTGTAAATGAAGATCAGCGCAGACAGGCTGCAGACAGCACACATACTGATAAGACGCTCGGGAGAAAACAAACACATAACTTCATAATCATACTTCGCGTTGTGATTCTGAGATGCTTGTTGGTCTAAATAAAGTTGGTAATGAACCCTCTTTTATGGCCAAACGCTTTGAAAATCCCGCCTTGTACTCACCGAGATTAGAAAAGCAGTCATCAGTGAAATGTTGTGAACACAACAAAAGGGATTTATTGTACTGCTCTGGTATTGTGGTAAAAATGAATTTTAGCCATTGTTTTTTCTGATCTTCATTCTTTGGCAGTGAAAATAAAACAAACTTGCCTTTACAATTAAAAACACACTGTCTCCTCGACATGATGCTCTCATACCAACCAGAGCGTCTGTGTGGGGGGGTGGGGCAGGTCAGAGTTCCGTTTCTCCCAAGACGGTAGGCGGAGATTATTATGCAAAGTGTTCCTAGTGACGTACATAGAGATGGGTGAAAGATTTGAAATCTATAACGACTTGTTTCAGCGATTCAGAGTCGACTCCTTACTTTAGAAGCCAATAACTTTATAAATCGTGTACTTTTTGTTTTAATTACTTTGCACATTGTTTACACTGATGGACAGCTATATCATACACTGTAATACAGGTAATTTTTGATTTCCCATCTGTGTGGCTCTTTAATATACAATCTACTGTATTTCCATAACATTGCAAACCATTTAGCTTTGAGCTTTGTATTCTGTGTTGTAGCCGATCTGACTCGAACCAGACAAATTAAAGAGTTGATCAGGGCTGTGGTTGAAACATGAGCCAAATTCCTCAGTAAGGAAGTCATAAAACATTCTGTGCCACAAGTCCCAAGCAAGATAACCAACCAACCAACGCTTTCACAGAACAGCTTTCAACATTAACACCACTAGAACAATTATTGACAATTTTAATTTGGAGAAGAGATTGTCAAATTTGTTGTTTGTAATTGATAGGCAACGCCGGACATCACGTGTAAACCCATGAGAGTACTACACAAGATCATTTGACTTCCCCCACCTAGCAGAACCAGACTGAAATTCGTAAGGGGGGGGGCCTTTGAACCTCTGGTCTCCACAGAAATCTTTGTCAAAAGATAATGACACAGAAACTGTCTTTTCTACATATATATGGACCAAAATGAACTCAAAAAGACTTATAAATGAATATCAGTCCATCGATTCACTCCATATTCATTTATATGAAACCCACAAATTTGACTATCATGTTATAATCACTTATTGTGTATCTCTTTTGATAACTATTGGATAGCTTAAAGATACATATTCATGTCTAGTATCTATGTATTCGAATCTGTTAGCTTGAAACAGTCCTGACCACCAGTTATTTATCAAATGTATCATATTCTGGTTATAGGAATCATGTCCAAAATTAGACCCTGCAAGAGCGGGAAAATTTGGACCATGTGCTTGATAAGATAACATATGATTTATGTTATCTTATCAACCCGAGCCAAGACAATATCTGATTCATCAATACAACATTTGAGGTGTGGCCAAAAGGCCAGTTTAAATACTTAGGACACCCTAAAATCTTGCTTTATGATGTAGCTATGCTTCTTAGCTTTTGCTATTAGTCATGTTTGCTTTTAGTTTTGCTTTTAGCTTTGCTTCCTAGCTTTAGCTTCTAGCCATGCTGTTAGTCATCACTTTGAGCGTGGTTCCAGCGTGCTTCGGCCTGCCTGCTGCTACTTAGCCACGATGGGAAGAAACACCACCTAGTCTCATCAAACTTTATTTCTTTTCTTTTCTGTTTGAGAGTTTCGTGTTCTGAGTTAAGTTTTGTAACCCCGTCTGACCTCGACTGCCCGTTCAACTTCAACCAGCGCACACAACTCTGCACCTTCAGCCAACGCGCAACCACGGGCTTCATAAGACGTCACTTCAACGACTACTGAACTTCCAGCCAATCAGCAACATCGGACATTTGAATGTGTGCGTACGTGCGTTTATGTTTTAGATTAGTTTATATGTCTTAGATATATCTAATAAAGCCTTATTCATATTGAAAAGAGAAGTATCTTGTGTTTTGTGCTTACAAGTTAATGTCTTAAACTGCCGATCTTGTTACTGTGCTAATTGATAGTGTTTTCACTGTAGTTTGGATATTAATATTCAGAGCAGATTTGATGTTAAACGGCTCGTTCAGTGAATCGCAGGGTGTCTCAGTGATCAGCCGTGAAACAGTGATTCTGTTCAAATTCCCTTTAAAATCTTAAACGATTCCCTTTGAGCTAAATTGACCTGTTTCCCTTACAGCATATTTAGCTAAGAGTACGATATGTGATGTTTACATTCTCTGAATGTACATTTTTCAAGGCCATAATTAATTAAATAATGCAGTAGAAGTTATTAGTTGAAGGGTCCAAAAAGTACTTTTGAATGCTCAAAGCCACTTTAAAAGAACCACTTAAAAAACTGGGTTAAACTGATAAAGAACTATAAAGCAACTTTAAATAAATATACTTTGAAACCGCTCTGATCTGCCCATTCAGTGACATACTGTTCTCAGTTCAAGCTCAGTCTAACAATTGTCAAATGAATATTGACAGGGGATACCTTGGATGAAACCATGAAAATGAGCCCTACTGCTGTTTAGACATGACGAGTGGCTCCTTTCTCATAAGAGAATGCACAAAAAGATCCATGACCATGCTGTATATAGGCAGTTTACAAATATGTATTTCTTCAGGCAGATGCTGTAGCACCCAAAAACCTCATCACCTGTAGAGAATGATTAAAACAAACCAAAATACACACATTGTGATGGACAGATTCACAATGACCAAACACTGCTCTTAGTGTAACCGTTATGTGGCTGTTTCTGACTCAGCAAGTCATACACGCAAGTCATTTAATTATTTATTTATTTATTTATTTATGCATGCCTTGTTTTATCACTTGTGGCAAAATGATGTTGAAAAGACATTAAAATGACATCAACTGACATCAAAAACAGATCAAATATTCAAATCAAACTGACATCAAAAACTACATGATGTTGATTTGATGTAAACTGAATATAAAAAATATTGACCTACATATATATTAAAGGGATACTCCACCCCAAAATGAAAATTTTGTCATTAATCACTTACCCCCATGTCGTTCCAAACTCGTAAAAGCTTAGTTCTTCTTCAGAACATGATTTAATATATTTTGGATGAAAACCAGGAGGCTTGTGACTGTCCCATTGAATGCCAAGTCCAGAAAAGTTTGAAAAGCATCGTCAGAATAGTTCATCTGCCATCAGTGGTTCAATCCTAATGTCATGAAGAGACAAGAATAATTTTTGTACAAGAAAAAGAAAAAATCTTAAATTGTGTTCCGAAGACGAACAAACTTTTACAGGTTTGGAACGACATGAGGGTAAGTGATGAATGACAAAATTTTCATTTTGGGGTGGAGTAATCCTTTAAACCAATTTAAGTGTGGAATTAACTTATTATTTATATAACTTACTATTTTCACCCAATTACCACTGAAAAAAATGCCATCCAAATATTGATCAAGGCTTGACTAATATTTGATGGTTTTTTAGTAAAAGTACAAATATTCCATGTAAGCTCAGTATGTGCATGAAGATAGCATGCACAAAAATCATGACTCTTTTTTTTATTATTATTCTGATTAAGTAATAAAAAAAATAAAAAACAGTTGTACAGATAATTCTTCTGATGATTGTCCTGGTCTTCTTGGCTTAAGGTCCACTAATACTACACTTTTTAACTTAACATATACATATACATACATATAAATGTAAAAAAAAAAAAAAAAAAAGCGGAAACACAAGCACGTGCAAGAAGCAATTTCATCTTCCTCTTTGTGCCAGCCAAAGATAATGTTTAATGAGCTAGAAGTCTGTACAGCAAAACGTTAACCGATGGAGGAACAAATATCACCACTCGACTCAAAAAACATCGAAACTTCAAGGCTGCATGGTTTTTGCAATGTTGTGGGAATATGAAATATTATGTTTTTCATATTTTGAATATGTTATTATAATGTATTATTTATAACAAACAGAATGCCTCGAACATGATAGCATAAGTTTATGAATCCAAAGTGTTTAAACTCTATTGTGTAGACTACTTCCTCAATAATTTGCACACCCTTGACCTCCTTTTATATGAATGCAAACACAAGCACAATACAAGCACACGTGATGTTTTGTCTTTGATGGTGTACCAAAGTTAAAGTCTGTAGACTTGAGCTTTAACTTAAAGTCTGTAGACTCAGCAAACTTTATTACGATGGTTATGAAATTGTTATACTTTATTATACATTACCGTAATTTCTTTAATTCCTTGGCCAAAGTTTGACTCTAAAATGTGACAAGTTTAAAGTATCCTTCCTACATTAACATTGTGCTTTTAAGAGAAGTTTGTTCAGCTAGCTTGCATTTTTGCCATAGCTATTATTTAATTAATAGCTATATACCATAGATATATGTATTCATAAAAAAAATAAAGAAACACATAAATTAAAAAAAAAATAAATAAATAAATGAAATTCCCGAGGTTCAAATATAATAAATCTGCTCCAGGTTGCACCACAGCATGAATACAATTTGCAGATTAATGTTTATTATTTTTCAGTTTAATACTACTTTTTGATATAATTAAACTGTTATTACTGTGCCATTTTCAATCACAGTTAATGCTATTGTAGTCTGTAAATAACCAGATGGAGGATGTGATAGTAAATGTATCTATTTGTGGTCAAAGAGAATAAAGTACTCAAAAGTATTACTTATGATAAGTTATAATTTGGTTAGGAAAAACCAAGTCTGCCAAACTGATTAATGTAAATACATTTGCCCATTTTCAGACATTTTATCCAATGTGTCTTGTTGTATTACTCAAGTTATACATCTTTTCAATGCATGCATTCCTTGGGAAATATTAAACACAAGAATGTGCTTTAATTTCAATAGCTTAAGGGAATAAAAAAATATAAAAGTAACAATTTCATACAATAATTTTTATTTCTACTCAAATAAACATATTTGTAACTGTTAATTATTTTAGACTGTTCCAAGTAAAACTGTCTAATGTATTTAACAGTTGCTTAAAGTTCAGACATATTAATGTATGAAATAATTGCTTTCTTGCATGAGCATTTCCTTTTAATGAACAAGTGTCTAATTATGCACAAACTTTATACAATGGTGATATTTAAGAAAGTCAAATCTAAACTGAAGGAATGCTAAATCACTTACAGCTTTACAGATAACACCATCTAGTGGAATAACCTGTATAAAGCTTGTGCGTAATCACAGTCACTTTACACTACACAATTCTCCCAATCAGGCTCAAGCTGAATCATTTTTAAAAAATGTATTTAGTTAACAATTATTTGTTTAATATTTTTGCGACAATGTTAACAAAAACAAAATATTTCAGATTTATTCCAATGCTTGTTAGCTGTAAGACAAATGTAAAAATTTACTTTTAGTTCATGCTTACTGACTGAGATCACTACTAGAATAACTACTGTAACTGTTACTGCTGCTGCCAGTTTTTTCTATGCCTAATCATATTCATTATAACATTATAAATCTACACTCAAAAAAATTATTTTTCAGTTTTGTTCACTTTACCTGAACAATTCATGTTGAATTAATGCCATTTTGGCTATTTTTCAGTTCAACATGATTGTGTCATGTTAAACTGACTTAAAACTGTCACTCATTGGTTTAACATAAAGTTTTCATTTTGAAAGAACGTTTCAATCAAGTACCTCAAAATAAGTTTTACACTTCCCATCATGCTTTGCACAGGACTGGATATGGGGAGAGAAAATGTTTAAATA
The DNA here is from genome assembly GCF_003368295.1 of Carassius auratus. Taxonomy (NCBI): domain Eukaryota; kingdom Metazoa; phylum Chordata; class Actinopteri; order Cypriniformes; family Cyprinidae; genus Carassius; species Carassius auratus. The sequence continues at coordinate 19,223,416 of NC_039250.1, read as the reverse complement.
AAGTGTTATTTTATGCAGTTTTTAGTAAAATGTGATAATAAGACTTTTTCATGTCTAATGCTCTATTATGTGGGCATTTTAAAAGATTTATATTGGTGTATTTTGTGCGAGTTACCATTGTGGTGAAGTGTGGAGCTTGTGGTTGGGTTGAGGACCTGCCAAGTTAGCTAAAATTATAAAAATAGGGAAGTTGCTGCCCAATGGTTAGAGTCAGACTGGCAATCAAAAGGTTGTGAGTTCGAGTCTTGGGCCAGCAGGAATTGTGGGTGGTGGGAGTGCATGTACAGTTCTCCTTCTCTCTCCGCCTTCAATACCACGACTTAGGTGCCCTTGAGCAAGGCATAAAACCCCCAACTGCCACCCCAGGTGCTGCAGCATAAATGGCTGCCACTGCTCCGGGTGTGTGCTCACAGTGTGTGTGTGCACTTCGGATGGGTTAAATGCAGAGCACAAATTCTGAGTATGGGTCACCATACTTGGCTGAATGTCACGTCACTTTCACTTTTGTCAATTTCAATTACAACAATAAAGGTTTGAAAATGTAACGTGTTTTGTCCATTTATTTAATAGAATTAAGAAAATGTAAGGTGCTTATATAAAGCAAGTAACAATAAGTTATTGAAAATGAGTAAAGTTTATGTATTATACAAGCTTAAAATTCAGTTCATCAGTTTTCATAAAATGTATTTAATTAATTTACGTTAACTGAACATGAAAAGGTGAAGCTTAAACAAATATTAACTTTTGCGTTGGATTTATGTTATTACATTGGATGGAAAATTGACATCTAATTGAATTAAATAAGTTTTAACTTTTGGGGTAAAATATTTTTTTGAGTGTATAAACAGTCCTCTTTCAAAAAATAATTATGATAGTTCCTCGGTAAGAATCTCCTCATACCCTCTCCTTAACCTAATGGCAGAAAACCTCTTTCTCCTTTTCATGAACACTGCTCCTGCAATCACAAGAGCAACCAGGACCATTACCCCAATGGCTACACCAGCCTTTTCTCCTCCAGACATTTGAGAAGATGATGTGTCAAACATTGATGCCATTTGATTAATTTCACCAGGCTTTGCCAGTCTCCACATCTTAGTTTCTCCAACCCTCACCCAAGAACGATGACCTTCTGTCATTACAGCTACAGTGTTTGTTGCAATCATGCTGACCATGGGTGGTCTTGTGAATGGTGGGAGGCGGATAGGCATTAACTGGCCACCAGTGAACACACCGGACTGGACACAGTACAATATCTGACAGCCATCACTAACTGCAGCGAGATGTTGGCTGAACTGAGGTGGACAGCGAGATTGACCCTTTGCAAGAGGGTTGCCAGATTGACAGCTGAAGAAACCAGCAAAAGGCACAGAGAATCTTGTTCCGGCCTCATAATCATTGCTCATACAAACCATCATGCCATTAGACAAAAAGTGTTGGGGAAAGTAGTTTGGAGGACAGCTATTAGATTTGGTCAATGGGTTTTGCATTCCTGGTCTAAATAGACCTCCAAACAGATATCCAGAGTACTCGGGGGCTTTCTGAGTTGAGGAACACCAGTAAGTTTCAACTTTTGCTTGACTGACATGGTTAACATTCCAGACAGGGTGGTGGTGTACTGCTGAGGACAAGAATAATCACCAGTAGCTGGGTTTTTCTGAGCTGTTTCATCACAAATAGCATTTCCATCTGATGTCAGAGGAGTGCATCGTTGGTAAACGCCACCAAAGCTAAGATTGGTGACTGGACCCTCGCAGGATGCATCATTTACATTTGCTTGAAAGTTGAAATTTGGAGAATCTGGATTTACACAACCTGGAATAGTATTTACTTTATAGTATTGCTCTGCAGCATCACGAACTGATGAAGCTATTTTATTTACTGTTGGTACTGGGAGGTCTGGGAATGTTGTTGGATTCAGAAAATAGTGAATCGGCAGCCCGGAGCGGTCAATAGCCACCAGATTATTAAGTGTACTCTCTTGCCACTTCTGCAGAGTGATGCCTGGGTAGAATAAAGCGCCTCCATGGCTCTCAGTTAACGAATATGTGATATTACCCTCATAACCGCTGGTTTCAGAGGTTCCATGGGATGTACTGGAACCAATATCAAACCGAATTTTGTTAAAAAAGTTAACTCCTGCGGATGCAGAAACAGAAGACGTGTCTGACTGACTGTTAGAGACATAAGACATTTTTAAATAGTCCTCTTGCACCAAAGTGGCACCAGCATCAACACTTGTGATGACATGGGTGCCATAATCAAGAATGAGTTTCTCTGACAGATATGTTGCTTGACGAGTTTGATTGTTTTCAATAGCATCTGCGATTTCCTCAGCCTGTCGAGCAAAGCGGGAGTCTAGAGTGAAGTCAGGATACGCCTTTACTGTGTACAGATGGTTACGGACCTGAGAAACAATTGTTAGATAATATGAAAAAAAGAACCAAACATTTACAGACATTTTTCCTTAGAAGTACTTAAATTCTGCACTCACTCTGCTTGTCCACAGAGCTCTGAACAAGCTTCTTTTTTTACTTTTGTACTTACTTGCACTCGTGCTGTCACAGAGCTGTCTTTCACTTGGTGAGTTTTCATACGCTGGCTTTCAGTGGAAAATTTGGCATTGAGCATCGAAAAGAAGGAAACCTCTGCATTGATTGATTTAGAAGAAAAGCTATTTTGTTCCAGCCATGACATGATGATCTCAGAGTTTGTTTCCACTCCGCTCACTTTCTGTGGAATGACAAAGACTTCATCTGGAATGAGATAGACTCCGTCTTCTGTGGTCTGACACTGGGAATAACTCAGATTCATCACCCGACCCATGTCTATGTTGCGCAGGTTATCCCAGCCTCCTCCTGGTAGAACCTCCAGCGCTGATAAACTTGAATTTTTGCGGCACAAACGAAGTCCATTACTGGGACGAATGTTGAGAGGATGAAGGTTGCAGACATTGATAAAACAGCAGAGCATCAGCAGACAGAAAGCTCTCGACTTCATGATCAACAGATGAGTGTTTCACACTACTTTGCAGTAATGTGGATTGGCTACCGCAGAGACACAAACAGACAAAAGAACCTTCAGCCTGTGTTTTAACATACAGTTCCCAGGGAGATCGTGTCTCTCTTAAGAACCTTGTCACCTGTGAAAAAAAAAAAAAAAACTCAGTTACACATAAATACACACATAGTGATAGATGGTGCTGATATTTTTTTTCAAAAGGACAAAAAACTGATCTTATTATAACAGCTATACTATTTCTGTTTCAGCAAGTCTTACACACAAGTATGTTTAATATATCTACTGTAATTTTTGCCTTCTTTTTTTTCTTTTTTTCTTTGATGTTAAAGTTTAATTTAGGCTGTAAGATATTAAAGATGATGTAGATAGCATTATAAAGAGCCTTGTTATTTGCCTGCTGTAAATGTACAGTGAGCTGGCAGGGGGCATGAACCTTTTTCACCATAAAGATAACACATTTTATAGAAACATTTTTAAAATTCTGTAACCTTTTTCTTTCCAGTGTTCCTAAACTTTAAATCATCTTTGTTTTCTAGTACTTTTAAACACCCTTTAAAAGTACAACATTCCATGTAATCTCAGTATGTGCTTAAAAAAATTGTATGCACAATAATTATACTTGTTAAATGCTGTTTAAGTAATAAAAACAATAGTCTTACAGATAGATCTTCTGAAGATTGTCTTGGTCTTCTTGGATTAAGGTGCAGTCGCAATACACTTTTTAACTTCTGTTCTCACACACACACTTATATATGGAAGAAAGCGGAAACACAAACACGTGCAAGCACCAAAGTTAATGTTTCATTATGTACAATCTGTACAGCATAACAAATAAAGGATGAAACCTCTTGACTCCAAATGAATACAAGTTCAGGGCTGCATGGTTTGCAATGTTGTGGGAAAGTGAAACAGGTATTATATTTTAGTATTTTTTATGTGTTATCATATGTAATCTATTAATTATAACAAACAGAGTCTCAAGACCATTATGTCATATGTTTATATTATTATGAGTATCATATGTTTATAACAAAAAGCTTTGTACTTACGGTAACAACTCCTCACTAATTTCCACACCCTGACTTCCTTTTATATACATTTTAATTATATTTTTATTTATATAATTTTTTTATGTTTTATATTATGTTGTAATAATTATGGTTATAAAATGTTCTGTTTTATTATACGGTATTATACCCATGTTTATTATTACTATTATTAGTATTATTCATGTGAGTACCTCTAAGAGGTTTGTTTGGCTAGCTTGCAGTTCTGATCAATTTCAAGAAATGGAAAAACTGCCATAATAACACTCTGTTCTTGACTACGCCAGACTTTTGTATGAAAATTTATTTTAGTCTTATTTTACTTATAAAAAAAAAAAAAAAGAAACACGGGAAAATTAACTGGAAGTTCCCTGTAGACTCAAAAATAAATTCCTTTCCGGGTTTCACCAAGGTTTGAATAGATTTAACTGGTTAATGTTAAACTTATTTTGGTGATGTTTTACTGCTTGCTGCTATTTTTATACTGTTATGTTTGCATTCAGATTTTTACTGTCAGTTATTAGTATTGTTTACTGTAGATCAGCAGATGAGAGATAGTGAATCTTATTCCAGGTCAAAAGTACAATTTAAGTCATTTTATACTAGGTTGGGAATTTACATTTATGGCAAACACTTTTGGTAACATTTTAGATCAGGGATCACTATTCACTATTAACTACTTGATAATTAGCATACATTTACTGTTAATTATTATATTCTAACCATGCCCAATACCTAAACATTACTACTCCAGTTATCTTCCTTCTTATCAATAATGAACCAATTAGGAAGTTATAAAGGGAAACCCCATTTATTATATTATGTTTTTCACTTTATGAGAAAGTGAGCAAAACAAAATGTTAGCTAAATGTATTATTATTGTTATTAATGTTACAATCCAGTGACACTATAATACACAATACAGTGGCAATTAGAATTATTAAACACCCTTGACCTGCTTGATGCCAAGAACAACATTTTATGAAAACAATTCAGCAAGGCATCAGCAACCTAGAATGATTATTAATGCACATTTGAGTGATTGAATGTAAAGTAAAGTGAAATTATATAAATAAATACATACATACTCTAAACATTCATTTACAAAATTATTTAATTATCAAAAGTCACATTTTGTGCAGAATCACATGGGATACACAGATACGATACAACACAACTATAGGATGAAAAGTTGAATAAAGTTTTGAATCGTCATGAATGGTGTCTACTCTGGGCACCAATCAGATTGAAGTGCTGGTCAAAGACAGCACAGGAAAATGGGGACCAGGTGTGCCGCATGGGCCAATGGGAAAGTGAAAGTAAAAATAAAGACTTGGGAAAAGTATAAAAGAGACATTAACACAACTCAAGGACGTAACACCATTGATCATCAAGCTTCAGTCTCTGCACCAAGAACATCACAATCTTTACCAAAATAACTTGATACTTCAAAGAATCCATGATGTCCTTCATACAGTGAAGACTTCCACTTCCTGCGACAGCAGAACACACCCCATAACAAGACTGTGTTTGATCATGGAGATGATGTCCTTCTGCTCATAAGTTTTGCCTTTTTTTTTTTTGCACCAGACACTAATCCATGAGTCCAAAAATTTTCAATTTGGTCACATCACTCCATAAAACATTCTTCCTGGACTCCACAGATATGTGAACCTGGAGCACAAAACCAGTCTTAAGTCGCTGGGGGTATATTTGTAGTAATGCCAAAAATGTTAAGTCAAAAATTCCAAATATCAATAGGACATTAAGTAAAGACCAACCTGGCTTACACATAACATACTAATATGCTTTTAATATCAAAATCCGTTAAAGGATTTTTAGGCTGCATTAATTAGGTAAACCGGAACCGGAAACACTTCCCATAACACCGTATGTACTTGCTACATCATTAGAAGAATGGCATCTACGTTAATATTTGTCTGTTTCTCTCTTATTCCGAGGTCACCGTAGCCACCAGATCCAGTCTGTGTCCAGATCAGAGGGTCACTGCAGTCACCCGGATCCAGTACGTATCCAGACCAGATGGTGGATCAGCACCTAAAAAGGACCTCTACATCCCTGAAAGACAGCAGAGACCAGGACAGAGCCCCAGATACAGATCCCCTGTAAAGACCTTGTCTCAGAGGACCACCAGGACAAGACCACAGGAAACAGATGATTCTTCTGCACAATCTGACTTTGCTGCAGCCTGGAATTGAACTACTGGTTTCGTCCGGTCAGAGGAGAACTGGCCCCCCAACTGAGCCTGGTTTCTCCCAAGGTTTTTTTCTCCATTCTGTCACCGATGGAGTTTCGGTTCCTTACCGCTGTCGCCTCTGGCTTGCTTAGTTGGTGTCACTTCATCTACAGCGAAATCGTTGACTTGATTGCAAATAAATGCACAGACACTATTTAACTGAACGGAGATGACATCACTGAATTCAATGATGAACTGCCTTTAACTGTCATTCTGCATTATTGAGACACTGTTTTCCAAATTAATGTTGTTCATTTGTAAATTTCCTACTGTAAATATATCAAAACTTAATTTTTTCTTAGTAATATGCATTGCTAAGAACTTCATTTGGAACTTCATTTCACTTAAAATGTGACTTTCTTAGTATTTTCATATAATTGACCCTTATTACCAGGGTCACATATATCCAGATTCATTTTAGCATTATCAGTTGGCTTAATATGTTCTTCTTGAATGGCATTCCACAAGATGTCCTTACAGGAAGGCCATTCTTGTCTATAGTTTTCTTAAACTCTGCACTGAAATGTTTTTCGTCCTTCCATTATGTTATCTTGCAAGTCATTAGGCAGTAAAGTGAGAGCTTTTCTCAGTTGCTCTAATCCAATATGTTATTCCCCTTTATGAAATTGTGCTTTTTCTTCAGTGGCCTCAAAGGTGTTCTGGTACAACACAGATTAGTTTACCCTGTTGTATGTAAATTTAAATTTTTCTCCTAACATTTGCTTGAACTTAAAATACATAGTGTTAAATAATTGCTTTATTTGATAACCTTTTTTTTCCTATTATTACTTTTGTTTTTTGTTTTTAAGGAATAAGTGACGTAATTACGCACGAGCTGTATACAGGTTATTCCACTAGATGGTGATATTTGAACACTAGCCCCAGTGTCCTAACATTTATGTCTAAACAAGGATGTCTAAAAGCACTTAGCAGTCTACTGCTTTTCAGATAACACCATCTAGTGGAATAACCTGCATAAAACTCGTGCGTAATTACACACGTCACTTTACACTACAAAACGGAGCTATTTTTTTATACAGTTATCCGTTAGGTATTAAACAAACTAAGCTTAATACCGATTCTTGTAGGCTATTATTTGCCCTTTTAAATGTATTGCTTGTGTTAAAATAATATAATATAATATAAAATTTGCCCTTTTAAATGTATTGCTTATGTTAAAATAATATAATATAGCTAATATAAAATTTGCCCTTTTAAATGTACTGCTTGTGTTAAAATAATATAATATAATATAATATAAAATTTGCCCTTATAAATGTATTGCTTTTGTTAAAATAATATAATATAAATATAATATAATATAAAATTTGCCCTTTTAAATGTATTGCTTATGTTAAAAAAATATAATATAATATAAAATTGGCCCTTTTAAATGTATTGCTTATGTTAAATATATATATATATATATATATATATATATATATATATATATATATATATATATATGAACTTTGGTCGGTTGTAAACAAAATGTGTTTAAACGTAATAAATGTCAATTATTTTGTAAAAAAATGAGTAAAATAAAATAGTCTACTATTACGTAGAATGCATCAAGAGACACAAATTGTTTTGTAGATTAAGAATTATTTTATTTTTACAAGCATTAAAAGGATGCAAGATTCCTTTAAAAATTATGAACAACAGTTATTAGCTATCCTGTCAATTACTTTTTGGCAGTTTTCGCTTTGCTTTTTTTGGAAGCTCTTCGTTTGGCTCTCTTGGGTTTTGTGGTCTTCTTGACCGCAGCTGTCTCGCTTGTTTTTTCAGGACTTCTCAAACTTCTCCTCTTCTTGGGTGATTTCTTTGCCCCAGCAGGTTTCTTAGTCGTCTTTCTCTTTGCCCTCTTCGCCTTCTTCGCCTTTGGCTTCTTAGGCTTTGTAGCAGCTTTCGAGCCGATCTTAAATGATCCAGATGCTCCAGTGCCTTTGGTTTGAATCAGACGACCGATGGCCACCAGTCGCTTTACTGCCAGTTTGACGCGCGAGTTGTTTCTCACAACATCATAACCACTGGCAGCCAGAGCTTTCTTCAGAGCGACCAGAGAGACGCCACCGCGCTCCTTAGAAGAAGACAAGGCCTTGAGGATCAGATCAGACACGCTGCTGGCTCCTGACTTCTTGCCCTTGGACCTCCGTCTTGGCCTTTTAGTAGCAGAAGATGGGGCTGGTGGAGCGGCTGTGGACATGACTGACAGCTTGTCTGAGCTGGGACGTCCGCTAGAAGGAGATGTCTGTGATGAGACTGAGTTGGAGGGCGGGCGCGTGCAATTAAAATAGTCACCATGAGAACCGTGTAGACTCTAGTAATCTTGATTTCAGCGCCTTTATATGAGCCGCAATTATTTGTGTTTTCCGACTAATAGAAAGAGTATGTTTTTATGTTTTTTTAAATAATATAACGACCCGGATTGTCAGCGAGAAAATATAAAAAAGTGCCACAATATCATTTCACTTGAACGTAGCATTGTATTAATGCAGTTAAATCTTGTTTTCTATTTGCAAACGTGAAGAATCAGTGTGTCATGCTGTTTTAAGACCGGACAGTTTCTAGACTTTTTATAATTGCATGCTTTTAAAATGATTATTTGCTCATTATATGCAATTGTACGGTTAGATTGGACCATGTTTAATATTATCACAAATTTAAAAATAGAATATTTTGCAGAGTTTTTTAACAAATAATGCAGTTTTAGCTGACTAAAACACATTTTGTTTTTTCCTTACTTTTAGCAAATTATGGCCTTACAAAAACACAGACACATTGAATAAATGTAATTAGAACTCCAATTACAAGGATACATTATATTTTTAATGTATTCTTTTTTATTTTATTTAGATGCCAACACTTTCAGATGTATCAGGTGTGAATGTCTGAGATCTGAGGCTGTTATATGTCACTCATTATATCCATTGTGTTTATATGGCTGATATTTAACAATTTAATGGTAAAATCATATTAGTAATTCATTAAAGCATTTTACTTGTTACCGTTTGATCTTCTGGAGTTGTTACACCAGAAGGGTGTACTCAGACAGCTGAAACCTTATCTCCGATGCCATGTCAGTTGGATGATAAATGACCTAAATGGACCCTTTTGGTTGTTTTTCATGTTCAGAGATGTCTGGGGGTTATATAAGCATAAATGATTTTACTACTTTTAAATCAAACATGCTCAGTTTGTGAGAGGTTTTGTGATCAGCTAAAATTAAAACCCTGTGCTGTGTTACTTCAAAAAAAAAAAGGCTTTGTATGCACTGAACATATTCATTAAGCAAGTGCAATTCACAACATTTTGTGTTTGGCAAAATCCAACATGACAACATGAGTCTTAGTAAGTGTACTGTGCATTAAGGTATTTAATTTTTCTAGCCCAGCTGGTGTTAATTATGAATTCTGTCCCCCAAACTGATATTTCAAAGCTGCTGTGTAAACAAATTAAAAGCAGGTCACCTTGTACCATTAACAAATCAAGTTACCACGCTACAAAAACAAGCTTGACCACCTTAAGTTGACATGTCCCACTTTTGCTAATGATCTGTCCCAGTTCAACTAAAAACATCAGTGAAATGCAGTGTCATAAGTTACACTGCTTTAAATATTAAGTTATACTACTTTAAATGTTATCTTGTTACATTCAATGGTTTGTAGCATTATAAAAAGAGCTTTTATTATTATCGGTGCTCTATCAACAGACATCCTATTATTCCCAGAACAGTCCTGTATTTCATTTTTATTGTCCCGACTTTTGACAACATAATGTTTTGTCCCTTTTTTCAAAATTTCTTTATGACTGGGTGATCAGAGCGAGTTGAAGTGTTCTGCCATGTGACTAATCAAATGTAACTAGTAGAAAAAAATTACCATCTAATCACAATTTGTTATCTATTAACTTGCAGTAAGTGAAGCTATAGGAGGAACCAGTGTTGCCAACTTAGCAAATTTTTAGACTACCTTAACAAATATTTCTTCCAAAAGCACCTAGCAACAAATGTAGCAATTTTAAAAACGTACTTGCCAACTTTTAGCAACTTTTGATAAGTGACTCAGACAATACAAACACACACATTTTCCATACAAATAACACAAAAAGAGGAAACCACAGATGCCTAGCAGTAACACATCATGTGAATTGAGTTAGCTGCTATTTTGAGCTGTTCAATTTAATAATTGAACAATTGTTCATTTATGATACACTTTGTTAGTAGCTTGTAGCAATTGGTGATCAGATAGTACACTGTAAGAAAAATGGAAAATATTCCAGGACATTATCCATGATCCATCATCCATTGCCAAACGAAACCAGAAAACACAATAAATAATTTAAATACAGATAATAAAACAATTACAGAAAATAATTTCATATTAACATAGTGGATTGTGCCTTATTTTGATATGTGTATACTATGGAGTATACCAAACCTGCATAAATTAAAAATAAATAAATATATAGATAAATAAATAAATGGAATTAATGGGGGAAAAATGATGTGATAAGAGCAAAAATAGTTCATTTGTAATGAAATGTAATCCTAAATTTATATTTTATATTACTTTATGTATTCTTTTCTGTATTTATGGTACATTTATTTGTAAGTTTTATTTACATATACTTTCGTTCATTTTGATATTTATTTTATTATTTTTTCCTTTATTACATTTATTAATTGATCTATATATTAATTTATAGATTTTTAATTTCTCCAGGTTTAGTCCTCCATACCCTTGCCTATAAACCACAGACCCCTACGGAATTTAGGACCCGGGGGTTTCCGATCCTACCGCTTGAGAGGAGCATGTGACTGACTGGAACACTCAACTATAAAGAACACGAGGCAATAAAACGTCATAAATCCGAAACATTCACAGTTTGGGCGCCCATCACTCAGCAGCAGACATGGATTGCGGAATTCTAACATCTAAAACTGTTCTTTTATTTCTCAGTTTAATATTCTGGGTAAGTTTGTGTTGTTCTTTTTAACATAATTTCTGTTGTATGTTGTTTTAAAAAGATATAAATGTACCTTAAGAGGTTTACAGACCCATACTGCTGTTTTTGCTGTTAGCTGATTACTATGTGTAGGAAGAAGGGTTCTTTAGAAGCATCACAATAGTTTGTATTCATCCAGAGGTTGTTTCCCCTCCTCCAGACACTAAATGAATGTTTAGTCAGAGTAACTTGCTTCTGACAGTGAGCTCTTCTGTTAAGTGTAATTTAATTTCATTCGTTTGCTCTTTGTTTATACACTCAAGGAAACCATATGAAAGAGCTTGTGTTGTTTCCTGCCTTTAAAGGTGTTCACACTTGCTTATATCAGAGTTGAAAATTGCTAATATTTTCTATCATTATGTAGGCCTAGTCATCTGATTTGACTGAGTGCCGCTACTCATTTTAGGCTTCAATGGAAAGGGAGTTCTGTTAAAAAAAATAAAATAAAGACTCTTCTGCATAGCCATTTTAATATTTTTCTTTACATATAGCCAGCCATTGCTTAGATTCACAGAAAGGTTAATGCATCAGGTGCCCTTTTGGACCTCATGCACTTGTGGTTTTGTTAGACAGTCTTTATTTCTTTTCGTAACAATAGTGCAGTAAGTAACAAAATCTGAAACTGATTATTCTTATTGTAGTGTCTTTGTCTTGTGGAAAGCTGATGTATTGCTGTTGTCATGTGTACCTTCATACCTCAAAGGTTTCTGTTTCAATGTGCTGCTTCTGCTCAAGCTGAGGCACAAGACTAGCGTTCCAGGAAAGATTAGACGGCAGGAGAAGGTTACTCATAGTCTTGTGACTGTGCATTGTGACTGACTACTGAAGAAACCGATCATGTGCTAGTCATTCATCACCCAGAATTCCAAAGCACACTTGTTATGAAATGACACCTCATGACATGTGAGAGATGATGAATGTATTGTTATAATGGAACAGAACTGGACATTCAGAGAAGCATGTCACTTTGTGATGCTTTCTCATTTGAACAATCTTGAAAAAAAAAAAAAAAAAACTGACAAATGTTTTTGCCAAATAGTTTATGAGAATTTTTTTTAAAACATTTATTGAAAATTGAATTTTTTTATTTTTATTTTTTTTTTATACACAAATCTATGTTTAGTTGGTTTGCTGGTTGAGCATCACTGTTTTAAAATGTCATGTGTAGTAGAAGTAATAGCTCATAACATATGTTATTCTTATACATTTAAAAACATGTGAGTGTATATGTCTTAATAATTTTTCCTTTTTTTCCCTTACAAATGTCATGAAATAATAAAAACTGAAATGATGTTTTTAAATTAACCTGAGGATGATGTCTTTGACCCACCTGTTTTATTTTATTTTATTTTTTTCAGGCTGCTGGAGCGGCCCTCGCGTATGTTGGCTCTTATGTGATAAAGAGCTACAACAGCTTTGAAGAGTTTGTGTCTGATAAGTACTCCGTCATCCCAGCAGCCATTATAATCTGTGTGGCTGTGGTCATGTTTGTCATCGGGATCGTTGGCTGCTGTGCAACTCTGAGGGAGTCCAAAGTTGGTTTAGGCTTTGTAAGTATGAGCCATCTGTCTGTTGTGCCCAAAGGCTTTGTTTCAGTTTATTTAATCGGAAATGGACTATGTGGTGGTTTCTATTCCTTCTTGAAAGCTTCTGGGGTAGGACTCGTTTCATAATTTTTAACATTGCATTCTTTTCTCTGAATTTGCATTTAGTTTCTCATCATCATCATGATCATCTTCGCAGCTGAGGTGACCGCTTTTGTGTTTGGCTTCATCTACAGGGGAAGAGTAAGTATTTCTCAGATAAATAATGGATAATATGTAGAATATGTAGAAATATGAATCATTGGAAATTGTTTCTTGTGCTGTTTACAGATTAAGGGCGACCTAGAAAAGTCAATGAGCAGTGTCTTTCAAATGTATGACGGTGTGAACACTGAAACCCATGCAGTTGATTACTTGCAGTCTCAAGTAAGGCGGAAAGGTTCATTTATATATTTTTTTGTTGACGCAATAGATGCATGAAGGATTCTCATTCTCTTTCTTCTCCCCTCGTCCTTCTTTACTTTTACATTTCCAGTTGGAGTGCTGTGGGGTGAATAATATCACGGACTGGACTGCATTACCGTGGTATGTCCAACATAACAACTCTGTGCCACTTTCCTGCTGCAAAGCGAATGAAACACAATGCACAGGCCAACTCACCCGACTAGATCTTCTGAACACACAGGTTTGTCATTGGATATTGTGCATTGTTTTATTCAGTTATTTCAGTATTATTTATGTACTATTATAGTATTTTATATTTTGAATTAGCTCTTATTATAAATATATATATTTTTTTTTTATCTCACTTTTTGAAATTTAGTACTTAAGCTTATTTTCATTTGTTTTTCATCTAATATGTATGTTTTCTTTTATTTCCGCTTTATTTCAAATAAATGACAAAAAAATATTTTTTTCTTCTTTTACATTTTTTAGTTCCAACACTTGTATTCAGATCCACGTATTATATAAAATTTATGTAATTTGTTTTCTTGGGGGAATAAACCTCTGTATTCTGTTGTTCCTACAGGGATGTGAAGCTAAACTGGAGCAGATGCTTCAGGATGTGCTTAGTTATGCAATGTTGGTCATCCTGGGATTCGCCATCATTAAGGTACATCAGCTTATTTTAGCCTCATCTTCATCCTTGTTGATCATACAATGCATTTCAGCAACTTGTTTTTTGTGTCTTTTTCAGCTGTTTGGGATGCTCAGCATCTGTGTCATTACCTGCAGAAGCAAACAGAATGACTATCAGCCTCTGTACGCGTGATAGTAAAATCTCCCGAATCCCTCTCTTGGGACAGTCTCTACATTCTTGATACTGTGCAGCTAAACACAGCCTCATTGGCACCATAAACATCACTGGTTTGAAGTTGTGGCAGTATTCCAAACATTTAGTTAAAAAAAAAAAACAATAATAATCTTAATGCCTTTTGGTTTGAATTTGAAAGTGCAACTTGAGCAATGCTGACAGGAGCAACATTGGTTTGTGTTCAGAAAAACATTATCAGAGAGGCGTCTGAAAACCACGTGACATTCTTTAGTTAGTTGACTATTAACATTTTCCTGCCAAACAGGTTTATGCTAGCTCTTGACAAATACTGGATGTCTACGTCTCCCACAAAAGTACTAGGATGTGTTCTATAGTAGTGCTTCACCAAATGCGTTTAAAGTGTAGATCAAACTTTAGAGTTGATGGATGCACTTCATTTTTAAGGATTTTATGTTTCTGTGGGCTGTAGTTTCTACATTACATTCAGTGTTTGTTTTTATTTTTTGTGCCGCTGCTACTGTCCAAATGATATCAGTTGTCTGTTTACATGCACTGTTTTTTTTTCTGCTGTTCAAATTATATCTGTCTTATAGTTGTCTAATGTTTATTATATTCGTTAAAATGACTTAACACAACGGAAGGATATTAAATTATGAAAATAAACTGGTCTGAGTATATGTCTGCTTTTTTCTAGATTACCAAAATGCATGGTCATAATTATCCTCAAATGACTGTTGTTCATCAACACCGTTTCTGAGGAAATACACATGTGAATTTAGATAAATTGTGGGCGTGCGCTTTAGTTGTTATCTGTCTCACGCTGACACATTTGTGACGATATCGCTCATGAAAGTAAACCCTCAACTGTAATTATGAAAAATGCTCTTTTTTTTTTTTTTTTTTTGCAAACAACAAAAAATTTATTGAATCCCTGAAATGTGGAAACCGGCTTGACATGCTTAAAATTAACAAACTGTCCTTTGGCAGTATTAAGCAGTTTTTGCAAATATTCACCTTTACTTTAAGTTCAGTGTAATTGAATTAAAAAAATAATTGTTTACAATACTATAAAACGTTCTTCATGTGTAGAGAGAGAAAAAAATTGTTAGCACCATATAATTACAGCACTAATTTGAATGTACTTCTATTCAGCTTTGTCAGTTTTTAATCAGAGAAAACCCTAAATGAATGAATCGTGACCTGCTGAATTTAGTGGTTTATAAATCTAGTATACAATACTATACAGATGAATAAAACTCTATATTGTAAAATAAATCAAAGTTTAACATACTTATATGAGTGTCTGATTCTAAATCATTTTAAATTGTAACCATTAGAGGTCGCTGCAAGCTAAAGGAAAAAAAAAACCCTGGTTATAATATAATATATTATTTTTCAGAGGACCCAAGTGGATATGGCATGGCGATTGAATTATTTTACTTTGAATAAAAGCATTAGTATAATATAAAAATATTTATGATCAGTGTATCAGTGCATATGCATACTGTAACTGAAGTGGAAGTAATTAAAACAAACTGCCTTGTGTTTATTAGTTGTTGTTTTTTTTTTAGAAATGTAGGCACTGCTGCATGTGTATCTGTACACACATTTTTTGCCCTCACATTCTCACAGAGCTGACTCAGGTGTTTGGACAGAGGAAATGTAGACGAGCTCTTCATTTATCTAATTTCCTTCTCTCACCACTGACTCTCAGTGCAGTAACCTGACCTCAGTCAGGATGAAGCGTTTGGAGGGCAGCCAAACACACTGTCTCTCCTGCTGAGGAATCCAAAGATACTGCATCTCTGCATCTCGGCACTGCCGGAACCGAGCTGCTCGTTCTGATTCCAGGAACTGCTGTAGGCTACTTTTGGTCAGTAGTGGAAGGCCTTTAAGCATTTATCAAGGATCTGAAGGCACTTAAACAGAATGAGGGTGAGAGAAGTGAGAGTGTACAAAACAAAGTAGCAGAGCTCAAGACCTAATCACAGACACCTCGGTTTACTTTGAGACACAAGATAAATGGTGATCAGAATGAATTGAAAACTATTTTGATATATATATTTCATAGATGCTATAGCATGCTATTATAGCTGAGAGCTAGAAAATAAATTGAAGCATCGTTTTATGAAAATGGCGTGAGTTACTACAATATTTGTTGATAGTTATTAATCTGAAAGTAAATAATATTTAAATAAACAGTTGAGTTCCTCAAACATTATTTGAGGAAATGACATCATTCTTTTTTCACACACACAGTGGGTTTCCATTGTTTTATGGGAACATTTCATAGGCTTTATGGTTTATACTGTACAAACTGTATCACCCTACCCCTTACAGGAAACTTTGTGCATTTTTAGATTTTCAAAACTTAATTCTGTATGATTTATAAGCTTGTTTCCTCATTTCCTCATGCCCCCACAAGTACAAGGATTTCAGATATTGCATTTTTACATACATTTTACATACATTTTTATGGAGACATTTTGTCCCCATAATGTAGGGTTTATCAGGACCACACAGAGAGATAGAGACATTGCAATTAATCATATAAAGTAATGTAACGAAGTTAACCAGTTAAATTTTACTGTAGGAAAAGTTTTTGTTTACATAATATTTGTGTGTGTGTGTACTGTGTATATATATATATATATATATATATATATATATATATATATATATATATATATATATATATATATATATAAAACACACACATACAGCATATATTTAGAAAATATTTATATTCATATACATTATATTATATTTAATATTTAAATATTTAATATACAAACGTAACATTTTATGTGCATGTGTGTGAATTTATAATAGCCTATACATATATAAATATACACACATGTAAACAAAAACTTTTATTTTGGATGTGATTAGTCGAATTAAGCCATTAATTCAAGTATAGGTCTCTGCAGTAAAGTAATGGGAGTTACGAGATCAAGGTGTTTTTACACCATGATACCTGATTAGTTGATGTAATAGTGACGTTAGGTTTAGGGGTGGGGTTGGGTAAGGGGGATAATTTAGATTGCATGATTCAGAAACACCCAGCAGTTTCAAAACACCCATATGGTGATAAACGCCCACTTTTGCTCTGCAGAGACCTAAGTCTCCATTAATTGTTTGACAGCTCATATATATATATATAGAGAGAGAGAGAGAGAGAGAGAGAGAGAGAGAGACTATACGAATAATATAAATATAAGTAAAATTGCACTTACTGTCTTGTCAGCCTAATAATGTAATAAAGTTCGTCTTACTGCATTTTTTGTTTTGCAACATTTTACAGTGTACAAACTTGGCTATGAAATAGCTTACAAATAAAAAAAATGTTTTACAATATACATAGACGAGAAGGAAATAGTGAGTACGTGGAGTGAAGCACTTAGATGTCAAAGGACCACCCGCAGACCTGAAGCCAGAGGACTGGACGTGTTTGTCCTGCACGAGCGCGCAGGTGTCAGGATCACCGTTTGATGGACGGGGAGGGCGAAACGTCATCGAGGGGGCACCAGCGAGTTTTGCCAAAGAAAAGCTTGTAGAGCCACACTGGAAGAGGGACACTGGCAGCCGAACAGTAGCAGCGTGTCTCAGAGGAAAGCTCTCTCGGCGGTTTCTCCCGGTGACACTATCAAGATCTGATATTATTCTCTGATTACACACGGAAAATTCAAGCAAAAACAAACTGACAAACTAAAACCTCCATCTACCGGACTGCATCAGTGCCAAGATTTAATAACAAACTCTGAACTACGAAAACACCACTTTCCCGATGGAGAACTGCTAATTTTTCTTTTTTTTCCCCGACAAAAACGGAGCAAACCCGTGGAGCAGCTGACAAAGGCAGCGACGGTAAGAGATCCAGGAGCATCGCTGCCTTTGTAGTTTTCTCCGCGGATGGGCCGGAAGATAACAAGATTGTGTTGTCAAAATCTGATTTCTGATTTCAAAAACTGATTTTCTTTGTTTCATGGGTGTATATGCGCTTTCGTTACATCTGAATATACTTCCGTGTGAAACTGCTGTTATTCTGTACTATAGCGGGCAGCGGTTTGTGTATGTAGTATCCGTTCAGTTTCAGAGCCATACAGGCGTTACTATTGTCACACAAAGGCGAATGAATGCAGCGCTGCTTTTGTGTGTTCAGCTGGACCCACAGCTTCAGTTGTGCTTTCTAGCCTTCATTCTCTGGATTAACAAGTTCTCCGTTTTTTTTTTTTTTTTGTTTTTTTTTTTTACGCTATCATAAATTTGAACCATAACATCACTAAGCAGATTAAATGTAAACATTTTGTTCTAACGTTCAACAATAAATTGCATCCGCTTGCACGGTCAGCGCCATAGTCATATGCATTATTTATAAAGTTTGGCTCACCCAGTCTGGTCCATTGGTTTCTACTAGATTCTTCTCTGCACTCAGAAATTGTAATCAATAAATTATCATAAGAGATAGGTACTCTAAACGTATGTGTTCAGGAAAAGGTTATTTTTTATTTTACAGAAACGGATCCATCCCCTTATGGGTGCTAGCATGTTGACATCAAATGACCTGTGGTGTATGCAAATTGACGAAATACTTTAATACTATTAATATTTATCAAGTTTACTTTATATAACCCTTTTATAAGTTCTCAATTATCTTTACAAAGCATAAACAATACAAGTACATCTAAACAAGTGTACTTGTATTGTTTAGTTGTATAAACTAAACAAGTATGGCCAATGTCTATTACATAGAGGTGTGCAGTATGAGAAAAATATATAAACAATATATATATATATATATATATATATATATATATATATATATATATATATATATATATATATATATATATATATATATATATATATATATAAACAGCTTGGTTGTGGAGAAGCTGCAGTTGTTAAAGGGGGGGTGAAATGCTATTTCATGCATACTGAGTTTTTTTACACTGTTAAAGAGTTGGATTCCCATGCTAAACATGGACAAAGTTTCAAAAATTAAGTTGTACGTTTGAAGGAGTATTTTGGTTCCAAAAATACCTCTTCCGGTTTGTCACAAGTTTCGGAAAGTTTTTTTCGAGTATGGCTCTGTGTGACGTTAGATGGAGCGGAATTTCCTTATATGGGTCCTGAGGCACGTCTGCCGGAAGAGCGCGCGCTCCCATATAGCAGAGCACTGAGAGCACAACATTCACTGATCAGAGAGAGACCGAATTGTCACAAAAGAAGTGTGTTTTTGGTTGCCAGGGCAAGACAACCCTGCACAGATTACCAAAAAAAAAAAACAGCATTAAGGGACCAGTGGATGGAGTTTATTTTTACAGAGTATCAACGGAGTTGTGCAAGTGTTTGTGTTTGTTCCCTGCATTTCGAAGATGCTTGTTTTACAAACAAGGCCCAGTTTGATGCCGGATTTGCATATCGTTTATTTCTTAAGGATAATGCAGTCCCAACGAAAAAGGGTCACGATCGTGTGTTGGAACCGCAGGCGGTGAGTAAAACTGCTTCAAATATCTCTGTGTTGTTAACTTAGCTATCAGCGCGTAAGCACATCAAGTAAACAACATGCGATGTTGTCATCAAACTGCACTTTCCACATGTACAGCTTAAAAAAAAAAAAAAAAAAAAGACGACATAAAGTGAAACTTAGTCATTTTCCAAAACCGCTAAGCAAATATATACAGTTTCAATACATCTAGGGCTGTGCAAAAAATCGAATGCGATTTTCATGCACCTCTAATCAGTAAAGACGTCGTTGCTGATGCTGCTCTCGTTCAGTTTCAGCCTCTGGATCTGATTCTGGATCATAAATAAACGGCTGAATCTGACTGTTAGCCATGGTTCATTTTGGATGTTTTTTCCCTCACAGTAATGTCACAGCTTCCAAACGCTCTCAACGCAAAAGCCTACTGGCGCTCGTGATTCTTTAGCTCCGCCCACACGTCACGCCTCCAGCCGATCGTGTTTTTCCGGGAAAAATCGGTACAGACTATCTTTCTCTTATGAATATAATAAAACTAAAGACTTTTTGGAGTTATGAAGGATGCAGTACTACTCTATAGGTACTCAAGATTAACAGGATATTGAGTGAAAACGAGCATTTCACCCCCCCCCCCCCTTTAATAAAAAACTTGCATGCATTCAGGCCAATAGGTGTCAGTATAGAGTGAAAAAAGTGCAACAGTAGGTTGCGGAAGTAAATATTCCATTCATTTCCTTCATAGGACAAAAAATATTTCTATTTGAATGATAACTTATTTAACTTTAAACACAGTCCTATTGTTTAAAAACATTCAAGACTACTATGCGCTTTTGTTGAAGCCGTAATTTTTTTCCATATATTTTGCCGATTTGTTTTAAATAATTGTGTTAAACAGTGGAATGGAAAACTATATTAGTACATGTCCAAAAGTTTTTGCAGTGACATACATTTTGTGTTTTGCAAAGTTTGCTGCTTTAGTATTTATAGATTGTTTTTCTACATGTTCCTATGGTATTCTGAAAAACAATGATAATTATACGGATCCAAAAGTTCAATGTAATGATCTTCGAGCCACTTCATTATCACTCCTGCTTTGTTACATGGTGCCATATCAAACACAGATCATCACCAAATTGCTGAAGAAGTCTCTCTTACAGGACGTTTTGATGCAATTCTTTATTCCTGGTAGTTCTTTGGTGCAGAATTATAGAGAGCCCACTCCCTTGGTTGAAAAGCAACGCCACAAATAGATGGTCTCTAGATGCTTCACTGTTGGCCTGTCACAGTACATGGTATTCACATATATTTCTCTGAACAATCGATTTTCCAGATGTCCCAATCGGTCAGAAAGGGAGATTTATCAGAGAAAATAACTTTGCATCAGTCTTCTGCTGTCCTTGTACTTCCTGAAGAATTTCAGTATGTCCTTGACATGTTTCTTGGAATGAAGTGGCTTCTTTGCTGCCCTTCTTGACACCAGGCCATTGTCCAAAAGTCTTGGCCTCACTGTGTTCTCTCACCAACCTGCTGTTCTTCCTGAGCAAGCTCTGGACTGCTTCTGAAGTCCTGAAGACTTCTTCACTAAAGTCGAACCTCTCTCCTTGAAGTTCTTGATGATCCGGTTAATTGTTCTTTCAGGTGCAATATTCTTTGTAGCGATTGCATGTGAGGACATTTTGATGCAAAGCGATGATGGCTTCACGTTTATTTGGTGGTAACCATTGCAAGTACACAATGATTGGAAGCACTTCTTCCCTCCTTTTTAAAGCAATCTGTCTGCTCTTACAATTAGTAAGATATTATCACTATCATAATTAGTATGATAGTGATTTTTCCTTCACATGTGCTGCTGATATGATTAGTCAATTAATGTTAGCTGGTTAGGATCAAAAAAACAATGAAGTTAGTTTTTTGTGAAATGTTCATTTTTTGGCCATTGAAGCTTTTAGCAATTATTTAAAATGCATCTGATCACTCTACACAATAATCTTGAAACAATATGAATGAACACCACAACAGCTTTAGCTGCAAACTTTGCAAAACACAAAATTTATGTCACTGCCAAAACTTTTGGCCTTGACTGTATCCATGATTCTGCAAAGTAATCTCCACCAGTCAGAAACTGATACAAGTTTCTTTGTGTATATATGCATATGTATAAAATAAAATGTTGTTTTTTATATATCGTTAACATCTTTAAAGCAATATTTGTTATATTTGATTCCCCATTTATTTCACCATCTTTTTAATCTGATTGTCATTTGCATTGTTTTAGGGGATTGTAGTAGATTGTCTTGTGGCTTCGTGCCTTTGTCCAATTTTCTAATATTTTTTTGCTTCAAATCAAAGTATGTAACGTTTTGATTTGCTCATATGTAGCTGACTGTTTTGTTTCATAGATGATATATATTTATAAAGTCCCTATGGAAAAAAATGAATGGGAGGAAAAGCTTCCGGATCAAGGGGTGCTGAAAAAGTATGTGGGCACTGTTGCATTCTAAGAGACCGCTAAAGGCAAAGGAGTTCGTTTTAACCAACTGAGCTGAAAACAAGAAACAGTTTTTAAATGAGATACATATTTGGCAACCGTACTCGTTCCTGTTTTTTTTATTGTAATTGTGATCCATATCTAATGATACATCTGCTCTCTGTCTCTCTCTTTCCTTTTCTCCATTGAAGGGAATACATAAGAAGCACGATTGATGGCTGCGTGAGGAGCATGGAGGGAACAGGACAGCCTGGAGCCGGAGACGGCAAGTGAAAGCTCTTAGATTATAAATGAAACTCACCTGCCGCTAACGTTGAAGTCATACATCAGAGAACCTCCAGTGCAGGAGTGTAACTGAGTTTGACTATAACGTGGAGTGTTTTTGGGGTAGAGATGACTCCTGGGAGACTGTTTCAGAGTGTTTGCTGTGTGCAGCAGGCACTGACTGTGGGATGTTGCTATGGAAACACTTGCCCTGTACCAGGGTGTTGAGTTGTATTCACCCAGGACTGAGCCCCCATTGCTTTGATAGTGTGCAACTGTGATTCAAGATCTCTCTTCGAGAAGAAGGGTTCATTTTTGCATCATGCAGCTGTGGTTTGAATTGTAGATTGTAATAAAAATAATCTGCTGGTTTTTTTATAGCTTTGTAATAGAATATTGCATTATTTGGTAATTTATCATTCTCCTCACTCTCTGCAGCCTTTAGCAGGCAATGCCCGATTGCTCCTCTCTAAGCCATGGCTTGGCAGAATACTTCCCCATTCCGATATGGCTTTGATCTGGGGGGACACTACCAGGATCTGCGTCCTCTTGGAACGGGAGCGTCTGGCCTCGTTCTCTCTGCGGTGGACAGGCGCAGTGGTTTGCGTGTGGCGGTCAAGAAGCTGGTCATGCGAGATGCCGTCAGCGTAAAACACGCTCTGAGAGAGGTGAAGATCACCCGCCGCCTGCAGCATGAGAACATCGTCCGGGTTTATGACGTGTTGGGGCCGTCCGGTCACCCTTTACCATGTGACCTGACCCATGTGTCAGCGATATATATTGTGCAAGAGTGTATGGAAACTGACCTGGCACGGTTACTGGAGCAAGGGCCGTTGCCAGCTGAACACGCCACCCTGCTCTTTTATCAGCTGCTTCGCGGGCTCAAGTTCATCCACTCGGCCAACGTGCTGCACCGTGACCTCAAGCCAGCGAACATCTTTATCAACACTGAGCAAATGCTGCTGAAGATTGGAGACTTCGGTCTGGCTCGCATTGTCGACCCACATTACTCACACAAGGTACGAGTCACAGATGCAGGGCAGGTGTCACTGCGTCACATACAGCTTCACTAACTAGGAAGAATAACACACATATAAATAGGTGCAGAAATAATACAGTTGTTCCTAATAGAAGTATACATTACAACTTTATTGGTTATCAGTGCTGTAGTAATAGGTCTACTGATAAATGTTCACCTGTATTCACAGGTAATGTTACTTTTTAACATTCATTCGTACTGAAGTTAGAAATGTGTAACTTTACAATCTCCACTTCCAAAAAATAATATATATTTGTTTTGATCAAAACAGCAACTTAAAAAAAAAAGAAAAAAAAATCAATGCATATTATTGTTTTATTGAATATTAATGTTGATTACAAAAGCAGAGATAAGAATGACAAATAATAATTAGCTATTTGACATTGCCACAAAATGAATATACATTTGCATTGATAGAAATAGCAACTTTGCTAGAAAATGTAACCAATCATAATAATAATAAATATTATGTTTTTTTAAGTTTCGTAGATTAATGATCATTTAGTTGTTACATCACATGAAAATCACATGATAATGATTACACAAACTTAGATATTACCTAAAAAAGATTATAAATTGTATTGTATGTATATATATAAACAAAAATGTTATACTAATTAATACATATATTTTTATTGTTGTGGTTTGAAGATAATTGTCTTGAATAGAAATATAACAATAATTAAATATCAGTTCTGCATTAGCTGTTGGACACTTAAACATGAAAATAATTTGTACTGTTATTGGTCAAAATAAGTCAGTATTGATCCTATCAAAGCCGATCGAGAAATTTATTAAAGGGGGGGTGAAATGCTATTTCATGCATACTGAGTTTTTTACACTGTTAAAGAGTTGGATTCCCATGCTAAACATGGACAAAGTTTCAAAAATTAAGTTGTACGTTTGAAGGAGTATTTCTGTTCCAAAAATACTCCTTCCGGTTTGTAACAAGTTTCGGAAAGTTTTTTTCGAGTATGGCTCTGTGTGACGTTAGATGGAGCGGGATTTCCTTATATGGGTCCTAAGGCACTTCTCCCGGAAGAGCGCGCGCTCCCGTATAGCAGAGCACAACATTCACTGATCAGAGCGAGAGCGTCGCGAAATGTCACAAAAGAAGTGTGTTTTTGGTTGCCAGGGCAAGACAACCCTGCACAGATTACCAAAGAAAAAACAGCATTAAGGGACCAGTGGATGGAGTTTATTTTTACAGAGCATCAACGGAGTTGTGCAAGTGTTTGTGTTTGTTCCCTGCATTTCGAAGATGCTTGTTTTACAAACAAGGGCCAGTTTAATGCCGGATTTGCGTATCGTTTATTTCTTAAGGATGATGCAATCCCAACAAAAAAGGGTCACGATCGTGTGTTGGAAGCGCAGGCGGTGAGTAAAACTGCTTCAAATATCTCTGCCTCCTTGTTAGTGCGTCCCCTCCCATGCCGGAGACCCGGGTTTGAGCCCCGCTCGGAGCGAGTCGTTGCTGCTGCTGCTCTCGTTCAGTTTAAGCCTCGGGATCTGATTCTGGATCATAAATAAACGGCCGAATCTGACTGTAAGCCATGGTTTGTTTTGGATAATGTTTTTTTCCTCATGGTAATGTCACAGCTTCCAAACACTCTCAACACAAAAGCTTACTGGCGCTCGTGATTCTTTAGCTCCGCCCACACGCCACGCCTCCAGCCAGTCGTGTTTTTCCGGGAAAAATTGGTAAAGACTATCTTTCTCTTATGAATATAATAAAACTAAAGACTTTTTGGAGTTATGAAAGATGCAGTACTACTCTATAGGTACTCAAGATTAACAGGATATTGAGTGAAAACGAGCATTTCACCCCCCTTTAAGTAGTCTTGGATTACACTATGCAGTTTTGGTGGAATTTTTTTTTGTATATGTACCATGGCAATACCACATTTTTGGAAATGGTGCAAGTTCATCTTTGAAATACATTGTAAGTACCAGGATAATTATTAAGTATATACAAAAAGTATAAGGTAATGGTAGCACCACTTACTTTTTGTAAGAATGTGGTTCACACGGAATAATACTATGAAGAACTGGTTATTTTAGTTTATTTTGGGGTACTTTTAGATGTTAGTAAGTATAGTACTGTCACGTGAGCTTTCACTGTGGTTCACCCTGCAGTTACAGTCTGGCCTTGATTAGCAGAATCCCATTTCCTATCAATTATCATGAGCTGCAGGCTGTTAAAATAATGACATAATCCATTTACAGCTTCATCTTCACCCTAACCTCCTTAGGAACAGAAGTACTTTTGATTATCTGCTTTCATTCGATCTTTTGATGGTTTTCATTGTCATAAGTCTAGGCAGCTACAAATTAATCTTAAAGGGATAGTTCACCCAAAAAATTATGTTATCATTTACTCAACCTTATGTTATTGTCAAAACTGGAACTGAAACCATTTAGTTATCAAGTTTCTTTAAAATTTCGTCTTGCAAATAGGTGTGAAACGACATGGGTGTAAGTAATTTTTTATACAATATTAAACATTTTTTGGGTGAGCTATCCCTTTAAGCAGTAGTATTTGCTATTCTACATGGACAATTTCCTATATTATTATGCACATGTAAGTTATTTTAAAGCAATCTATAGAAAATTATTTGTTGACTTGCTTTTTTTCGGTCTTGCACAAAACCTCCCATGCTTGCAATTTTGTACACCAAATATTGCATTCAAACCTGTTGATTGATAAAGAGTTTTTGGAGTTTATTAAAGCATTTTTGGGGGCATAATGGTTTGTTTTATGCAGATATTATTGCCTGCTTGATCCTGGTGGCCTTACATTAATACAAGAACATCTACAATCTATAGTTACTTCATATCTCTGTGAATTGCTCATAGATGTTTTCAAACTTTAACATTATATTGTTGCATTACACAATAATTATGAACAATTATCTTGATGTAATGAGAGCTGAAAGATCAATGTGGCACTTTACTATCTCACTGTGCTTCTGTATTATTTAGAAGAGCTCACTGTGTAATACTAGCAGACCGGGAGAACAGCATGAATGGAGAGCTTTGTGTCAGACAGAACAAGGTGGGGTGAATGATCAGGAAAGGGGGATGGTCACAGTTTGGGATTGAAGGAACAGCTAGAATAACAACAGCCCAGGAAATTATTGTAAGTCTATTCTTTGAGGAGCTCTGTTTAACATGCCATGCACTGATAGAAAGATAGCTGAGATTGCAGACTCTATAAGAGCAGCACCCCGTGCTCTCATGTCACTCAAAATATGCATATATTATCAAAATGTCCAAGTTGCTCTCTTTTCATTGGCTTCAAAAAGTGTTTGGACACTTTAGCCACACTAATTGCACATTTAGGCAAGATATTTAAAGCAAGTAAGGTTTTCTGTTTGTTTAACTAGAGTACAATAGACATATTGTGCAAAACGATTAAGACGTATCTTCTGACCAGGAAAGATTAGTGGAATATGTGCGTGTAAACCTGTAGTGTTGCCAGATCTTGCTAAACCTAGGACCATCCTAGTAAAATAAAACTTGGACATGGCTGAGATTGTACATTTAGCAAATTTGGCTCAAAAATTATGTTAGGTTTGACAAAAGCTTCAGCATATATATATCTAATGCAATGGGATTCATATATTTTAAGTGTGTGGTTTAACTTAGGGATCGATCCCTCTATACTAGGTGTGGATGAATTTGACATAAATCTTGTCACCATATGAGTAATTTTATTTCACGTAAAGATATATATCACAAATCACGATATAGTTATTTTTGGTTTACATAAGGTCTTTATGGTATCAAAACTTTTGATACAATAGAAGTATCATAATTCTGGTCACCAGTGTCAATATAAAAGAAACAAACTGCAAAAAGATAAATAAGAAACTACAAAACAATAACGTAGTCAAATAAATGATATAAAAACACCACATATTCGTCACTGTGTACTAAATGTATATTTCTTCTTATTTAAGTTACAAAAGTGATTTAGTCTAGAGCAGTGCGAGTTTTTCTCTCTTTTTTTGTTTGATTAACATGATTGACAGCAGGAATATTAGACTGCTGTCACTTTAAGAGCTGCCCAGAACCGATATAGAGTTACACGTGTTTTCTTTCTCAGCCGTTTGCTTTCACTACAGACCTACTGTGTTTACGATATCTTCCACCCCTAATATATACAGTTGCTCTTATGAGAAAAATACCCTTATATTTTTGTCATGTCTCATATACCAGGCATACCAAACGAGGCTGTACTGCCACCTGTGCCCCACTGAAATGATACTCCTGGTTGTATTAGTCTAAAGAATCATCAGTATTTCTTTGTACCTCTGAGTGTGCAGTGAGCTTCAGTGAATTAAGGGCAGTAGTTCCTTTCACCCATTCACAGAGCGACTTCCTGCAACTCAGCGCTGAGAGCGTCTGTTCCCCTCTTCAGCATGGAGAGAACATTCAGTTCCTAAAATCTAGAGGATCACAGATAAGTGGACTTAGGATTCACAGAAGCATCTGGATTCACATATGCTAGCAGTGCAGGCAGGCGACTGAGAGGGCCCCAGATGGTTTTACTCCTTCGATATCACACAGAGAATAAAGATGATGTGGACACTGAATGTCATCTATCATTTAAATAAGGATCCAGTGGGCACATTGTCCTGTTCGGGAGCACTTTTAAGATGGCTTGGCCAATGACCAGTGTAAGCAGCAATTTTAAACAGATACTCCATTGATTATAAGAGACCAGACTGTAAGCTTTATTATATTGCTTAATTATATTTCTTAATGACTTATGATTGCCTTTGTAACAGATTTAACTTACAGGCACAACATGTAAGTTTTCGCCGCTAGAGTGTGCATTTTCAAAACAAACAAAGAAACAAAGGCATAGTTTGATGACTGTGACTGAGTGTGGAATCATGGGAGTTGTGGTCTTCATCCTATAGCCGATGCAGTCCAATGGGACTCGGGCAGAAATCATGTTCATGACTGAGCTAATGATTTATTAACATAGTAGAATGAAGTAGAGTGATGTGGAAAGCCATCAAAGCGAAACGAGGCCCGCTGAAGCAATTGCTAATGAGAGATGAGCGCGACACACGGCTCGAAAGCAGTGGAGCTTTTATCATGCCGCAGTCAACCGCTTCCGCTCCTTTCCGCTCGGGCATTTGTGGATTAAAGCTGTGCTGTCTAGATACGTCTGAAATATATATATATATATTAATAAAAAAAAATCTTACATATTGTTCCATTTAAGATTGCTTTGGTAACTAGAAAAACAAATGAATTAACAAATATTTAGTTATTACACTACCTTTAAAAGTGTGGAATAATTAAAATTCATTACAATGTTTTTAAAGTTTTAGAAAGACATCTCTTAATCTCGCCAAGGCTGCATTTACTTGATAAAAAATATTATATAATATTATAATATTAAACTTTTTTTATTTTATTTTATAATGAAACGTATTCCTGTGATAGCAAAGCTAAATTGACTGATTTGCTGATTTGGTGATCAGTTATTTTAAAATATTATTGGTAATACTTTTTCTCATTATTGCTCGTTTTCAATCTTTGTTCGTTTGGCTTGTGAACAGTTTCAAAGGTCTTAGTGAATCAGCTCCAATGAGAAGACAAAGGCTCTCTTTGTAAGCAGGATATGTAAATATCATTCTCCTTTGTGTCACCATCACCCTTCAGATCCACCCTACTGAGGCGGCCTGCTAAAATCTCACAAATAATTCATCACCTGGGTCCAGGGGGAGAGTGGGAGGTGAGAAAGAAGAAGAAAGGATGAAGGACGGCAGGAAGGATGAGCTGAAGGAGATTGTAGGAGGGGGGTATTGGGAGTCATAGGGTTACTGTACATCAGCTGCTTCTCATCAGACTGAGTCACATGGCTTTTTTTCACACCCTACTTTTTTACACATTACACATTTACATTTACTAAATTAGATTTAGATGAAAAAGGTTTTATTTTTAAATAAATGCTGTTCTTTTAATCGTTCTACTTATCAAAGAATCCTGAAAAATCTATCAGGATTCACATAAATATTAAAAAAAGTTCACAAATAATAATAATAATAGTATTAAACCAGCATATTATAATCTCTGAAGGTTCATGAATAAAATCAGCTTTGCCAGCTCAGGAATAAATGTACTTTTTAAAATGCATTACAAGTTATTTTGAAAAGAAACAATATGATTTCATTTATTTGTAAATACAGTATATACATGTATGTGTGTACAATAAATGGTGTAATATATATATATATATATATATATATATATATATATATTACATTTATTAATTTGATGTTCAAATGAAAATCTTGGACAATCAAAACTTTGTTTTAAGGCTGTCTACCTCCAAAAACGAAAATAAAAATGGCTATTATCATGTTAAGTACACATTTAACAGTTATTTATGTTATATATGGATGGCATTTTGTTTTCCCTGCAGGGATATCTGTCTGAAGGAATGGTCACTAAATGGTACCGTTCACCAAGACTGCTGCTGTCTCCAAATAACTACACTAAAGCAATTGACATGTGGGCCGCAGGCTGCATTCTGGCAGAGATGCTCACAGGCCGCATGCTGTTTGCAGGTAAGACTAGAACAGCGCTCAGGGTCTTCATTAGTGTTTCTGTTGCTCTATTGGTTTTGTATAGATCTTGTGGTTTCGCTTGAAAAACAAGAACGTCCATCTTCATTATCCAGACTAGTCTTAGAGCGTCCTCTAGTGGCTATAGGTGGTAAAGTAAAAATAGACGTCGAGACATGACACATCAATCGATTTCTATTTCACTTTAACAGTGGTATCTTAGCATGATTGTTGTGCATGCAATACTGCAAAAGCATCGATACATGCAATAAAAGCAGTGTCAAGAATATAAAAAACTGAATTAATGATAACATTTAGGTACCAGCCATCTGTTTGTTTCTCTCCTCTAAGGTGCTCATGAACTGGAGCAGATGCAGCTGATTTTGGACACCGTGCCTGTTATTAGAGAAGAGGATAGAGAGGAACTGCTCAAGGTCATGCCCTGTTTTGTAGGTCAAGGGTGGAAGGTCAAGAGGTCACTCAGAAAACTACTGCCAGAGGTGGGGGACATAGGTAAGCTGAGCAGATTTTTAAAAAATATGTGATACTGTGTTACATCAATAGCAATATTCACTGACTCCTCATTTCAGCCATTGATTTCCTGGAGTGTATCCTCACCTTTAATCCCATGGACCGGCTGACCGCAGAAGCGGCTTTGTCTCATCCATACATGCAGAGATACTCGTGTCCTCAGGATGAGCCTGTCTCCTTGCAGCCTTTTCGCATAGAGGACGAGCTGGAGGACAGTCTGGTCACGGAGCAGGGTCACGCGCTCAGCTCCCACTGGGACAGGTACACACGAGCCTCTCAGACTTCCCAACACTCAGAGCTCGAGGGCATTTGTTCCAGTTCCAGTGTTGCTGACACAGATCTATGACCTTTTTAAAAACACTCTTGGTCTTTTATAAAGAATGGAATCGATATAGCCAAGCAAATTTCATTTTGATTTCAGAAATTAAATGTAGTTTCAAATAAAGTACAATCCACATTCCTACCATTTAATAATTACTCTAATGCATGTATTATAAATATTTAATTAAAAATATTTTAAACACCTTGTTGAAAAATAATAATACTAAAAAATAAACAATTAATAATAAGAAGAATTAATGTAGACACTACTGTTCAAAATATTTTCCAAAGAGCTATATATTTAATCTGAAGTACAGTAAAAACACTAGGGTTTATAAAATATTATTACAGTTTAAAATTGTGAAAAATTAAAAATATATTTTAATGTTATTTACTTCTGTGGTGGCAAAGCTAAATTTTCTGTATGATAATGGAATTATATATTCTACAGCAACCGTTCCACTGTCATTCAATGTTGCTTCTTGGCAACAAACATATTTCTCATAATAAAAAATTATATGATTAATTCATTATTAAATGTGAATATAATTTCTTTCGGAGGCTCTCAATAGCAAAAAGAGGTAAAAAATGATGCCCCAAAATATGTTAAAATGTATACCAGGATATATTATGACCAAGACTAAGCTTTTATCAGTTTCTTTTTTTTTTTTTTTTGTATTTAGCACTTTACCATCATGTGTTAAGCAAAGAAATGGGTCTGGGTACAATGTGCAATACTTTGAAAAGAACATAAAAAAAAGACCTAATAAAATGCAGAATTAGAGCATAATGAAACCAAGAAAAAAGTTTTGGAGAACAAATTAAAGTCAGCATTCGTTCTTTGATACTTCTTTAATGATGAAAGTTTGATCGTTAAAAGTTAGTGTATACATTATCATTAGAAGAGTGAAGACAAGGGTCATGTAAAAGGCAGTTTACACAGATGGGTACTGAATTGCCCCGAGGAGCTATCAGGGATGTAGAATGCAGAAACTTATAAAAACCTCTGCATAATTCTATCTCACAGCGGACTCCCTGACAACTGAATAAGAATGTCTTTGTTGTCCTCTGTGTGGCCATATGGGCTCATCTGACAGAAGCTTCTGTTACTGATCACAGCCAGCAGCGGGAGCTGAACAAGCTCGATTCAAGGCCAAAGATCAGCAACAGAAATTAACTTCTGAAATTGAATAAGTGTATAAATGCAACTGTTGAAAATAAATGAATGTGTATCCCACAGGTGCTCTTCATTGCCACCAGTTTGACTCTTTTCTTTGTTTTCAAACATAAAACCTGTGCTTAAAGTAATGCGTTCACATTGGTCGGGACAGAAGTTAAAATATTTGATAGCATAGAGAAGCTTGATTACTTTGATCACATTAGTCAACACCAAGCTAAAAAGTTATTTCTTTTTTAAATCTGGTACGTTCACCAAGTAAACGGTTTTCTATTTTGATATTTTTCAACCTATAATTTATTCCTGATCATAACTGAATTTTAGCATCATGACTCCAATCTTTAGAATCTTTTAGAAGTCATTCGGATTTGATGCTCAAGAAACTATTTCAAAAACAATTTTGCTGGCTAATATTTTTTGTGGAAAACAATACCCCCCCCCCCCCCCCCCCCCCCAGGATTCTTTTGATGAATATGATGGATAAGATTAATACGATTTTATGTGAAATAGAAATAACTTTTGATCAATTGTAGGTGTCATTGCTAAATAAAAGTATTGATTTTATTTTCAGTGACCATAAACTTTGCACAGTACTGTATTTTTTGATGTACTTTTAAGTTTCATACATGTGCTAAAACTCTGAACTATTTTTCCAGGTATGATGGGAGTCTGTCATCAGATGTTTATTGGCTGCAGCAGGAGGAGTGCGGCTGTATGCAGAGCGTCTCTGAACTGGGAGAGGCGGAAGACGACGAAGTTCAAAGAGATCCACGAGCGAGTTCAGCGGCCCACATCGAGGAGGCTCAGGTAGACCCTCGCAAATACTCCCACAGCAGCTCCGCAGAACGCTTCCTGGAGCAGTCGCACTCGTCTCTGGAGCGCATCTGCGGTCAGTTCACAGAGCTGGACTGTGGCCGCTCCTGCGATTACAAAGTGGGCTCTCCGTCCTACCTGGATAAGATCGCGTGGCGGGAAGGGAAGCCACAGCACTACTCTGAACCCAAGCTCATACTGGACCTGTCTCACTGGAGGCATAACAGCATGTCTGCTCCAAGAGGTGGAAGCGTGGAGAAGCCTCTCGCCGAGCCAGATCTGTTCCAGGAGATCTCGCGCTGGGTGGAGAGCACACAGTCTGGGCTCCACTCACCCGGTTCTCCTCAAGAAGCTCTCACCTCCCCGTGTTCTCCTCCTCAGCCGCTGTCTCCTACAATGCTGCCTCATTCTCACAGGCAAATCCCCGTGGCTTTGCAACTGTCCAGCCCTCACGACAGCAGGAGGAGTCCTAACCCGTTCTTCAGCGCTCCTCCGTCTCTGCTGCCCTCTTCTCCTTCCTCGCCTCATCACGATTCATCACATTACCTGTCTTCCTGCATACGCTGTGAAAACGATGAAGAGCCCTCACAGATGGATCGTTCCGGAGATGAACATTTTGACCTGGACGTGTTTATCTCTCAGGCTCTGAGGCTGTGTAGTCAGAGTGAGGTCCTGTCGGAGAACTCGGACGCTCCCAAATCAGGCAGCATTAGTCATGTTCACAATGTCTCAGATCACAGACCCTCCAGGACACAAACTCCAACGCCTGAGATGGTCAAGGCTCATGGGTGTCAGAAAGAGCACTGGTAGAGGAGATCTTTGACCTTTTCATAATTTTGTTTTTAGTGGAACTCGAGGTGGAATAAATCAATGTGAATACTGCAGAAGGTTTTTTCTTTTTTTTTTTTTTGGAGAATGTTGATTTTTTACCTGAAGCTATGATTCTGTATTCCAGAAGAAATCTGAAATGTTTACCTCTAGAATGAGGATAACCGGGCAAAAAACATCGGAGAGCTCAAACAGGATTTGATTGGAGCCTTGAGGGCACATGGTGATGGGAAATCTTTTTTCTTCCCTTATTAAACTTTCTCTCTCAAAAAACAAACCAAAAAATCAGTTTTTCTGAGAAACCTTTGCATTCTCTCAAATCAGTTTTTGCGAGACATCTGTTTGATTTCCCACATTTCTCTGAACTATTCCTTTTTAAATCTTTTAATCTTTTTGGCGAATAAATTTAAAAGGTTTAAAAACTAAATTTTGTTCGAGAAATTTTGCAAGTTTTTTATGAAAATGTGAAGTATATGTCTTCCTCCCAACAAATTTTTCCCATAACTAGATCTCTTTAGGTGCTCTGTACACATAAAACTAAAATGTTTTATTTAAATTCCTTTCAAATGATTAATCATGATTAAATCGCATCCAAAATACATTTTTGTTTACATTATATGTAATAAATATACACTGTACACACACACACACACACAGAGATACAGCATATATTTTTAATATGTTAACATGTATATATTTATATAAATGATAACCATATATAAATATATTTAATATATAAGCGTTACATATTTTTCTTAAATATATACATATAGGCTGCATGGTACACACACACACACATATATTATGTAAACAAAATCTTTCTGGATTTTGGATGTGATTAATCATTTGACAGCACTATTTCATTACTAAACTTACTAGAAGCATTGAGAAAAAGGCTATATCTTTTAATTGTCGTTGAATAAATTTAGCCTGCTTAATTTTTTGTTTATTGTTATTTATTAAACAATTAATAGAAGTGTGTAACAGGAGTATTTTTCTTCCAAGTTGGCAAAAAAAAAAAAAATGCACTTTTGATAAACATCACAATGAAATAAAGCCTCAAGTTATTTCAGTGGCCTAGAAAAAGATGTTTCATTCTACATAAGGTGGTCACAACGTATATGGGACATTTTGTTGCCAATTTAAAGTGTTATTTAAATGTGAATTTCGGAAGAAATTTCAGTATTGTCCCATTCAAGTTGACTGGGACTTTGGTATAGATTAGTCTGACCGACTTAATCTCAATAACACCCATCATTGTACACTTTTGTCTGAAAAATGATTAATGGCTGTCAAATATATCTTTGCATAGGATATTTAAACAAATATATTATCTTTTTTTTTTTATAGATTTCCCCCCATCTTCCACTGTTTGGACAAACAGATTCCCACACCACTGGTTCTGTGTTGCAAGAAAGAAAAAAAAATCTTCAACTTTAAAGCATCAATCACCAAATTATAACAGGAGATCAGCAGATTGTTATTCTTTGTAATTTTAATTCCCATAATTTAATTAGTTAAAATGCAGACAACTTTCACAAAAAAAAAAACAAAAAAAAAAAAAAATCCAAAATGAAAGGGAACAGCAATACAGTACATATGCAGATATTAGGGTTTTGGTTCAAACTAAAGCCCTGTCTTAAGATGGTACCAGACAGTAACAGCATACTGTAGCAACAGAGACGACACACAGCAGGCAATCAGCAGGCCAGCAGAGGATTGGGCTACATTCTATTTTATAGTGCAGATAAGAACATGGAAACTTTAGAAATTATATTATACCACTATGGGAGAATGTCACTTGGCTGTCAAGAACAGTTATGTAATCTTTTATCAACACACTGGATGTGGATCTGGATGATTTCGTTTCTGTAAGCCTTACATAGCGATAGCGATCTCTTTTATCGTTTCTGACAGTGATTTAATATAATAGTGGTTCACATGCCATTCTTTGAATATGTAACTCAAAACTAACTCTGTGGCCAAACTACAGCAGCCTAATGTTCGGTTACGCAAATCCCTGAACGCAGACGCGATTCCTAAATTCAACGCAACTCTCAGCATTGCCTCAAGGGGCATCAAAATAGCATAAATTACTTGTCGATCAACTACGGTCATGATGCAGCAACAATTTATTAACACAAGTTTTATTAACACATTTAGTTTAACGTAAGATACCTTTAAAATGTAAATGCTCTTTAAATACTGAGCTTTGTTAGCGCAAGATCAAAACACGAGTGTCAAGCGTCTGCGTTCGTGTATTTGCGTAAAGAATGTTTTTTTACTGCGCATGTGGAAGATTTCACTGGCGTGCCGTTAAAAAACAAACCAATAGCAGAAAGGCAGATTATATCGCCAGGTTGATGCAGGTTAGTAAAAAGTTTTACTGAATCTTGCTGTGTCCCTGTCTGAGTCTAAACGGTGTTATCGCCACTGCTGGTGGAGGTTTGATCGACCTCATTCTGGCAGCTCAATATTGCATTTCAGGGAAACAAAATTACAAAGTTATTCAGCCTTACTTTTCAAAAAAGAATCATGAAAAACTGTTTGAATTTTAACAAATCTCAACCACTCTCTCACA
Organism: Carassius auratus; assembly: GCF_003368295.1. Classification (NCBI taxonomy): domain Eukaryota; kingdom Metazoa; phylum Chordata; class Actinopteri; order Cypriniformes; family Cyprinidae; genus Carassius; species Carassius auratus. The sequence continues at coordinate 19,187,154 of NC_039250.1, read as the reverse complement.
CAAGTGAGAGACATCCCTAGGCAAGAAAAAAAAATGGATATATGGAACCAATCCACATTACGATCCCCTGCCTGAACTTTTTAGACACTTTTGCGATATAACCATATTTATGAAATTGCTCCGTGTTATTAAGCACTGAATTTCAACATAATCACTGCTCAGGAGCCCAGTTTCCTCTCCATGTGAGAAGTCACCACCCAGGTAGAACATATATATATATTTATGTAGAAAAATATAGTTTAATGAAATTTATATCTATTAATTTCTTTATTTTTTTAATCATATCCACCATGTTAAGTTGTGTACTACATATAGCAGTGTGATGTAACACAGGATAATCATGATTCACACTGCTAAACACAAAAATGCCATTAAACACCTTTGCACTACTCCTGGTTATTTCATATTTAATTTGTAATTAATAGTTAGTTGATTGGCATTTTTAGGCAACTTTAATGAGTTATTCTACAATATGATTACAATGTAAACACCACAGTACTGAAGTTACTGTATCCAACAAACAGTAAAGCACAACAAGGCAAATGGCCGTATGAGCATAGATTTGTTCTTGATGAAAAATAAAAACAAAATACACACAAAAAAAAAGAAAAGAAAAAGAAACAGCAACACTTTGCATTGGTTCAAAGCCACACGTTTGTACAGTTTCCAAATCTGGCGACTATCCCGAGGCAGATTACAACAGTGTCTGACAAACATCTAAACCCAGTTGACCTGATATCACATGGTCATTTGATGCGAGTCCGGCCTTTTTTGGACTGAAATCATGAGACTTTTTGGTTTCTTGTGGTGTCACAGAATAGGTCGTTACATATCGACCTTCCGTTATACGACACATTTGTGCCACTGAATCACTTACTGACCTGATGTTAAACAAACTCCTCTTCTGATAAAGCTGAATCTGATATTAGATATGAAGGCCATATCAGTGAGGCTGAATCAAGTATCTGGATGCTAATTTTATTTAGGCCTGGCGTCTGACACTGCCTCTATGTTTGTGCTGGTTTTATGGGTTCACCGTAAGTGATTTTGGCTGTTCTGGCACATACAGGTATTTATATTGGCATTATCCACTGGGCTCTAAGAACATTATATATTATTGCTAGACCGATCTACTAGCATTCTTTATATACTATCCCCAATACAGAGACAATCTGATTACTTTTGTTTGGATATTGTTTAGATTGTAATTACAAACGCTGTCAGTGTATGGCAATTCAGCTTGATCATCACAATCTTTGGCTATTAATCTTCCAAAAAGAGGTGATATGTATACAAAAGGTGAATTACAGAAAGTTTTAAATGCAATACCTCAGATAAGACTCCTAGCTAGCTCCTCATTAAATACTGAATATACAGTTTATTTTTAAATGAGGGTGAAAGTTTAAATTTTCACTCATATGAGGATCTTTTAGGGTAGGCAATGGGAGAACTCTTTTTGATGTGCTCTGACAGGATTACGGATGTAGTGTCTTGTCATAAAGTAAAATCAGTTTTTAATATTTGATATTTTTCATATGCTTGGAAAGCATACGTTTCATGCAACTACCAAACCTGGTCTAAAGTCTCCTTAAATGTTACAATTTAAGACCACAAAATAAGACAAAAACTCAAAATCTAAAATCCATAGCTGAATATACACATGGTAGAAATCATAGTAGCATACATAGTTTAAAATATGATTTAGTCTTCACGCCTCTAGTGTTTTTAAAAAGGTATGAATGGTAACATGTCTAAAAATAAATACAACGATAAAAGAACAGGGAATCCGTACACATTAACCACTACAAAAATGATTAATCTTATAATATTTCATGTATTATGAGATGGCACGGTTCTGTCACTTGTCTTTCATATGTGGCATAGAGGGTTGATGACTGAGGTATGATTTTAGCAATGCAGCTAATGTAGGTTTTAAACAGCAGAATGCTTTTCAGTGTCATTTATGTAGAAGTTTGATGCTTCAGTGAATAAAGCCACACGATACATTTGAAAACATTACATTTAGAGGCCCAAGAGAAGTTCGTAGCTATATTTTGTGCCAATATACTGTGAATTGTGCCATAAAACCAATTTTCTAGTCCCATCCTTCATGTACTGATATATATATATATATATATATATATATATATATATATATATATATATATATATATATATATATATATATATATATATATATATATATATATGTATTTTTTGTTCTCCATCCGTTTACTATCTTGAACATGTAGGACCACAAATGTACGAGAGCTATTTTTTGGAACTTTGAAAATACACGATTTGAAATCACGAGTTTATGGTAACACGTCAACAAAACAATAGAAAAATGAAACGGAAATAAATACTCTTGACAAGATTAAGGATATTTAAGTCGAAGGATTCTGGATGCTTTTCCAGGCAGCATTTGAAGACTCCCCCCACCCTCTGGCTTATGTCTTATATCTTGATATTATTTCTTTTTTCTGTCTGTGTCTCCGTTTTATTTTATTTTTTTCGTCATTACCTTCCTATACCTCCCTCTCTTCCCCATTTTCCACCTCAAACGTAAGGCAGTATGCCGTAGACAAACAGGGCCATGACAGCAGCGCTGAAGAGGCCTGCTACAGGGACGGTCACAAACCAGGCCAGGAAGATGTTCCGGAAGAGATGCCAGTCCACAGCCTTCTTGGAGCGGATCCAGCCCACCGCCACCACTGAGCCCACCTGCACCAACAGCAAACGCTAAATCAGCAGTAGCACGATACAAAAATATGAAAACAATAAGATGCGGATTTCATTTTTCAGGGTGGAACTAGGGATACAATCTTTATGGAATGTATTTTGTTATCCCTATAAAGTTTTTTCATGACCCCATGAAATCACAAGCACAGGTTTCTGTCCTGCTTCAATCTTCTGTTCAAGCAGGAAGTTACATTGACGTTTTATTTCATTTTAAATAAAGCATTCAATCGTTTCTTAATTTTTCTATATTTAGGGAATATACTGGACATATTTGATACATCACCCAAGAGAGCATTTAACTAAACAAAATTGTGTGCTAAACTAACTCAAATATACATGGCCTTGAAGATGACAGACATAGGCATATCCAAATTTTGATTTCATGGGGTCGTGAGCATAGGATCTCTTCTGAAATAACTAAATACATGGATTTGATCAATTGTGCAAACTCCTGGGAAGGGGTTAGTTAGAGAACACAAAGTTTTCCTTTCTCTTTTCCTTATAAAATCTGGGTCATCGTTGCCTGCGCATTGAAAAAGGCTTTATAATTAAGGTGTAGTGTCCAATGCTTTTAACAAAGCCATTATCCTGCACCGCATTAGTCATGTTCTCCTTCTGCTTGAGAGGCTAAGTCATGTCACGTCCTGCCTAACACAGGACAGCAGGAGGAGTAACATTTCCATACATGCTGTGTGACTCAGGGGTTCTGGTGACAGGTGCTGTTCTAGATACAAGAGCGATCTGGCTCTTCTTATACGGTCAGTGTAACCCAAGCCTCCGTCACGGGGGGCTAATTCTGGAGCAAAAGTCAACCCAAAGTCAACAACTGAGAATAAAAAACTTCAGGCCTTTAATTCTCCCATGATTTAACCCCGCTGATCAACTCAAACATCGTGTAAGATGCTTGAGCCATGACTAATCCATGAAATCAAGACAAACATTGGGACCTTTCTGTGAGTTTGTTCAGCAAACAAGATCTATTTTTTTGAGGCTGTAATCAACATAAACCTGATGAAGATGTGACTCCTCCATTGCTGCAGTGCTCCCATTTTATAAGTGGCTTCACTGGACAAAGCTCATGTGAACATTAACGGCCTGCCAATTCATATTTTGGATGCTGGGACACAAAGACATGACATGCTCGCAAATAGTAATGCTGATAACTCTAACACCCAAACTAGGGCTGTCAATCGATTACAAATTATGAATGAATTATTTGCAGATATGCAGGTGAATTAAGAAAATCAATATTTAACCAGAAAAGCCCCCAATTTAATGCAATTAATTACATTATTATAGCAGACAAAAGCCTTGAATGCAACCCGGTTTACCAACATTTGCTTATTTGTGTGTTTTCCATATTTTGATAGGAAAAACATGAATTAAACATGATTAAAAATAGGAAACATACTTTTTTACATGTTTTATTGGGCAACAGGGTTGAAAACTAGCTTCAAATAAGCCATCAGTCAGTAGCAGTGTTATTGCTGTTAAATTAAAACTAAATTTTTGAAATAAAGCTGATTTTCAAACATTAGATGAAAATCTAAACAAAGTTTACTTGCCAAGCAAACACTTCTTTTTTTTTCTTTTTTAAGAAGAAATACTAAATTTCTACAGTTATTCTATATATAAAAAAATAATTGCTAAAAAAATAAAATGAAAACTAAAAATCTAAAATTAATAAAAGTATTTAAAGTCAGTTTGGGTCCAAATTATATATATATATATATACACATAGTCATGTGAAAAAGTTAGGACACCCTATTGAATTCCTTTGTTTTCCCTGTTTGCCATAAAACCTCAGATGAACAATCAACAGCAACGCATGACATATCACGTGTGTCATTTATTTATTTAACAAAAACAAAGACAAAATGGAAAACCATGTATGTCAAAGTTAGGACACCCTATGATTCAATTGCTTTTAGCAGTAATAACTTTATCAGTCCCTCACATCATTCTGGAGGAATTTTGGCCCACTCTTCTTTACAATATTACCCCAGGTAATATTGAAGTTTATGTACAGCTCTTGCCACAGCATTTCAGTCAGGATGAGGTCTGGACTATGACTGGGCTATTAAAGCACTTTGATTTTTTTCTTAGTCTTTTCTGTAGATTTGCTGCGGTGCTTGATATCATGGTCCTGTTACATGATCCAATACTGACCCAACTTTAGCTCTCGGACAGATGGCCTCACATTTGATTCTAGAATACTTTGGTATACAGAAGAGTTCATGATCAACTCAATTGTGGCTTCAAATCGAGCCCAAAATCATCAGCCCTTCAGCAGCATATGTGTTGTTCAGATGCAGCTTTGCAAACCTAAACCGTGCTGCAATAATTTTTTAGATAAAAGAGGTTTTCCTCTGGCAAGCCTTCCAAACATGCCATACTTGTCCCGTATTTTTCTAATTGTACGTTCATGAATTCGATCATTTAACATGTTAACGGAGGTCTGAAGAGTCTGCAGTGAAGTTCTTGGGTTGTCTGCCATTTCTCGGAGCGTTACATGGTCTGATGTTGGGGTGAATCTGCTGAGACTGCTAGGAAGATTGGTGTCTTTTTTAGACGTCTTCCACTTGTGAACAATCTTCCTCACTGTAGAATGATGGACTTCAAATTGTTTGGAAATAGCTGTATCACTCTTCCCAGACTGATGGCAGCAACAATTGCTTCTCTAAGATCATTGCCGATGTCTTTCCTCTTTGACATTGTGCTAACACACACCTGAAGGCTCCTGACCAGCAAACTGCCCAAATTTCTGCTTTTATAGAGGTTTTCACTCTTGCTGAAGATCAGTTAATCAAATGTATTTGACTAGCAGAGCCTGACTGCTACTTACACTCTTAATTCCCATGTTAACAGTAAGGGTGTCCTAACTTTGTCACACATGCTTTTCCATTTTGGCTTTATTTTCATTAAATAATGAAACGGTGTGATATGTCATGTGTTATTGTCAATCTGAGGTTTTATTTTCCAAACTGTAAGACCTGCCAAGGACCAGATATTTATTTTAGTATGTCCTGATGCAGAAAACCATGGAATTCAACAGGGTGTCCAAATGTTTTCACATGTCTGTGTCTGTGTGTGTGTAACATTATTTTATTGTTATTCATTTTAAACCACACCAAATTACCTTGTTAGCTTGACAGCCCCAATTCAAACTGAACCTCATTCCCTTTACCTTTCACCTCAATCCAGGTTTTTCAGCACTAGAAAGATTTATAAATCGGAGTAGAGGTCATGAAGTTGAATGAGGTATCAGTCTGAAGCCAAACATGCTTTAAGCCCTCGACTGCCCTTGTATCACAAAGCATCCCAAAACCCCTACTAAAACATCACAAAGCACACGCAAGAGAACAGAGAATAAATAGAGGTCAGCTCATCTGTGCTCCAGGAATGTATAGCGACCAAAAGTAAACAGGCTTTTAAATTGATTTGAGACTGGATGAGGTTGCTGGACTCATTTCTTTCAAGTATTAGGTTAATGTAAACAGTTCAGGCTGTTGACCTATGCAAATGAATGGAATCACTGCAAGTGGCATGGTTTGGTTAACATGTTTAGCATCTGGACTACAATGAATGCACTACACAGTACCTTTAAAAAGCATACTGACTTCAATTAATGCATTTGCAGATGAAAAAAGAATGAATCATGTAAGTGAATCAAAGCTGCAATCATGGAGTTACATGTTTGCAGAGGTGAGCACTGATTGGCTGTTCGGTGATTACGCTAGCGAAGCTATGGGGGTGGAGTTTAGCACTACCAAAGCTTCACTACTGGACCAATACCTTGCAGTGGGTGGAGCTTATAGGGACGCCCACATTTGAGGCAACGAGCACTGTTAGAGCGCTCATTACTTCAATGCAAAATCCACTGTGAAAAGACGACAAATGACAAGACAAAGACAACAGATAAAATGTAAGAGACACACATAGCATGGAGCAAGACACCAGTGACCCGAGCAAACACAGAGACAGCAGCATGCTAGGAGACAGATGAGGAGGGGGACGAAGATGATGTAGTGAAGCATCACTTAAACACAGATCTGTGAAGAGAAGAGGGTTATTTCATCCTGTATGCACCAAGGCCACGTCTAAGAGAAGAGGAGGGAGCACTCAACGTCATTTCTAAAGGGTTTGAGAGTGCTGTCTTAGCTTTGATTAGAGCATCATTGTCCCAAGATTGACATCAGTGTGCAATCAAGTTCATTATGACAATCGGAAAAAGTGACAAAGCCAATGACATCAGTAACTGGATGTCCGAGATCTGATCATCTACGATGCCTGCCAGAGTAATTTTGTTTAGAAAAAACAACATCAAATGTCATTATCAATTTCAGACAAAAGGGAAATGTTGCTCATGTACTTTAAGCAGCTTTTTATATAATATGCATTCTTTTCTATTTGAGGTTTGGATTCAACCCTATTACTAAAATGTTAATTTTGTCACATATATCTAACATAATAAACCTGATTTATGCGATTTCCCTTTTTTTTTAAAGAATAAAAATGAATAATTTGTTTAATGCAACTAATATTATGCAAAAAAAAAATCTATATTTACCTTCGTTAAATGGAACATTTGAAAATAATATTAAATTATTAATATTTTTCAGTATAAGTCAATTTGATATGCACTTCTGGGATTTTTTTATTAGTTATATATATATATATATATATATATATATATATATATATATATATATATATATATATATATATATACACATATATATACATACATACATACATACATGCATTTACCTTTCGTTTTTAGTTTAGTTTTAATAAGTTTACTATTTCAACAAATATATTTTCAGATACTTGCCAAGGCAACATTTCTCAGTTTTTATTTTTAATCTAACTTATTTTATTTCAGCTTCATTTTAATGATCAAATAATAATAATAATAATAATAATAATTTGGTTAAATTAACAACAATAGTTATTAATAAACCTAAACAAAACAAAAAAAAAACTTTTTTCCCCCCACATAAACTGAATTAAAAAAATTCGACTTAATTAGTTCACTTAAAATTCTTATACATTAACTTTGGTAACTGGATAGAATGGTTGAGCTGGACAACAATACAAATTTAGAAAATTAACGAGTTTTCTTGTCTATATTTTTGGAGCAATTAAGATTTTTCTACAATTAATTACAATAATACATTTATATCATTTGATTGTATGAGTTGATTAAAGTCAAGGTCTAGGAAGGTAAAGACCAGCAAGACATGACACATCAAAATACCTGTCAGACATTTGAGTCTATGAGAAACAACAGAGTAGAACATGAGGTTTGTCTCTTTATTGGTATAGGACAGCACCCTATTTATGGAAAGTGTCAAGTTGTTGTGCATCGATGTCATTATATATCAATAACAAATAGTATCATTTGCTTAAAGCTGACGTGTGCACCTCTCATCCCCTGTAAAATCAGATGTCTCCCTCCTCTCTCTGCTGGCGTGCACACAATAACCAGCTGGGCTCTGACCCGATCTTTACCTTGCAGTGTGTCGTACTGATTGGAAGTCCGATATTGGACGCCAAAACAACAGTGAGCGCTGAGGCCAGCTCAATAGTGAATCCACTGTGGGGGGAGGGCAACAAAACACAACTTTATACAGTTACACCTGTAGTTCAACCAATAATGACAATGCATGCCGTTGAGAGAGGCTGGTGCACGCACAGCATGCAGGTCTGGGGAGCAGAAACATTTGAACAGGCATGCAGTAAGTCCACAGGGAGATGAAAGTTGACAGGTTTTCTTGAGTTCTGTCCCTATTAAGTGTGTCAGTATGTGTGTGTGAGTGAGTGTATCACAGGATAGACACGTGTACATGCATGCAGGTGGAAACATGGTGATTGTTCTCTCCTGTGGCCTCTTAAAACACACAGACATCATAAACGTGAGTAAGACAAGCACTGTGCACAAACGGGAGCTTAGACATCAACAGAAACATTATCAAACTCAAATCTTTTGCTTGCTTTTATTTCAAAACGCTCATTTGAAATAACTGTGGTTTTGGATTTGAGTGTTTGAGTTACGTTTCAGTGTAATCATGATTTCCTAAAAAGGATCCCTTAAAAACTGATCTGAAGCTCGCGTTCTCAGAACAAATGACGCGACATCTTTTTATAGGGCGGTAAGCCTTTGTTCTGATTACCAACTCAAGCTCATTTGTTTTTGACAGTTTGTCTCGTTACTAAGAGAACGCAAGGTCGCTGAGGCCGTGTGCACAAGTGTCTTGCTAAATTTAGCAAACCCGGGCAGTTCTGAGCTGAGAGTGCAAAACAGTGACCGGTCTCTTTGAACTCCCTCGATTCGAAAGTGTGCTAACATTTTAAATTGAGTTCATTCTGCGGTGACATTTAACCCGATTTGTGGTGGTAATACAAACAGGGATTGAGGGCAAGCACCAAAACGAGAGAATAGAAAAGCCGATAAAATGAACTAATCTAGCAAGATATCAGACAAACTGTTATAACCCTGCTGCCAAAGCACACGCTGCGTTTCTGTAGTCTACAATTACACCTCAGCACTGGTGTAGCACCAAGTTGAAGGTTTCAGTTCTGTTCGTTTTTTACACCAAAAACGGGTTCCCACTTCTATAATTTTCCACTTGCTAAAGGAAAAGAAAGACACCTTTTGTATTGTCAGAAATAAACGAGGAGAAAAATGGTGTGTTTTTGTCATGGGTTTACAGTAAGAGGCCACTTATCCTAAGCCCACTGTACACGGTGTCATTTTTCTGGCTTATTCGATTACTGCTTGTTAGATTCAATGCTATAATTCCAGTGAGATTCACAATTATTGGCAAAATTGTACAGTGTACATGTGCACTGGGCTTAAGAAGACTTCTTACTGTGGATTAATCATCACATCTGCATGCAACAGGAGCACATGCATCCATTATCATGCACAAACAACATGCTCTCCGCCAGTAGGCTGATCTCACCTGGAGGGGGTGATGGGTGTGAGGTCTTTGCCCATTGTTTGAATGACACGTCGACCCCAAACCCACAGTCCAGTGCAGATTCCTATGCCACCATATAATAGCAGCCAGACCGGTGTGGCAGCATCCTGCATCACTCCACCCTGCTCGTAAATCATCCACAGGGCCACCAAAGGACCAATTGCGTTACTGCAGGAAAGATCAAAACAATGTCCACAGGGGAAGTGACTACAGCAAGGTTATAACATAAAGGGGATGAAGCCATGTGGTCTTCAAACTTATCACTTTAACTTCATCCCAAAATGTCTCATGATTATGAAAAGATAACTTCCTTCCTTCCAAATTAGGTCGTTTTACTTAAATCAGATCGCGATATGGACTAATATCTGTAAATATTAAGCAGGAAAAGTCTATTTAAATATGAATCCTGCATGTTATATGTGTCTGTGTTAATGAATGGCGCAGAAATGCGGCTTTGTTTATTACACACGGAAACACGCGTGACGCTCGCGGTGATTTCAGCTTCTGTCGTCTCACTAAATGAGGATGTAAACACATGAACATCTCCAGAACTGCACTGAGAGTTAAGGAATAAATCACACAACATTTCTTCCATGTTTTATTTTTAATAGTAAAACCCCTTCGTTTACCAAAAAATTAAGTTTGCGTAATTTTAAATAATCAAAAGATAAATGAAATGAATGCTTTATTCTTCATTTGAGAACCGACGGGGGAAAAAAAAACATTTCAAGAGGCTATTTTAAGAAATAATTTAAGAAATTACGTTTTTTTTTATGCATTTAAATAATTAGACATGCTTAAACACAGAATTAGGTAACAATAAAACATATGGTAAAAAAAATAAAAAAATTCATAGGGCCCTAAACGTAATTTTTGTTAAACTTTTAATAAATTCATGTGAAAATGTTTTTTATGATTTTAATTCATTAGACATGCTTTTTGATCAATAGAATTTAATTTAACCATTAAAAAGGAGTTAAAACTGAAGAAAAAAAAATGGAATTTGGAAAAAAATTAAACTGATTTCATAGGGCCCTACAAGTTGTTGCCTTAAAGCTGTAGTTTATTAGTTTGGGATGGGTTTGTTAATGGGTTAAAATGTTGAATCTGAACAGAGTTACTGTATTCTACTCTGAAATTAGCTTGAGAATCAATAAAACCATTAATCAAGGGCATAACACATTGGTACATAATGGTCTATATTTGTACGTTTTGAAAAGGTACTGCCCTAGTGACAGCTTTTATACTTTATTTCTGAGGGAGAACTTTCAATTTTGTTTACACTTCAAACTAAATACAAAGAATAATCAAATTATGTCACCAACAAAACCAATTTTTTAACAGACAGATTTTAACTGTTAAAGCATTAGGCAGCTGAGGTTAACCTAAAATCATGGCCACGTCTCACTATGGTTTTAACAGTCTTAGAAGTCTGGTTATCTGCCAAATCGTCTCTAGAGCCGTATACCAGATCCGTGGCACTGAACTGAGGGCTTGTTCTCAGGACACACTAATGCTGTGGAATGTGAAAAAAATGGTGCAAATACTACAGTAGATCTTATTCTAAACTCGCTTAGCATGCTAAAAAGGACAAATACTGAAGGTTCTCAAAAGCATACCTAAACACTCTCACATAAAAAAATAAATAAAAATAAAACCTGTCAGGAAAAAGTTTAGAAAAGTTTGTGTTTCTTGGTTTAGAAAGAAAAAAAGACTAACAGATGAAGGGGCATACCTGACATCATTCCCACCATGCGCAAACGATCCGAAACAGGCGGTGAGGATTTGCAGGAAGTGAAAGAGCAGGAAGATTTGCGGCTTGTCCTTCTCCTCCTTGTCCTCATCAACGCAGTCCTCCAGCACCGCTTCAACAGGGGCCCGGGGCTCCCTTTTGTCTGCCGCCAACTTCACATCCACGTCACCTTCCTCCGCTTCAATCTCAGCCTCCGCAACCGCGTTACAGTAGCTGGAATAGCTGTCATAGCGTAATCGCTTCTTCGAATAGAAGACCGTATCGCCCACTAGCTTCTCGCTGTCCTCTGGAGGAGGGGCGCTGGACTCCGACCGTATCAGGGGCTGCACCGGCATGCCGCAGATGGCTGCTGTGTAACATGTATAGCTGTTGTTGCGGCGGAGGTGACGGTAGCTGTTGTCGGGACGCGAGCCGCTGTGCTCGTCTTCCAGGCGGCCCAGGTGGATCTTGTGTAGGAGGTCCTTGTAGAGACCAGAATCCTTGTGTACGGTGTGATAGACCTGGCCATCGCTGCGCATGTGTCCGTCAAAGCTGAAGGCCCCATTGGACACGGGTGACTTGAGGCAGCCGTTGGTCATGGAGTTAGTGCGACCTGATAGAAAAAAATGAAATGAAACATGAGGTCAGCGTAGGACACTCTGGTCAGATGGTACCCATTTAAAACAAAACAAGTCCTTTAACGTACCATACACTCTGCCGTGGGGCAGGACGGTGCCTCCATTAGCCAGGCTGTTCAGCTCTCCTGTCGACTCCTCTGTCAGGGGCAGCACAGCATCGTTGATGCTTTTTGCACCTGGAAGCTCTTTAAAGACGGGGGCTTCCTCTTCCTCCTCCGGGATTTTATCCAAACTCTCATCAGAGATGCGGGAAAGAGCATGTGCTTTCTTCAGCCGACCTGGTTTAAAAAAATTACAATAAATAAATAAAAAGGAAACCATTGAATTGAAAATCATTTGTTAGAGATCAATAATAGGGATGCGTGATATATCAGTATCACATTGGTTATTGGTAAATTTTTGACTTTAATTTTTTTTGTTATTATATCAGTCTATATTGGATATTTAATATTAAAAATAAAAAAAAAATAAAAAAACACACTACCCAAACATGCAATGGTAGTAACATTCTGTACAAAATAATACATAATTGTCACTTATTGGAATAGGCCAAAATTTTCATATCAGTTCATCCCTAATCAACATAAATGTTATTTGCCGAGCAGATGAGGGGAAGTAGGCAAGCTTTGTGAAACTGGTGAAAAGCTGAAATTTAAAAGCAGCATTAAAAAGATTACAGTGAGAATAATAAAATCAAGCAAACATAATCACTAATAAACATGGATAATCCATGTGTGAACTGTGATATCGGTGTGATTACAATTGGCGCTTTTAAATCGAGCAGTGATAAACAACAACAAGCACTTTAAATTAGTGGCCCACATATTTAATGCTAATTTCAGCTTTACTCATAAAACTGACCCTTCTCAGAAGCTTAAAAGCCAAATAAATAAATCAGATTCCTACAACTGTAATGTCTCCCATGGGGAACCGCACAATTTAATCGACCCTTGTTCTGAAAACAAATTAAATAAAGCATGCAACAATTTAAAGCGCTGATCTGTGAGTGAAAGCAGTCCTTTAACATTACATTTCATTAGTGATTCATTTCATTAAGACACTTCTCTCAATCAAAACACGTGGGCAGCCAGTCTTGCACTGAGAAAGGTGCATCGACTGCACAAGGTCCGTGAGACTCATCTGAAAAAACAGTGATGTTCTCAAATAAACAGCTTCAGTTTATTTGCTTTTCATTTCTCTCAGCGTCAGTCGAACACAACATGAGCCAGCAAAAGATAGTCTTTACATTACAGCGCGCCCCAGCAGAGCAGAGCAGCAGATGTTTGGCAAATCCTTCCCCTCCTGAACTGGTGAAGATGCCTCATGCTGAGTCACATCTTTGACTTTTTTTTTTTTTTTCAAAGCTAGATTAGAAATAACATTTAACTTAATGGCCAGATGTCAAGAGCAAAAACACATGGATCACTTCATTTCTGCAAATGTAGTTAATAATCGCAACTGTCCTTAGATAATTGATTCTTAATTGGAAAAAGAAATAGAAAATTTAGGAGAAACGTTACATAGAGATCTAATGCAGTCATTAAAAACACCTCAAGCCTGAGGGAGGGAAACGGACAGTACGTACTTGCAATTTTCCTTCTCATCCAGGGGCAAACGAAAATCCAGACCAGACCGGCACATACCAGAGCACCAGCCAAAGTAATGAGGGCAATAGCCCAGACGGGGAGCATCTCCAAGCCCAGTACTGCACAATAAAGAAACACACAAATACACTTTACTGTGAGATTTAGAAACCATCCAGTGCATTCATCTCGAAAGAAAAGGTATTTTAGATGGAAACTCTTAAAACAATATTGTACACATGGCCTATTCAATGACAACAAACTCATGTCTGATCAAGCACATCTGTTCTCAGTTCAAAAGTGTCTTACAGGGAGCTCCAGTGTACATGATGGAGAATGTGTTGATTCCAATGGTGGACGCATAGAAGAGGGGCAAAGCACGGAGACCATTGGGAACAGGGTCATCCTGTAAAGGACAGATCACAGCGAGAGCTTAAACTCTGTACTGTGTTTACCACACAGATGTCACGAACGAGGACAAAACACATTCACTGTCACATTTATACTTTGGTAAACTTAAATGCCATATTTTGCAGTACAAAAATGATTAATTGTTGGTTATAATTTAGCCATAGCACATATCAGTATTATTTTAGTTTTATTTATATATAATTATAGTATTTATCCATATTTTGAATGAGCTTTTATTTTTAGATTTCCTATCTTCATTTTAATTTGGAAGTTTTAGTGATTTTGTGTTAAATTTTATTCACATTTTATATATTGCAGTTCAGTTTTTTTCTTTTTAGTCATTTTAGTACTTCAGCTTTAATTTAATTCAACGAGTTGCTAAGGCAATATTTCTATTTCTATTAATATTTTCTTAAGTTTTATCAGAAACAACACTGATTTAGGCTAAATACTCTTTTTAAGGGATAGTTTACCTCCCAAAATAATATTCGATTATCATTTATTCATCCTCATATCATTCCAAACCTGTTTGTGTGAAACACAAAAAGAGATGTTGAAAGCTGGGTTAGGCTCCAAAATGAATTTAAAAAAATAAATAAAAAAACTGTCTATTTTAGAGCTTTGCAGAGCAGAAAATGTTCAGTGTAACATACATAAAAAATAACAAAATAAAAAAGTAAATATTTATTTAATACATATACAGTATACCGTACACACACATATTATTTAGACACAAACTTTTATTTTTTAAGTAATTAATAAATTTGACCACTAATTTCTAGATACTAAGGCACAAAGCAATTATATGGTTTCAGAAGACTTGAAAGAGGTATGGACCTCTTTCTTTTCTTAACAAAATTATGTTTTGTTATTGTTTTATGATTTTTAATCTTTTTTAACCTTTTACTTTCATTATACAACAAATAGCTGCTTGGACATTCTGCTAAGCATCTCCTACTGTTTGTCACTGAAGATGGAAAGTCACACAGCTTTGGGAGAGTAAATGATGAATTTTCGTTTCTAAGTAAACTGTTCCTTTAAACCACAGTCAGTGCTTACATGGCCCAATGCATTTAGCTGTCCCTAACTCTTTTAGTCTTCTATATTATATTATATATCTAAACCAGGCACACATCTAAAAGATGAATTGCTGTCGACTGTACAGCGTTTGCTGTGCCATCACAGTGAGCTATTGTCATGCAATATAAACACAGCCACAGGCACAGTTCCTTGGGAATAGCTGAATGCATGTTAAACAGTAAATCTAATGGGAACACGTGAGGTCTTATAAGGACCGGTGATGGACTGGTATACTGAAGGACTGGGCAAATGTCTCTTGGATGTTTATATTGGATGTCTGAATCAAAAGCGCGAAACACTTAAAGCCTGTCTGAGCACTTTGATCATTTTATTTTTTTCTCTCCCATTTTGATGTCAAAATGTATTGAAGTGAGATCACTGAAATAAGGTGATGAAAGACAGGTGTAATAGTCGACCCATGACTCACCTTGCTAAGAATGAAATATCTGATGATGAAGAAAAGCAGACCAGACATGAGACCAGACAGCAGAGGGGAGATGAACCATGAAGCAACTGCATCAAATAAACAGCAATTACTAAATCAATAGTGTTCCAATATAATGACGCATTATGCTGCTAGAGGCACAAAGGCCAACAGGCAATGTTAAACAAATTACACATCTCTGTTACAAGTACATCGACAACAAAAATGAGATAATGTCACTCCAGAGAAACAATACATATAAACAAACTACTACCATTCAAATGCTTGGGGTTGGGAAGATTTTTTTGTTAATATGTTGATGTTTGTGACAATTTATACAAGATTGTTTTGATGAATAAATAGCTCAAAAGAACAGTATTTTAAATTGAAAGTCTTTTGTACTATTATACATGCCCTTACTATCACTTTTGATCCATTTAATGCACCCTTGCTGGATAAAAGAATTTCTCTTTCTTTCTTACTGATGCCAAACTTTGAGGGTATTGGAACATTAATTAGGACACAGGACCAAAATTAATTAGACAGCAGAAACATTCAGTAAAAGGCTGACCTTTAGCTTCAAAGCGTTTAAAAAAAGGTTTTCAATTTTCTGGCGTGCAAAAAAAAAAAACTACCGCAGTGAAATAAATAATGAATTGCATAATGGGTTTTTTCCTTACCGATTTTGACTAACTGCATCCACTGCACTCCTTTAGTGCCAATAGCAACCATGGAGAAGCCAATAGTAGATCCCACAATGCAATGAGTTCCAGAAATGGGCAACTTCAGAAAAGAGGCAATGAGCTGCCAAACCGCAGACCCTGAAAGAGACAGGAATATGAGTGGGAAGTGGAGCAAAAAAAAAAAAAAAAAAAAAAATTCTTCCAGCCATATGTTCTATTCCCTTCTGTCTTCAAAACAGACTCTAGATGGGATACTATTAAAAATATTACAATGCAGCCATTCATAACCCAGTGATATTAAAACAACAACAACAGCATAACGGTTTATATATATATATATATATATATATATATATATATATATATATATATATATATATATATATATATAAAAAATCCATGCAGTTAAACATTCTAATTTTTTAAAATTGCAGTTTTTACTCCAAAGGTGTTTGTTTTTTTTAACTCTGACTTCAGCTAACATACCATATTACAACTCGCACTAAAACAAGTGATCATGATTCCCAGAATGTTGCAGCCTACCGGGAATAAACGAATGCCTCGCTAAGCTTCTCCGTCATTAATCTTCAAAATTAAACACTGAGGTTTCAACTTTAAATGAGCCATTACTTACCAACCATGGCGCTGACCTCTCCCGCCATCAGTATCGGCACGGTCTCATTGTATAAACTGACATCTATAATTCCCTTCCGAATGGTTTCCCCGACCTTGGCACCGAGCAGTATGGAGCCAAGTGTCTCAAATATGGAAGCCAGGATGCAGGCCTGACGTAGTGTCACCACCCCTGACCCGACCGCTGTGCCAAACGAGTTTGCCACGTCATTGGCCCCCACTGAAAATGCCAGGATGAAGGCTATAATGAAGCCAAGCACGACCATCCACAGGTACGGTTCCAAATCCATCTTGATTTTTGTTTCACGCAAAGCTTCCAAATGAATCCCAAGTGAGCAACTACAAAGAACAGGAGTAAGGTGCTGTACTATGAAGGAAATTCTCCTTCGCTGGTTTTTCTCCCAACTTTCCCCAGGCTAAAAGAGTTGTTGTGGGAGAGGCACACTGCTAACTAAGCCGTTTAACCTCAGTCTGTTGAGTGCTGAGCAGTGTAGGCAGGAGAGAGCATTCCATTGTTTGGCCCTCTAAGTGTCCTGTCCACAAAGATGCCTTCAGCTGTCAAAACAAGAGACAAGGACATCATTAGACAGTATTTGAGCCTTCCTTATAGATCAAATAATGTAGCCTGAAAGACTGTGGGATATGGAAAAGTTGGAGAGACAGGTGTTGGTGACGTCAAGGAACTTTAAAGCTGGGAAATAAAATAATATAAATGCAGGATTGGGGAGCTAGAAACTCAGCAGAAAACAACAAATGGTCAATAAAAGGAGGTGCTTTTACTTTGACAATGTTGATTATCAACTTCAAGAAATCAAACACTGGGATCCTAATAGGCCTACTGTTGAAAACACTGATCCTGTGGGGGGGCTTCTGGTAATAAACATCAGTAATAAAATGACAAAAATCTACATATAAAGAATGAAAAAAAAAAAGGCTGAATAAGTAACAGGGTTGAAAACTATATGCAGGTTTGTATTCATTTTCTATACATTTTAAGAATTTGCATAACTTTTCACATAAACAGCACAAAATAAAGTAAAAGTAAAAACAACAATAAACATCAAATGGTGAAAAAGGTGTTGCTTAGGCTTCAGAAAATTGTTATTATAAACCTTAAGAACTAAAGAAAAGTTATTGATTAAAATTAAAATAATAATAAAAAGAATGAGCAACAGGGTTGAAGATAAGCCACTCGGGAAGAACTAGTAAGCTTCGAGTTTGAAATAAATATTGGTGAGTACAGTATTTTTCGGACTATAAGTCGCATCTAAGTATAAGTCGCATCAGTCCAAAAATACGTCATGACGAGGAAAAAAAACATATAAATCACACTGGACTATAAGTCGCATTTATTCAGAACCAAGAACCAAGAGAAAACATTACCGTCTACAGCCGCGAGAGGGCGCTCTATGTCTTCAGTGTAGACTACAGGAGCACTGAGCAGCGTAGAGCGCCCTCTCGCGGCTGTAGACGGTAATTTTCTCTTGGTTCATTTCTCTCCGTTCATGTTAAAATTAATTTTTATAAATAAGTCGGACCTGACTATGTCATAGGACCAGCCAAACTATGAAAAAAGTGTGACTTATAGTCCGGAAAATACGGTAGTAATTTTCCAAAAAACTAAGAAAACATTTTGTTTGATATTTTTCCCCACACAATAACTTAAGTAACAGAGCAGAAGGTTGAACATGACAAACTTTACACCCTCGACAAACTTTTCTTCCTGCTATACTGTAAAAGAGTCCAGATAAAACTGCAGTAGAAGAGTGTTACATTGTTTGGGAACATCATGTGGTA
Organism: Carassius auratus; assembly: GCF_003368295.1. Lineage (NCBI taxonomy): Eukaryota > Metazoa > Chordata > Actinopteri > Cypriniformes > Cyprinidae > Carassius > Carassius auratus. The sequence goes on along the minus strand of NC_039250.1, from coordinate 19,168,445 downwards.
ACAGGATTAATAATCACAAATTTGTTTGATATATTTCAGCAGATTATGGGAAGATTATGACGATATTATGACGTTACTGTATGACTTCGATTGTTGAATAGAGCTGGAAAAGTCAAGAACTTTGAAGTGAGACAGGCCAAAACCAGGAGGTGAAATACAGACATTTGTTTGTATGTTACAATTTAACCAGTATGAAGAGGCGCTATATTTAATGCAAGTGCACAATATAATGATTTAAAAATAAATACATAAAAGGTTTGAAATAAAATTAATAGCAAAACACAAAATAGACAAAAAAAAAAACACTTGAGCAATTACATTAACTGGCCAACTTACCCTATGACACCAAGGGTGAAGCGTTCAGGAGTGACCAGGACACAACATGGTTCATAACAGAATGTAATAGCGCACTAAGCACCACAAAACAATCACTCCTGCTTCACACCTCCTCTCGGCTCTTGGCTTGGTTTCAGGTTCGAGTCTCCCACTGAGCTGAAGCAGTACAGCGAGTCGTGCTGCAGCTGCACTGTGCAACACTGCAGTCGCAGCCCCTGATACGCGCTTACAGCCTCCTTGCTTCCTGCTTTCCCCACTCTAAAAATCTTAGTGGGCCGAATTCACTGGAAAACGGCAGGTCTGTAAATGGGCCACTATGTGCTCGGTGAAATCTGATCAGTCCTGTTTATCGGAACGACTGATCCCACACCAAGGGGGGACAGTACGGTATTTAGAGCATCAGTCAACAGCTGATGACAGAATGGACTTTCAAGCATTACAAAGACACAGTATACGACCGTATAGTGACGTCAAAACCATCACCTGTAAAATTACAGCGCGTACTCACCACAGGCCAAACCTGCAATGCAGAGGGTGAAAATCCCTGCTCCGTGATACAAAAGTCAACTTGGAGGGGGCACAACGGCACATTCTTCTACTTCACTAAGCCTGTTGTTTAAAGGGAATTAGATGTAAACAGTGGGAAAGCCAGACTAATACATGCTCAAGGTACTGATTGTGTGCAAGAGTCTCGTGAACGTCAACACCTCACGTATCAAACATCACATGGTTGCTGGCTTTGTCAAAAAGGATAGTCTTAAAATAGAAAACAGTACTTAGAATTTTTTTTTAATCTCACACTGTTATTTTGCTGTTAATGCAGCCATAAGAAATGTCTTTCAAAAGCCATTAAAAAATAAATAAATAAATCGACCGACTCCCAACTTTTGATCAGTAATGTATGTTTTATATACGTACACATGCGCACACACACGTCGATCAACTTCTAAAGGAGATGTCATAACACATTCAAGCAATGCCTGCTGTTTTTTTTTCAGGAAATAAAGCACTTTTGAGACATAAATGTCTCATGCATACTAAATAGCAGCAATGGATTTCAAAGAGGTCTGCATTTGAGAACTAATAATGGTTACGACACATTTCGGCAAAACTGATGTTAAGCCAAAATACTGCTACAGCCATGTGACACCAGGAAAGGGCGATAAGCTGAGACAATTTGGATGAAATTAGAAGCTCCTGCTGCTCTCAGAAATTTGAGGTCTACTGGTTTTGGCCCTTCAGCGCTTTAGCAGTCTGTGTAACAGATTTAGCAATTCATTTGTTGACAGCTCTTGTCAAAGCCCACTTTTCATACTATAGTTGAACTGATTCGCTTCAGGAGAAAACAATCAACTTGTTCAAAGAGATTAAACTGATATCAGTTTATTCGAGATTCATTTATATGTTTGACCTTGTTTTAAATGTGAGAAATCCACTCGGTTTGGAACAAAAAAAAAAAAAAAAAATCACGACATTAAGACATACTTAATAGAACCGTTCATCCAAAAATTAAGAATCGGTCATCATTTTCCAACCCTTTCCCTTACCTTTATTCTGCTATTTAGTGTTGGTTACCACTGAAACCCATTCGAGTTCCACAGAAGAAAGTCAGTCATACATATCAACATTAGAGTGAGTAAATGATGACAGAATGCATATTTTTGGGCGAACCGTCTCTTTAAGGACCCATATCAACAGCAAAATCATAAAACATACACACAAACTTAAATTGCCAAGGATACATTTCATAAACCATAGTGTGCAAAAACCCTCTAGGCTCAAATGTTCATTATGCATTTAATAGATTTACATGGATGTAAAAAATTTCCATAAAATTCAATTTATAACACAATAGGATATTCAACACTATAAATCCCTAAGGCACAAAACAAGCACTGGGAGATGAATATTACCATAATACTAAATATTAAAAACATGCAGCTGATACTTTGATTGCTAAACACAGGTATGGAGATGTGTGGGTCTTTTTATGCCTACTAATTACAATAACATGTATACTGGCAAGTTTTTACAAAGCATACCCCTTGACAATGACATGCCCTGTCCAGTATATGAGGAACATACCGAACCTGTTGCATGAGACACGACACAAGAAGAAAGGAGAGTGCAGTAAAATGCATCGGTAATGACTGCAGCACTCTAAACTCTAATCAAGAGTACTCACCTTCAGGCTATGCAGTGCTCAGAGCTTTCCCTCTTTTTTTGTAAAGTGGGGTCAGAAAATAATTGGAAAAATGGGAGATGAACAGATTAAACGTGAGGGATCATGAATGAAATGATGGGAAAATGCCAAGCTGATCTGCCAACTTATGTCAGTGAAAGAGGAGCAATGAGAACGGTGAATGGATTCAGACAAAGAAAAGATCACAATGTTCTGTAAAATGTAGTATAAGGAACTGCCAAATGAAAGTCAGACGTGCTGCAGGACAACGGCAGCTCGATTCTCATTGAAAAACCTGTCACTGCAGTCTAGACTGCTTCTTAAAGACAGGCAGCAGCATCATAGGCCAGCCAGCCAATCATACCCGCTTTCAACGGGAGCGGCGGATCTGATTGGCTAATGCAGCATGGGGAAAAAGGAGTGACGGGGGAGATCAAGCCAATCCGAGTGAGGAGAGAAGAGGAGGGGTCAGTGAATCATTTCTAACAGTCAGGAAAAGGCATGCAGTCATACCAAGGACATTCAGTGGTGTATACACTGACTGCTGGCTCTATTATATCTGCATTACGTCTCTCTAAAGGAATGTGGCATCAAATAAACAAACACACATAACCAAATGGAAGAGGTAAATTTACAAAAAAAAATTTAAATGCCACAGAATTCTCTATCCTCAGAGTGGAGCAGCAGACAAACACAGTATTGTAAAATATGCCAGTATTACCAATATTATGGGATATTCAAACTACCATTGCATGTAATTTGTATGGGGAAAACACAGCTAATGTAAAAAAAAAAAAAAAATACAAAGAATAATTACATATACACTGTATATTTTAACAATACATAAGATTAAAACAAACAGAACCAAACTAAATAATAATAGTCCTATTAGTTGTAATAATATCAGTTATTATTAATCAGACAATACAAGAATAACCTAAAAGACGAAAAAATATGTGATTTACATAGACATTATTGCAGCTGTTAATTTGCATTTAAGGTCCCTAGAACGGCTGGACTGACTGAAGGATGAATGTGTCTCACAGTAATCTCCTCCACAGTGAACACTAAAATGGCATCTGCTTCAATCTTATTATGTAGGGCTCCCACATCATTCAACCAATGAATTTGCATTATTTTTGCATGACTTTTTAGTCACTTTTTTGCATGACTTTTTAGTGGGTAATGTTTTTTTTTTCTCAAAAGTAAAGTTTCTTTAATTCTTAATCAAAAGTAAAAATGTATCTGCTTTTACTACTTCTAACTGATTTCTACCTGTTTGTCAACATTTTCATTGGGCCCAACAAATGAGTTTTTAAATTAATAATAATAATATATATAAAAAAATAATTAATTAATAAATAAATATATACATATATATATAATTGTAATATCATAACTTTTACATTCATAATTTAATATTTATTTAGAAAGTTATTCTAGACCTATATATTTATAATATATATATATATATTATAATTCTAAATATAATTTAACTGTGTGAAGAATGTATCTTTATAAATAAAATGTGCAAAAATAGCTATATATTAACTCAACAACAAAAAAACTCATCCCTTTTTCACAATGCTGTATTTTAAAGATAATTTGTTAAAACTCCTAATAAGCTTTACATATTTATTTATTTTAATTTATTGAAAAGAGTTTAGATAATGTTTTAATGCTTGTTCAATGAACCATAAACAATTAATGTACATGCACCTGTGGATAAGTCCTTAAAGGGATAGTTCGCCCAAAAATTTGCCATTATGTAGAGTACCACAACACATGCGCATGCTTTTCTCTGTACGTAACCAAGGCGTCTATGGCATGCGGTCTATGCAGGGTCAGAAAGCTGTCGGATTTCACAAAAAATATCTTAATTTGTGTTTGGAAGATGAATGAAGGTCTTGTGGGTTTGGAACGACATGAGGGTGAGTAATTAATAACAGAATTGTTATTTTTGGGTGAACTATCCCTTTAAGTCACTAAAGGTTAACGGGTAGAATTTAAATGTCAGAGTTATAATAACAAACATCAGAAGATGCCCAGGGTTCCTGATCACCTGTAGCACAACAAGCCACAAGTCCTGCTGCAGATGTGGCCAAAGCAATAAACTGCAATGTCTGTCATGTAGAACGCATTAGAGAGTGCTACAGGAAAACAGGAATGACAGCTGATCAACCTTGGAGTGCCAAACCACATGTATTCATCAATGTGTCACCCCAGAAATGTCCAGGAACTCGCAAGTGCCTTGGTGGAAGAGTACACTAACATCTCACAGCTAGATACGGCAAAGAGTCCACGAGGACGCTGCTTCTGTCCACACAAGATACTCACTGGGCACTTTTGATATTGACCCTCCCTTTGTTCAATAACTCAAGTTTACCTTTCTGTTCATCAAATGTCTGTCCACCAACATGTTCAGTTTATGCATGAGCTGATGAACATACTAAAATCTGTGATTTGAGAAATTTGCTGGGAATAAAAACTGAAGACTTCTAGTATGCCTCCCTTTCATTTTTGTTTCTCGGCCTCTCTCTTTCTTGCAGTGTTTGGAACAATCAGTGCTTTCAGGATGATGATATCATTATCATGTGCCCCCTCCTTCACGGCCCACCTCTCTTCATCTAAACACTCAGACCAAAACAAAAGCCAGAGAACATGAAGAGCGACTAACCCTCTCCAGCACGCCACAGACTTGAGGGATGTCTGCAGCCCCGCGCCGATCGACTCGCCCACAGGTCGTCTATCTCTCTGTCCTTAAAATAGCCAAACCTCCAGTAACAATCGTTCGTCCACTGCTGAGACAGTAGCTATAGGTGATAGCTGCAGTTACAGGAACACTCTCTCCAACATGTGCCGTCACAAGGGGATGACAGCCTGTCAGAGATTGTCATAAGCAATCGTGGGACTCATCGCTCTAACATCTACACAGCCCTGACTCACAGACCAACCGCAATACAGGCAGCACATTACGCAGTGTTTCAGAACACAACACTTTTATCAACTTGAGGCACCAAGCTACTCAAAACAAGCCTGTGCGGTCTCCGGCATCATGGGAGATAATATATGGGTGATCTGCAAATAGAAATCCGTAAACAAGCAAATGACACGCGCAGAATGCAATACAACAACTTGTCTTTCTCTTCCTTTGTTGGGCTGAGGAAAGAGACTGAAAACCACAGAACAATAGCTCGTGTGTTTACAGTGTCCACTGTGTCAGATAACAACATTACAAAATACTGCTGGTGTCATTTGTCAATGGGGATGCATTTATTTTCAAATACCGACTGATACTGATATTATACATTATATATATTCCATTCTGTACTCTATTTTTTGAAAAAACTTAAAATAAATAGAATAAAAAAAATTAACTAGCCACTATAAATGTGAAGAGAAAATTATAACGTACACTGTAGCATTAGGAAATATTAATTTTGAGATTTGCTAATGATTAGGTTTAAAGGTGTTAAATTATAGATTATAAAGCGTATTTAAATATTAACTTTAAATGAGGTTTAGCTGGCTAATTTAGCTTAGCTAATTTAAATGTGAAGGGGGGGAATTGAAATTAACATGTATGATTGAACAACCATCAACAAACCCAAATAAAATTGTATTCCAAAAAAAATAATCTTAAATATCAGCCATTTAATAACTGATATGACTCCAAATACCAAAATAAATTACTTCCCAATTTTTCACAGATGTGGAATGAAACATTAGCTTTTTGTTTGTTTGTTTTATGCATTTTGATGCAATTAAAAAAACCTGCCAACTGAACTGCATCAATCAGAGGAGGAGGCGGTCAGTGGCACGTAAAATAAAGAATAAACTGGCATCTAAAATTCTAAATCAAACAGAATATCATGAATCAAATCAGTAAAAGATTCACAACCCTGATGTTCATGCTTTCACACTTCATAAGACTCATCAGACATCAACAAAGTGCTCCAAATCAACAATGACGCTCCACTATATTATAACCCCCGCACAGACATTGATGGTTTCAGATGTCTCCCAATAGCTGCTTTTGCACTGATAGCAGGGTGCTCACTTCCTAAGCTGACCCTAGGGTGCTGGAAATAGTCATGACACATGAAACCCTTCAGAAAAAAGAGCAACCAGCTGCCAGTGTACATATTCTATCATCAACTGTAATACATACAAAACACCCTCACAGGAACACGAACAGGAACAAAATGCATACAGACACCCTCTCGAGTGCACACCACTCCTCCTCGAGTGCCAAGCAGTAATTTGATATTTTTAGATGGGCACTCTGCTGTCTGTGTGGTGTTGGCGTGAGTAATAAATGCTGGTTGGTGGATGGTTTATGGAAAATATTATTTTAGAAGCTCCCATTCATGTTTCCCAGCTTGAGTGTTTTGGAAAGCTGAGGTGTTACGCTGTTAAATGTCATCCAATCACGCTGCTCGCAGTGCGATAAATGTCCAAATTAAGACCTGTGGTTGGTTACTAAAGGCCAACGAAAAGGCCTTGTGCTACTAATTTGTCATGAAAGACCCCACGAAATGGCTTTGATAAGTGCAGTTTCCTTCCTGCGCCGGCGTATTTACTATTAAAAATAAATACAAATGGCCGGTTCCTTTTTTCCCCACAGCCATGAACCACGATTTTTGGCTCGGTGCTAAAATGCTATTAGTAGTCATGGCTGAAATGCAGTAATAGTTTTTTAAATTCTTATTCAAAACAACTACAACAACAACAACAACAACAAAACTTAAAATGTAGTTCATTCAGAAAATTTCTGTGGGGCTTAAAGTCTAGGCGTTTGATAACTGTTCAGAATTTGTAATAAAGAAAATAAGTCATATTAATAGGATAAAATCAATATAAAACTGGCATAGTAGCCTATATATGTATACAACTTTTTAAAAAACATGCGGTTATGATGAGGCTTATGTGTAACAAACTTCTGAATTCTGTAAAAAATATGGAGATATTTTACTCAAGTTCCATCAAAGGAGATACCAAAGATGATCCTAACCAATGTCCATCACAAATGGAGATCGAGATCTAAAAGTTTTGACCTTGATTAGGTGTCAATGTCAGCAAATTATAAATAATATAAGGGTAACACTTTAGTATAGGGATCAATTCTCACTATTAACTAATTGCTTATTAGCATGCCTTTCATTAACATATTGGCTGTTTATTAGTGCTTAAAGCACATATTCTGTAGGACCATATTCTATATCCTTAATCATACCCAACACCTAAACTTAACAACTACCTTACTAAATATTAATAAGCGGCAAATTAGGAGTCTGAGGCAAAAGTAATAGTAAATGGTTTATTACAGGGTTAGTTTAAAAATTAGCTTGTGTTTTACTCACCCTCGAGGCATCCTAGGTGTATATGACTTTCTTCTTTCAGACGAATCCAGTCGGAGTTATATTAACAATTGTCCTGGCTATTCCAAGCTCTATCACTGCAGTCAGCAGATGAACAGTCCACAAGACGTCAAATAAAACATGTGCATCCATAATAAAATGTGCCTCACATGGCTACAGAGAGTGAATAAGGACCTCTTGTAGCTAATCCATGTGTTTTTGTAAGAAAAAAATATATATTTTTTTAAACGTAATACAAACTTTTTTCTCACCTCCATTATCGGTCATATGCAGAAGCAGCAGCACCTATGAATATTTTTTCTTACAAAAACGCATGGATTCACTGCAGGAGGCCATTATTCATCCCTCAGAACCCTGTGAGGCACGTTTTATTATTGATGTGCGTGCATTAGTTGACGACTTGTGACTGTTCAAATATAACACCTGCTACTGTAACCAACACTTTAATAACAACAGTTGGACCTTAAAATAAAGTGTAACCAATATAATATATTATTAGTGCTGTCAAATGATTAATCGCAATTAATAGCATCCAAAATAAAAGTTTTTATTTACAAAATATGTGCGTGTACGGTATATTTTTATTATGTACATATAAACACACATGCAAACACACATACAATATATTTTTTGAAAATATTTGTATGGATTTACATGTATATATTTTATATAATTTATATTACCTATAAATTCATTTAATATATAAAACAATTATAAACATGCGCGTGTATATTTATATATACATAATAAATAAACAGTACACATAAATCTTTTATGTAAACAAACTTTAATTTTGGATGCGATTAATCACGTTCAATCGTTTGACAGCAGTAATTTTTAATAATATTATAATAATGATTTTTTTTTTTTCAGAAAAGAACTTTTATATATACACTTTTATTTTTACACATTTAAAGTTCAGTAATTTTGGGGGAATATACTAGCTTAAATCTAACAGGCACACAGACTAAAAGCCCCAGAATTTTAAATGATGTTTATCTGTTTTTCATTCCACTCCTTCAGAGGTGAGATTTATTTCAAACATTCTTGCTTTTACCCTGAAGGAGGGAAGAGTTCTCTTTTGAAAACATCTGTAAGTCTCCCGGTCATTTCTGTGATATTTAGACACATTTGCCAAAATGATGTTCTAACGGCTCAGTGACAGTGTAGTGCACTAGAGGCAGCCCATGGCTACCGCTGACATGTCTTTGTACATTACCCTAACATGCCAAGAGAAATGAGAACTACAGCCACTACAGTGCTTTGGTCATAGATCTACATTTTATCCCAGTGCGTCAGTTGTTTTTTTTTTTTAACAATTGCCCAATCTCACGAGTCAAGACTGAAAGATTCAGTGACGTCAGACACATGATAGACCTGTGCACCTTTACTGACAGGTCCGAATCCTCACCCATTACCCCAGTGTGTGCATGCAGTTCTACAGTGCGATATGGGACTGGTGCCAGTTGCCGAGGGGTGACAGCCAGACAACAGCAAGCAGTCAAGTATTTCCATGTGACTAAAAGAGAAAACAAACCCTCTTCAGTTCTTAACACAGACTAAAGTTCATACTGGCAAAGCACAGACTTGTTTGATGGTGAGAAGGGCATGTACAGGGTGTTTCTGTTTCCTAAAGTAAACAGCAGTTCAGGGTGAGGCTTTGTGAATTCCTCCACCAAATTTATTGAAGGGGGGTAATTAGAGTTACTCAAAACCTAAACAAGGAGCAACCATGTGCATTTTAGGTATTTCACTTGGGAACAACAACCAAACTCTTAACATCACTTAACCTGGTCATAAATTGAGCCACGGCACTTCATTTAAAAACCCATTCATCCTCATGATAGCTTAATGGAGTAAATAACTTCACTTCGAGAAGAAAACCCGCGAGAAACGTTTTGTTTAAAAACATTTCAGAACATCACTGTTTCATAAACAATGAGAGACTAATGTGGTCACCTCCTCTCCTCCCTCTTATGTCATGTGCTTTTGTTTAAATGTCTCTTAGGTAGGAGTTCAGCCACAATGTTCTGCTACAAACGGTCCCATAACCTGTTCGGACATCTTTACAACACCATTATGTCCCTTTACAGAGAATTAGCCATTGTGTTTAAAGAGCACCTCCCAGCAGTTCCTCAGATATATCAATGACTTATTGTTCCTTTAGTGCTGCAATGGGAATGGTAAATGGGCAACTTGCCCTCCTTTGAGAATGGCAACCGAGAAGCCGAATGTTGTCGGGGAAACACACTGGCTGTCTTGTGAGTGCTGGCATTCAAAGCTCAGAGGGAGCGTATGGAAAGTGTTGTGAGAAGAGCAGCAGGGAACATGGAGGATAGAAGATGGGTAATTTACTCCCAGTTTTGTGGAAACTGTCTCATTTCTTAATTAGAGGTCTAACTTGCCATCATACTACTATATACATATGTAGTATATATACATATACTATCCCTTATACAATGTATAAATAATGTTTCAGCATGAAAAAAAATAAAATTAATATTATACAATTAAAATGTAGAAATTCAAAAAATGTTCCCAGGTAAAATTCTCTGGAGCATCTTTTCAGAGCCAAGGTAGGCCTGCTCTGCTCTGTGTCTGCTTAAAATTCAGTGTAAAAAGACATTGTATAAAAGCCAAATTAAATGATGCCTGATCCGATTCACTTCAGCCCCTGGTATCACAGTACACAGTTGTAGTTGCTGTGTGAATGCCACTTCTGAGTAGTGGTTGACTGATATTTCGCAGAGGCCGATATTTAGCATTTTTCAAATATCGGCAACGGCCAATACATTTTTCTGCTTGACCGATGTGTTCGAGGTGGGACTTTTATTTTGACAGCGCTGAGAGCGGCAGCGCTTGCGGCTTGAGCGAAAACAGTGCTCACAATCTCTCTTGTTTACTGTTGTTGTTAACAGTTCTGTCTAACACGGATAGAAGCATGTCTAATTATCAGATAGATATAAGGATTGCTTTTATATTATTAGTAATAGAAAGGCAAACATTACAATACTTTTTGTTTGCTATCAGCATTAAGCAAATAGGCATTTATTTCATTTAAACAAATCTTTGAATGACTAATGAATATTTAATTTCACAAACCTTGCAAACTTAGTAGAATCTAACTGTGAGATCTTGTGAAGTGTGTATCCAGCATGATCTCGTGTTCTCTGTGTGACGGTCGGTCCGTGTGATTTGAAAGCATTTGCCCACTGTCATATTTATCTCATTTTCACTGTGTGCTGTAAGTAAAATGTATGTTACTTTGGCTTTATTTGAAAAATGATTCCCAATGCACACAAACATACTTTGACATCTAAAGAATAAGTATGTTTATTTTACACATTTATTTTTAATCCATTGTCAAATTATTTCAAGTTTCTTATATATGAATAAAAATATTATCATATCATATCATATCATATATATATATATATATATATATATATATATATATATATATATATATATATATATATATATATATACACGTGCACACACACATATCGGCTTTATATCGGCCCCCCTGCTGCCCAAAATATCAGCATCGGCTGTCAAAAAACCAGTAACAGTCGACCTCTACTTCTGAAGAGCATTAAACAGTCACTTCAATGTGTGTCTGTGCCACCTTTGCAGGGCAAATTTGGCATTAAATATAAAATATGGTGTGGTGATAAGCGACCATCCATCTATCCATCTATAAGATTTTAACTGGCTTTAAAATTCTAACTGTTTATTCTATTTGCATTAGTTAATGTTTACTGTAGTTCTTTATAATAAATTCATAAATCGCTAAGACCAAAAACGGGCAAATTGGCCTGAACCTGACCGTTTCTTTTTTTAGTAAGTTCAACAACTCAGCAAACACTTATCTAATGCAGGCCTGGCTACATAAACACTTAGAGACTGTTGCTGTCTGATCCTATCACAATATGTACACACACCGCACATGCTGCTGCACATGATGTTCTGGCATGAAATACAGGTTTAAAATCCTCTCTGCATGTGTGTATAAACATTTACATACATGTTAAATACAAAATATACAAACCAATCATGCATTAAATTATTATTATTCATCATTCTGCACATTCAAAGCTGTGGAGAAGTGTATGACCTCAATGGCAGGTGAAGTCTGTTTTATAGGTCCATAAAAGGACTGAAATCTGATATACCACTAAAAGATATCAGCACTGTGAGGAAGACAGAGCATGAGAGACTACCAGGATATTTGAATACGATTTAAATGAATCATTTCAAAGTCTTTTTGCTTATTCATCTCTCATACTACATATTCCAACCAAGAGCAGGTTGAACACTAACTGTATATTGTACACTCCTATGATATGATTATATATCAATACATACAGTAGGAGATGAGGAAGGGAGTCTAGACATTCATTTCACACGCTTACACGGTCCACCATATATATTATTTGTCCATTATGGTCTTCAGCTTTAATTTAATAAGGATGCTGAAAAAAGTGGATGGGTATTGTTGCAGACTTTATTTTTAAACATAAGAGTGAGGTCATTTGTAATCTGAATGTGCAAGACTTTAAATGTCATTTTCTTCTAATTATTTTACCTGTTAAGAAAAAATTATAATCTTTAAGTCAGTTATGCTGCTTTATATGGACACTGATTATCATATTATTTATTTATTATTTTTCTACCAGCGAAAATGAATCAGAAGTCTCGAACATGCAATGAAAATACCTTACCTTAGCAAAATAAGGTAGATAGTAACATCTTCGTCATATTACTGCTCATTTAAAATTAAAGTTGATGATGTATGTTGCATGGCAACGTTACTTATAACAGGGACTGCAACTTGTATTCAAAGAATTTCCTTTATTTCACAAAAAAAATCAGTGTTTTGATGAAAATATCGGTACTTAAAATAGATATTAAGTGGTTACCGTTTTATGCAACTTATTAGAGTCTCACTTACCTTTTACTAGCTTAAATATTTATTGTTACTTGTAATTAATTACTGAAAGCGAGATCACAGTTCCTGTCTCTGGTAGTGAATTTTTACCACAGCTGAGATTACAGATGTGGCACGAGGCACTACTGTTCGTGTGTTATTGCTCAACTATAAACTGCATTTATGTGCTACATTCTGTTCTGGATCGTGTAAAAAGAGTTTATAGTAAATATAAGCGTTTCTACGTTACAAAATGCTACAACAGACAATCACGTGCATGTCTCAAATCACCGCAACATTCCCGTTGCATGCTATCTCGACAGGCTCTTAGCCGACTAGTCCGAAATTTACCAAAATACATCAATTCAAATTAAAGAAAATCACCAAATGCGCTGTCACAGTAAAACGAGGTCCAAGCTTAATACAAAGCGGTTAAATGCATTAATACCATTAGACTCGCACAAATCTTACCCTGAAAAAAATCACGTAACGTTAGCCCATCCTATTCACATTAAAGAAAATATCATCACGTCTCAAAGACATGTAGATGCACGTGCGAGTAACAAAGTAAAGCGCGGGCCTTTTCCTATTCCAGAGCGCGTGGTTCTGGGAATATTCCCTGTCGCGTGAATCTAATAAATGACGAATAATCGACGGCATGACAGCGGTCAATGACACAGCTCTTACTCACCGAGAAGAGAAATCAGTCCTCCGGAGATGCTTTAACGTGCTTCGGGGATCAGTGTAAGCGCCCTCGCTTCAATGAGACGAATTTCAGCGCGGAGATTCCTAAACGCTTCCTCCAGCTCTGGCGACCATGTTTGTCCTGACTGCCTGACCGACCGACTGACTACTACTACTACTGCTGCTGCTGCTGGTGGTGGTGTGCATCCGGGCGCCTGAGGAATCAGGGGGCAGGGAGCTTTCCGTGTACGGAGGAAAAATGGGATGGGAAAAACGAGAGGAGACAAACCCGTCGAAGCACGTTCTGTCCCCTTCAGCTCAAGTATAAACCAAATGGCAGCTGAATTGCACAAATGGGCTTGTTAGGTTTATTATGGAATATTTAGATATGGATGTTATAGAAATGTATTCTGGTGGATGCACGAGGTCATTGTTTTTCCTGAGGAAACCTTAAAGAGGCAATGTTTTTGGGGACACCAGCCACGTGACGAGAGATCGACACTTATCCATAATGAAGCTGGATTATGATACGAATAAATTAGGTATCGTTACTTTATTCGTAAAATTGATATAAAACATATCACAGAAAGAGGGCAGGTAGTTGTCTGCATACGCACCGTTACGTAACAGCATACAGCTTTCGCGGGGGGGGGGGGGCAAATATGCTCGAACCACCTTAATAAAACATATTTAAACAGCCAGGGACCCCTGTAATTTTATCTGTAATTCAACAAAAAAAGAAAACATTAAAGTCATTTAGAACCTAGATATATGTTGTTTTAATATAATTGATATTACGTTCTATCCAATGTAATATTTTAAATGATTTATTTTCGTAAACGAGTCGTTCAGACTAGTGTTGTGATTCAAAAGATCCATTGAGTAGAATCGACTGGAGAGGATTTGTTTACAGCTACACGAGACACCTTGCAAGTTCACCGAGTTCATCATAGACATATAGCACCAGAATATTAACACTTAGAAATAATTATTTCGAGGAATAAATAGGGAACGTTTTCTGTACTACTGAAGTACGTGCCATATGTTTACATTGATATAAAACGTATACATAATCAGACACGTTATTTCTGCAGTGCTGCTATAAGAGATAATTTTTGATACGGTAATATTAACTATATGTCTATATATTCTAGATTTAGTGGCCATTTAAATATTTGATCGTTGTATTGAGATTTTTAATTCACATGCATAAGTGCGTTTAATCTCAAACTTGGTGAACAGCGCCCTCTGCTGTTTCTTGCCCACATGCAAACTTTGATTTAGGACGTCTTGAAAAATCTCTTTGAAAAAACAACAACAACACCTCAGTGAAGATTTTAAACTACTCCATCTCACTTAAAACAAACTGGTTACTAGGGATTGAGTTAATGAGGCAGAAAACATTCGACACCCATTCATTTAGTTCAAGCTGATCCTGAGTGGGCAAACAAAGCCCTTCTATGAAACTTCTTAATCTGCAAAACTATTCTTCAGTTAATACATGAGTGAGCTTACATTTCAGCTTTCTTGCATAGTTCATCTTACCTTTCTGGCAATAAAGATTATGGAGTAAGGTAACACGTTTTATTCGTTGGGCTTTAGAGCATGATCTTTTATCCACTAGATAGCGCTGGAGCTGCTTAAATATTGTGAGTCCAAGGTAACACAGATCAACACTGAAGTGCCAGACAAATGTGCTAGACAGGGGCCAGGGCTCACGAGACTACGAGGATTGTCATTAGTGTGATGATGAAATAAAGAGCAAATGACTTTTCTTCACAAGATCAATAATTGTGAAAGCAAAATGTCATCATAAAGATGCAATGCACATTTACAGTAAAACATGCAAAAATGACATGATCAGTCATTATTATTACCTTTCTGTCTTCCCTTGGAAAAGGTTTTGGTGTGGATACAAATAGGCGAGTATGGATGTTCTTACTGATGAATTATTTCTCAAATATTATCCTTCACCACATCATCACCCAGATTTGAATACATGAACTGTAAAAGTAAACATGCCTTATTACTGTTAAAAATATATATTAAACCAATTCAATTAATACATTTGTGCAGTACAGCTGAAACTGGGACCATAAAAACATTTTTATTACTTGAAATAAAATAAACGTTAAATGAGATATAAATATATAACAAACAAACAAAAAAACTCTGGGGAAAAACACATTTATGTAATTTGTTACTGTGCTAAAATAACTACTACTAAAATAAATAAATAATACCTTTATAGTCACGAATTAATAAAAAATCTAAACTTTTGTCAAAAATTAAAACAGAAAAAAACCTTATATTGCGATATAGTAAAAATTAAATTCTGCATTTTAATCAAATGTATAAAACTGCATATTTTCACTGTGTACATTAAAATATATACTTCTTTTAATAAAGTTACAAAAGTGATTCAGTCAAGAGCAGTGAGAGACTTTCTCTGTTTTGTTGTTTGATTAACGTGAATGACATAGAGAAGGAATATTAGACTGCTGTCACTTTAAGAGCTGCCCAGAACCGATTTACAGTTACACATGTGTTTTCTTTCTCAGCGGTTTGCTTTCACTTAAGACCTACTGTGTTTACAAGGATACTTGCAAAGACAGGCATTTTTACACATACAAGTGTGTGTGTTTAATTATTCATGGCCTACAAAGCGGCAAAAATAACAGTTCAATACTCCTGTGCTCTATGTGCACCGTCTTCATGAGTTCTTTTTCACTGCTGATTAGATTCCAATGACTTAAAATCACTTGTTTTTAAACAGTAATGTTTAAAAACGCGTGCAAATGGTAGGTTTTCATGACTACGTAGCACAGCAATTTCACATGAGCATGTAACCTCAGTAAAGACGATAGTCCAAAATCCCCTAATCTCAATTATGTAATACCTGTAACTATTTCTCTTCGTTTATTGTACTACATTAAAACAGTACAAAATACAATGAAATGCATATACAAGCATATTTATATAAGAGAGAATATAATTAACAGAAACATTTACAAGCTAAGTATTTAGCAACACTTTTGCCAAAGTATGCAGGGACAACACCATGAAGACATTTCAAATCAGTTGTGTGAGATCAAGGTAGCATGCAGTGAAGTCACTTAAATTCCCTTCACTCTGGGATTTGGATGACAATAGGTGAGCTTACCCATACTAAATGCCACAACAGACACAAAAAAAAGAGGAATGTGAATTCTGTGCTGGGGAGAATGGGCAGAGAAGATTCTGATTGGCTGAGGGAGCTGTCAGCCCTGGGTTTTGAAGCTTGTGGTCAGATTAAATGAGAGAATAAGAGCAACGTGGCAGTAAAAAGAGGGGCCAAGATAGCAGAAAGAACTCACTTTAAGCCTTGAGAAAAGCCTTCATGACGCTCATTGAGATTATTTTCATCTTGACTGGGACTTGTGCTGTCCTGGTTTTTGGAGGGAAACTAGTATGCCTGCTAATGATGCTTGTCCCGAAGCTCTTCTGTCCTCTTCCTGAGACTTTTTTCACCTCTCTGGGGAAATGGGCAGGTGAGATACACCAGCATTTTCATTTTTGTGTTGAGCATGCCTTTTTATACTTGAAATATTTTTTGCAAATAAATAAAATAATAAATGCATGAAATAAAGGATTAGTAAATAAATAAATAAAGAGAAAGTATCAATGTTAAACTTGTGGCATATAAGTTAAAAATAAAAAATAAAATTTATAATAACGTCATTAAGAATAATATTTCACATTACTACATTGAATATTAATTAAAAAGATAATTAGTTTGAAAAATAAAATCAATGTCATTATTTCAGCATTTAAGAAACTGCGATGTTTATTACATCTTCCGAACTGATCCCCTGCTGTACTGGTTGAGAACAGTGGATTTAAAGCAGTGAATCATGTAGCCCTCCTACAAACCATCACTACTTTGGTTTTGTTCCACTGTTTGGCCCAGGAACAAGGTTCTCATCTTGCTTTCCTAAACACTGTTTTTTTGTTGTTGGCAAAAGAGAGACCCTCCTTATGGCTTTCTTGAAATCATACTATGCATGCAAGCTCAGCAACAAAAAAACAACCATTCCAGCCACTTTTTCCCAAGCTTCCTTTCCATTCCATTCCGGCACTGAGAGTGGCAGAGAACAAAAGGCAATTAGAACAGTATGTTCCAAGACGTTATTACTCTTTTTTTTATTTTTTTATTTCTTGACTTTGAATGGCTGTTCCTGTTAATTTGAAATCAAATTAACATTACCTTTTTTCCTTCTGAAACTATTCTTTCTCTTTAAGGCTTTGAATAGGTGTGTTTGTGTGTGTGTGTGTGTGTGTGTGTGTGTGAGAGAGAGACAGAAAGAGAGAGAGAGAGAGAGAGAGTGAGTGTGCATGCATTACAATGTCTGTGCAGGGGGTGTTTTCCAGCATGTTTAGACAGTACATCTGCTATTCCTTTCACTATAAATAAATAATCATGCAGAGAGTTTATAAGTTGTTGTGGATAGTCTAGTTGGTTTAGCCAGTATGAGTGCATGATAGAATGCTGCAAGAATTGCATTCTAATACTAGAAACATATATTAGATTTCTAAAGGATCATTTAACATTGGCAAAATGACTGGTTAAAAACTCAGCTTTGCTGTCACAAGAATATTTTAAAATATATTAAATAAGAAAACAGTTAATTATTTTATTATTAATCAAATAAATGCAGCCATGGGGCTCTAAGGAGCACGATTTCTACTGAGAGCGCCTCAAGGACCACTAGCCTATAGGGTGCACTTTTTTTTTTTACATAATTTATTAATCATTCTTAACATTATTTAATATAAATACAAGTGTTCATTGTTAGTCCATAGCTTGGGTATATCGAATAATATAGTATTTATTTATTACAATTGTACTTATATAACACTTTGTAAAAGTTGAGGCAAGCCAGCTAAAGACTGAATTGTTCACATTTGAGACATTCAAAATATTCCGCTTCTCCTGAGATCTCACTGGGATCTAAAGCAGGGTACTACTTGTTCTTCTTGTACACCAAGAACATTGACGCAAAGAAAGAGCGAAAGCATGGGAAACAAGAAAGAAAGACACAAAAAAGCCATTTTCCCACACAGAGGACAACACGGACATTAGTTCAAACCGTTCTAGTCTGCAAAAGTAATGAAAGCATGAAGGCCGTAATTACATCTTACATCATTTCCTCTATATTATACACTGGTCATGCCATTGACCCTCCACCACCCCTTTTCTTCAGCACTCCCATGTACTTCTCAGATGAACTAACAGTGGTGGACAGAAGATGCAGTTGTAGACTGTGACGAGTGGGGCGGGGCTGAGAGCCGTGGGAACAGAGCGAGGCTGGTGTAGTTAATAATAATGCACGACACCTGTGCCACTCGAGTCCCACAGAGGATCTCTGGAGGGATAATAGGAGGAGTGACGACAGGGTAAGATGAGAGAGGACCAGACCTGGATTTATTTTGTGTGTGGCAGTCATCCAAGAGGGGCTGCGGCTTTACTTTCATTTTGTGTTGGTTTATTTTTTTCAACTTTTTAAATGTTCACCGGTTCCTGCCTCCTTCTTCCCATACAACCTACTATGTTACATTGGTGCCGAAACCCAGAAGGAAGGAGGGACACACTGCCAAAGATCCCTCGCTGCTGTGGTGAATCCGTGTTGCCATCAAGCAGTCTGCTGCCCTGGAGGCTTGAGGCGGTGGGCTAGAGTGAATTGCCGGGGGTTAGACAAACTTGCAGTCAGCCACCTGTGATGTGGAGGGACGGCTGTCTGTCCTTACATACGTCTGTCTGTCCTTACCCCAGGTACGGTGCGGCCGCAGTGATCGGCTCCCCTGGAGGGGTATGGGGGTATGTGATGAGTGGGGCAGGGCCGAGAGCCGTGGGAACAGAGTGATGCCGGAGGAGTTAATGATAATGTGCGACACCTTGGCCACTCATCAGTCTCGGGTCCCACAGAGGAACTCCAGAAGGACTAAAGGAGGGGTGACTATAGTGTAAGATGAGAGAGGACCAGGCCTGGACTTTATTTTTGTGCTTTGTGTGCGTCAGTCGTCCACAAGGGTTTATTTTATTAAATTGCTTTGCCATCGTTTGCCAGTTCCCGCCTCCTTTCTTCCCACACTACGAGATGTGTTACATAGACATTCACAAATGACTTTTCACACATATTCACCACCCCTGCTCCCTATTTGTTTAGTGAATTGGTGAGTACACATTCTGTAAAAGAACGTGCTGTTGAGATTCTCAACAGACTATCATGTTCTGGATATGCTTGATTTAAAATCTTTTATTATTATCATGTGAAGGATAGTTATTTACTGTAAAAAAAAAAATAAATGTTTTTTTCTCAGACTGAATAGTCAATCACATTTGTTCACAAGTGAACTAGTAACACAGAATATCAAATTATTCATACCTTCTAGTTTATGACTTAAGTCTAATATTTCCTGTTTCAGTGGTCACTGGAGGGTCAGATGGAATAGGCAGAGCATATGCTGAAGAGGTAATAACACTACCACATATGTAAAAACATTTGTTCTGTCAGTATTGATGTTTGATTAGATTAGTATACAGTTAAAAGGGATCAGTAAAGTGCACTTAAACATTATTTTGCTTCAGCAAGGAAGCCTTAAAATGATCAAAACTGAACTTCAATTCCTTAAATAAATCTGAAACCTGTATCCTGGTCGCCATAAAATATTAAAACGAACAACTGTTTTCAACATTAATAATAACTGTCTCTTGAGCACCAAATCAGCATATTAGGATGATTTCTGAAGGAAGGCGATTCTGAAGACTGGAGTAATGGTAGGAAAATATTAAAATATTTGTTTTAAAATATATTCAAATTGAAGGTTTGTTTTTGTTTGTTTTATTGTTATTAGTATTTCTTACCAAAAATCTTACCAACATTTAAATGGTAGTGTATATGAACACATAAACATCTTTACTCAGCTAAATGACCACTGAAAAGTTAGACTAAATTGCTGCAGGGTTCCTGTAGTAGAGAATTGGGTAACATTTTATTTTAGTGGCCAACTCTCACTATTGCCTAGTTGCTAATTAGCATGTTTATTATTAACATATACTGTAGGTTGTTTATTAGTACTTACAACGCACTTATTCTGCATGATATTCTGCATTCCTAATCCTACCCCAAACCTAAACTTAACAACTACTTTACTAACTATTAATAAGCAGCAAATTGGCAAAATCATAGTTAATGGTTTGCTAATAGCGAGAATTGGATCATAAAATAAAGTGTGACCGAGAATTGATTATGAAACCTTCTGTGCAATAACATGGCGTCAAGATTTCGGCAGTATTTTTATAAAAACTAAATGATCTCTGAAGGCTTTCTTCCACAAAAATGTTTGCACCACTGAAGTGGGCCTTAAACAGGATATGTAAACAACCAGAAACCGGAAGTAGCCTAATCTTAAATTTACTTAAACCAGCTCATCCCAAATATCAGACTAGGCTGTTTCGGTAACATTGTCTTTCTCTCCAGCTATCAAAACTAGGTATGAACGTGGTCATCATCAGCAGAAACCAAGAGAAGCTTGACAGAGCAGCAAGGAAGATCGGTAAAGCGTTTACTTCAGCTGGGAAATCAGCTTCTGGTCTGTATTCTGAGAGCTCAGTTTCACCGGCATTCTTTTCTTGTTCTGACAGAGCTCACTACAGGACGGGAAGTCAAAGTAATAACTGCTGACTTCACCAAAGATGATAGATACGGGTACATTCGAGAAAACATTGAGGGTCTGGAAATTGGTATTTTAGGTCAGTAGGTATCAGATATCTTATTGCTTCATTGTATTTATTTCACGTTCTAACATGTTCAACAGTGCTGATCAATGTTGCTTTTCTTTAAACCCAGTGAACAATGTCGGGATTCTGCCCAGCCAAATACCCTGCAAGCTACTTGAAACACCTGACCTGGAAGAAGTGAGGTCACCAATGGTTCTTCATTATTATTTTCACATTATCAATCCTATACAGAATATGCTACTGCCATTAATGAAGTAGTACTCTTACAAAATCATTTGAGATATAGTGTAGTAATTGAAAATTGCCCATAATAACTTGTTTTGTAGTGATGCAATGATGAAGAAGTTTTTAAAAGAACAATTTCTTTCTTAGTGAACATTGTAATAATCTGTAGAAATGTTTGTGCATTGAAGAGAAGCCATAGATGTTAAAGATTCTTCATGGAACCATAGATGCCAATAAAGAACCTTCATTTTTTTTTAAGAAGTGAACAGTTGTTTATCAGATATTGTCATTTATATAGTATTTTTCTTGTCGTTGTGGCCTCTCCTAGAGAATACATGATGTTATCAACTGCAATGTGAAAGCGATGGTTAAGGTGAGTAGAAGCTGGGTTGGGTTGCAGAAGTCACGCCCAAATTAAGCTGTGTTCCGACGGTTGCAGAAAGCATGGAAATAATTATTCTAAACGCAAATAATAAACTGCAACTGATAACATAATCATGTATGATTAGCAAAAAAATAAACTGGTAGATAAACTTTAAAAGTTGGGGAGAAAACTTTTTTGTTATCAATGTCAATTATCTTACTGTCATGTTTATAATTTTGCATGTTTGTTAGGCCTATATTTCATTGTGATATTACTAGATTTTAATGTTTGAAATTATATATATATATTTTGAAATGTTTCATTTTAGGTGATAAAAAAAAAAAAAAAACGGTTGAGACCATCTGGTTCTTCTAATAAGATTGAATAGTGTACTCCCATTGTTTTCCATATTCAGATGTGCAGAATTGTGCTACCAGGAATGCAGCAAAGGTTTGGCCTTCTCTGTTCAATAGTTTTTCCCGGGATTTTTCAAACAGTTTTACAAATCTCCAGCACACTGACCATATGTATTTCCTTAGAGGAAGAGGAGTCATTCTGAATGTGTCCTCTGGCATAGCCAAAATACCCTGCCCCATTTACACCCTTTATGCAGCATCCAAGGTAAACTTAAGACATCAATTGTAGTACGTCACTGATTCCAAATTACATGACAGAAATTATAGTTAGTAACATGATCCATCACATGATTATATTTTAGGTAATATAATCAGACTACTTTTAAATTACTATTGAACTAACTCATTTATCACATTGATTTAAACAGGATAATACTGAACCATATTGTTGTAAAAATACAAAGAGTAAGAAAATTATTCCATTCATTTTAATTAACAAAATGAAGTGCATTAAACGTTACATTATATCAAGGTTTCCCAAACTGGGGTTCATAAAGGAACTGCAGGGTGTTTGTGAGTTTAATGAAAACGTAATAATTAATTAAATAATAATCATACTTCTAGTAAATATACAGTGGGTACGGAAAGAAAAACTGAAATATCACATGGTCCTAAGTATTCAGACCCCTCTTCAGGCAGTTCCTTTGACCTCATGATTCTCATTTGCTCTGACATGCACTGTGAGCTGTAAGGTCTTATTTAGTCAGGTGTGTGGCTTTCCTAAATAAGTCCAATCAGTAGAATCAAACACAGCTGGACTCAAATGAAGGTGTGGAACCATCTCAAGGATGATCAGAAGAAATGGACAGCATCTGAGTTAAATATATAAGTGTCACAGCAAATGGTCTGAATACTTAGGACCAAGTGATATTTCAGTTTTTCTTTTTTAATAAATCTGCAAAAATGGCAACTATTCTGTGTTTTTCTGTCAATATGGGGTGCTATGTGTACATTAATGAGGAAAAAAATAACTTAAATGATTTTAGCAAATGGCTGCAATATAACAAAGAGGGAAAAATTTCAGGGGGTCTGAATACTTTCCGTACCCACTGTATACTGGGGAAAGTGGTTCGGAGGACAAAATAGGTTGGGAATCCCTGCTTTACATGTAAATAGGAAATAACATGAAATTGTGCATTTTAATGTGTTGGAAAGACAAAAAATGTGGAACAAGGGAAAATCTGGAAATTATTAAATACTTATTGCTATTGTGTGAATAATATGTCATCTTATAATCAATATTAAGTAACTGTATGAGTATTTTAAAATCTAATGTAATCTAATTACAAGTACTTGATGAAGACATTTTTCTGCAATTCTAAATACTGTTCTGCACTGTACTGGCAATGTCAACATATCAAATTAAAAAACATCTTCTCATCCACAGGTTTTTGTTGAGAGATTTTCACTGGGTCTTCAAGCAGAATATAAATCAAAGGGAATTATTATACAGGTCGAGTAAAAAATGCATGCAAATTCACTCTCTTTGCCATCCAGAACCTAGCCACACATCAAGCAAATAATGTTTTGTATGTGTATTAAATGCTTACCAGGAATAAGATATTCCTGTCCTCATTGACAAATGGTGATTTTGTTCTCAGGTTGTGGCTCCATTTGGGGTTTCCACACAAATGACAGGACACCAGAAGCCAGATATGGTCACATTCACACCTGAAGAGTTTGTGAGGAGCTCACTGAAGTATCTGAAGTCTGGTGACCAAACATACGGCAGTGTCACTCACACTATACTGGTAATTATGTTACAAATGACTTGCTTTACTAATAAATATGTAATATCATTAGGCATGTGCACGTATTGTGATTCACCAACCTGTAATTGATCTACAGGGCGGGATTGTGCAGTCCATTCCCACCTGGGTCCTGCGGAGCGAAGCATTTCAGCATCATTTTAGGGAATATGTAAAGGAGAGGGTCGGAAGCTGAGAGCTGTCATTCTTTAAGTATATGTACAGTATTGAACATTTGATACTTAAGACAACAAAACGGTTGGGTTTGTTTACACTAATTATGACAATACTTTGTTAAAAATATAAGACTGGGAAAGAAATGGAGAGGAAGAAAAACTGACATGTCTTTGTTTACCCACGGTCCTTCAAAATACACTATATCTGTTGATAATAGAACATATTATCATTATTAATCATAATCATATCAGTAGACAGGAGATAGTTGAGCTGTACTAACCTTGATAACATTAACAGAAGGTCGATCTCAGAAAGGCCAAATGACAGAGCAAGAGATGTGGCCTTGTTATTGTTTTCTATATTTTGAGATTAGAAAATGTTTGGTCTTAGTGCATTTTATAAATAACATTAATATCCACAAAACACAGATATTTGGCGCCACATAGTGGTAAATGCACTCTAAGGTGATGGTCTTTAAAGCTTGTCATTTTTTTTTTTTATATAATGTCATTATCCACTTATATCGACGTTTATGTGTCTAATAACAGCAAAAAATACTTTATGAAAACCCTTATTTGGACAGCACTACAAGAATGTTCACACATTATTAATATTAAAATTCATATGAAAACATCTTACAATAAAAAAAAAAAAAAAAAAACACTAGATTCACTACTGTAATTCAGGTATATCTCATTTACCTTTAAAAAATAATTAAAAAATAACTGCTAGTTTTCGTTTCTGAGGTCCAGCCAGCAGAGGGCAGATTTGTGACTCCGCAGCATTACAGAACCTGAAGCACATCAGCTGTAGTGATTGAATCTCTCTCGAGTCGAGTTTCAAATGTCTTGAAGATGCTGAGCAGGTAAAGGATACAAAGCAGTGCAGTCTGATGGGGATTTCCACCGCAGATGTAGTTGTTAATAAAGCTGTTCACCCTCGAGCAAGCTGTCCTGATTGAAATACAGTTGACAGGATAACTATCAGTTTTCACTTATATTAAAGGGCTTTCTGTTTTTACTACAGGGAATTTCCACTGATAATTTATAATGCTACTTCTTGTAATAGAAAAGACATTTATGTGGAATAAAAGTGAGGAAATAATTAAAATAATCACACTTTATTTTCCTCGCTAACTTGGTAAGCTATGCTTTCTCTGATTGCAGCAGTGATGTCTGAAAATCGAATGTTTTTAAAAACAAGTGATGGATAAATCAAGATTTCAGATCATCTAATCAATCTGCAGGAAACCACCAATTACCTCAATACAATTTCCTATGGTTTAAAACATTCTACAAACTACTTTTATACCCTGTATCTCGAAAAGTCAAACTTTACCTGTCCCAAAGTTTTGCTAGATGACTGTTTTGTTTCTTGTTCACTAAATTAAAAAGATTGCTATACAGCTAACTAATCTAATGTATACATTTTTGATTGAATGAATAAAATGATACAATGTGTTTAATAATATTGTGTGATAATATCATTTTTACAGCTTGCATATACAAAACACTTGCATATTATTGCTCTTTTGTTGGTTTTGATTGCTTAAGCAACTGTGATGACAGAAACACACCATCACAAATCAGCCATTTAACCATCATGATGGTAATTAATCTGTCAAAACTGGTGTTGTTCATTCAACATTGTTATTTACAATTAAATTGATCTGTATTATAGTTTACATTTATAATAAATAGAATTAGCTAATTTGAGTGCTCTCAAGTAGTACTTCTTAATACATCATTTCATAATTCTCCAAAAGTACTGAATGAACTGACAAGCATAAATAGTAACCTAAAATATATTTTATTGCTCTAATTTCTATTTAAAACACTTATAATTATAAGGTCATTTTAGTACATTATATATTTGAAATGTAATACTGAATAATGTAAAACTTTATTTAATAGTTATATAGTTTTAAAAGTGGGGATTGTTCACCCAAAAAGGAAATTCTGTCATTAATTACTCAGCCTCATGTCTTTTCAAACCCATAAAAAGTTATTTTTTATGATACCCGAGAATTTTCTGACCCTCTCATAGACCACAATGCAACTACCATGTTCAAGGCCCAGAAAGGTAGCAAGGATACTGTTAAATCACTGTGACATCAGTGCTTCAACCTTAATTTTATGAAGCTACGAGAATACTTTTTGTGCACAAAGAATACTTTTCGTTATTTTTGTTTTCTTTGCTCACAAAATTTATTCTCATAGCTTCGTAACATTATGGTTGAACCAACGTTGTCCTTACTATCTTTCTGGGCCTTGAAAGTTCAGTTGCGCTGCTGTCTATGGAGCGTCAGAAAGCTCTCAGATTTCATCATAAAATATCTTAATTTTGAGTAATTGATGACAGAGTGAGTAATTGATGACAGAATTTTCATTTTTGGGTAAACTAGGTGATCTAAGTGTTTTAAGAAACAGTCATGAAAGTGTACTAACTTTAAATGGGCTTTTATTTGAGGAAAAATCTGAAAAAAAAAAAAAAAACTTTTTAAAAGTATAACTTTTAAAGTGGTCATATGATGCGTTTTTAAAGATCATTATTTTGTGTATTCAGTATTTTTCAAATACTTTACATTATTGTGCCCCACCTCTCTCAAACGAGTCGTTTTCTACAAAGTCCCTCCTTCCAAAAAGCACAGTCTGCTCTGATTGGCCAACTGACCCAGTGCATTGTGATTGGCCGAACATTGCAAGCACTCGTAGGAAATATAATGCCCCTTTCCATAATCGCAAGCTTCTTTCAAAATAAATTTAAAGACACTTAATAATGTCCTTAGTTTTACCATTGGTTCAAGCCCCAAAGGAGAACAGCATTGCGTGACAGACACAGTGATGAAGCTATTATGTGTTTGAGGAGCACAAGCTATGGATGTTAAGACAGCTGACTCCACTGTGTGTGACACTCTCTCTCTCTCTCTCTCTCTCTCTCTCTCTCTCTCTCTCACACACACACACACACACACCCACCCATGCGCACACACACACACAACATGCAAAACTCTGCATTGAACAGTCAATAGTAAATACTTAAATAAAACTAATAACAAAACATATTGACAGTAATTGAATCAGAAGCACCAGATTGTCGTAGCAAAGTCAGAATTCCCTCCTCTCCTGGGTTCACGAAATTGTCATCCATAAAATGCGTTGCTGTTCTGTTGTAAGTAATCTTAAAGATTCCTAAATTAATCTACTTTCAGAAGGCCAAATAAAGTGCTTTTGCTTTTTCCTAGATACACAGCATCTCCCTGCTTCAGCACTAACTGCGGTTACTGGCCTTCTTTCTTTGCGTGAACGTTTGGGCAGTATTACGCAAGTATTCCACATAGTGACATACACATGTGAGGGCGTGTTTGAACGAGTCGTTTTGGGTGGGGGGGAGTGCAGAATCTTAACTTTGATAAAGAATAACTCTTTGGATTTGAGACTTTAGTCTTTGCAACATTACAGATCTTCTTCATGCACCAAGAGCTCGTAACACTCCAAACAAGAAAGGAAATATTGAAATCGCAACATATGACCCCTTTAAGATTTTAAGTATGCTACAAGTGCACATTCAATACAATTACACACACTTTTATAGAGCTTTATAGATCACTTTTGAAGTTTGGTCAACGCATTTGTTTATCATTAGCATTAGATTGTCTTGTCTGTGAAGATTCCCTTTAAAACAAGCATAAACCACTGCTCACAACAAACATGAATCTGGTACCTTTTGGACAGTTTAGAAAATAGATAAGTAAAATACCTCATGTTTTGGGTTTTGACAATTTTGTTAAACGTTTAACAGCTGCATGTAGTCATGTGCCAACAATTTGTTTTCATGTTGGAAATTTTCTGCTGAAATAAACGAGCACAATGCTTCATGTTTACATCAGCAATGAGAACATGAAAGTGAGAGGACAGCTTTGTCATCGCTCCGCATCTGACTGCTCTCAGTCTCAATAAGCTTTGCTTGTGTGGTCTAGATTCAAGGGCTTCGAGTCCCTACACACATAAACAGCAGGCAGATGTAAGAGGATTGATTGTTTATCAAGCTCTCAATTCTCTAAACAATGGATCAAATGACTGAACTCTGGCAATCAAACAGAGGATCTGCCTTATTCCCCCATGGGTAAATATTTACCCTAATATATCAAAAAGTTCCATTTGTCATCGCTTGGGACAGACATAACATGCACAATTTGGAACCAAATAGTACAACTTAACTGTCTATTTGTATAATTTGTCCCCCATTTTGCTGTCAGTTTTTTTTTTTTATGTTTATCATGAAAACATCTGAAAACATAATTAATAACACTATCTGGGAAGTGGGATCAGCCATTTTTGCTTACTTAAATATATACTGAAACACTTCAAATTAGGTCAAGCAAGGAAGGAGTGTGTGGGAACTCATTCGGGGGTCAGAATATTAGTGATATTCAATAAGTTACTCATGTTACACTTTAGTGGGAGAAAATCAGTGCCGCTAAAGCCTGAGGCCTCATCAATGATGGTGCAACTATCACCATGGTAACCACGGCTGTAATTTCATAATAAAGTGGAGTAAGGGGTTTTTATGGACCAGCTGCAAGTGTTAAAGGAATATTAAATCAGTTATTATATGAGTTAAGCATTAAAATGAGTAAAATATTTGAATGTATTTAATGGGATATAGAAAAAGAAAACAATAATCAATAATCCATTTCTTCTATTTTGAAGTAATATTTGTGTTTTGAAATACTAATAAGTGAATATGTGCATGTTGAAAACGCAACATTTTTGTCGTCACATTCATTCATAAATGAACTAACTCTAATTATAGAAATTATTAATTCTATTTACAAATCAAAATTGTGAAATATTACCAAAAAGTAGTTGCATAGCAGGATAATACTGTTGGACGTTATACATTTCTACTTTAAATACAGGTGCATCTTAATAAATGAGAAAAGTTTTTTTACTTCAGTAATTCAACTCAACTTGTCTTAGATTCTTTTCTCAACAAATTAGAATACTTCATAAGACCAATAAAAAAAAAACATTTCTAGTGAATTGTTGGCCTTATGTTTATTTACTGTTCATGTACTCAATACTTGGTAGGGGCTCTTTTTGCTTTAATTACTGCATCAATTCGGCGTGGCATGGAGGTGATCAGTTTGTGGCACTGCTGAGGTGATCTTGAAGCCCATGTTTTTTTATCAGTGGCCTTCAGCTCATCTGCATTTTTTGGCCTCTTGTTTCTCATTTTCCTCTTGACAATACCCCATAGATTCTCGATGGGGTTCAGGTCTGGTGAGTTTGCTGGTCAGTCAAGCACACCAACGCCATGGTCATTTAAACAACTTTTGGTGCTTTTGGCAGTGTGAGCAGGTGCCAAATCCTGCTGGAAAATTAAATCAGCATCTTCAAAAAGCTGGTCAGCAGAAGGAAGCATGAAGTGCTCCAAAATTTCTGGGTAAACAGGTACAGTGACTGGTTTTCAAAAAACACAATGGACCAAAATCAGCAGATGACATTGCACCCCAAATCCTCCTTAACTTAACACTGGACTTCAAGCAACTTTGGCTATGAGCTTCTCCACCTTTCCTCCAGACTCTAGGACCTTGGTTTCCAAATGAAATAGAAAACTTGCTCTCATCTGAAAAGAGAACATTGAAACACTGTGAAACAGTCCAGTTTTCCTTCTCCTTAGACCAGGTAAGACGTCTCTGACGTCTGTGGTTCAGCAAATTCCTTGATACATCTGTGTGTGGTGGCTCTTGATGTCTTGGCCCCAGCCTCAGTCCATTCCTTGTGAAGTTCACTCAAACACTTGAATCGATTTTGCTTTACAATCCTCATAAAGCTGCGGTTCTCTTGGTTGGTTGTGCATCTTTTTCTTCCACACTTTTTCCTTCCACTCAACTTTCTGTTAACATGCTTGGATACAGCACTCTGTGAACAGCCAGCTTCTTTGGAAATGAATGTTTGTGGCTTATCCTCCTTGTGGAGGGTGTTATTGATCGTCTTCAGATCAGCAGTCTTCCCCATGATTGTGTAGACTAAACCAAACTGAGACACCATTTTGAAAGCTCAGGAAACCTTTGCAGGTGTTTTGAGTTGATAAGCTGATTGACATGTCACCTATTCTAGTTGGTTGAGATAGTGAATTGATGGGGTTTTGTTAAATGTGAGCCAAAATCATCACAAATAAAAGAACCAGACTTAAACTACTTCAGTCTGTGTGCAATAAATTGATTTAATACACAAGTTTCACAATTTGAGTAGAATTACTGAAATAATTGAACTTTTCCACGACATTCTTATTTATTGAGATGCACCTATAGCAGTGAATGAATTTTGAATATATTTCTATTTAATGTAATAGCTTACCTCACACTTTTCACCGTTAAAAACTTAACTGTCACGCATGAATTCATCATCCGGTTTTTTTTTTTTTAACAGAAAAGGCCGCCCTTTTTTGATTTGATTGGCCATCTCATTCATTTAGACATTGATGAGCGCAGTTAGACCAATGAGGCAGAGCAGCTTCCCTAAAACATTTTTATTACATTTTGACATCCTAACAACCGACAAAGCATCATCAGTATCAACTATTGTGGAGGACAAGTTGGCCAAAATATTAATAAAAAAAACCTTTCATGATTCAGTCAATGCTTTTCTTCATCAAACAGAATGGCATCTAAATGAAAGCTGACCTTTTCATCAATCTGGACAGAGGTTGGGCTTGTGCTAGTTTGCACACTCTGACAAATCAAATCAAATCGCCCCGTGACATTGAAAAATAAGCAAAGTAAATGAGATTCAGCAGCAGACCGATCTCATAGCTTTGTGTGACTGCACTGCAGTCTTATTGTATCAGGAAAAACAAACAGCTTGTTCTACCTGCTCCAGACTGAACTTCAGTGCTGATGGAGGTACTACTAAAACAAGCAAATTCAGAGTTATTTCTGAATATCTCTTTGTGTAACATGGAGAAATAACAGGATGAAGGTGCTTCGTGTAATGGGAAGCAGATGTCATATATTTTCAGTCCCTGAGTTTGCATATAGCAGAAATTGATTAAAACATTTCAGTTTCAATTTACTAATTCAAAGCCACATACAGACTAAATCAGGGTTTCTCAACCTTTCTTGGCAGCAAAAAGCCCCTATGATATAAATTATTTGATGTAGCTATGAGATTTATTTATAAGTAATATTCTAATATTTACAAGAAACAGAATAAATGCAAAGATTCTATACAAATGCTGTTAAAATAATTCCATCAATTGTGCAAATCTTTTTTGTCTCTTAAAGCTGCGGTTAAAAAAAAAAAAAAAATTAAATACAATTACAATTTAAAACAACTTTTCTATTTTAACATGTTATGAAATGTAATTTATTCCTGCATTACTCCAGTCTTCAGTGTCACATAATCATTCAGAAATCATTTTAATATGCTGACTTGAAATAATCCAGTATATTTTACATAAATAAATTAAAAAATCCACATAAATGACAAACCAATTATCTTCAGTAGCTACTGATGATCAGGAACATACAGTAAGGACTGAAGATTAATTTAGAAACCGGTTCTAGCTGTAAGTCCACCCTATCCTTTAGTGCATTATGAAAGGCCTTTACTGTACAGATAAGAATCTGCCGCTCTCAGGAAGGTATTATCATTCTTTGTAAACCAACCACCCGGACAATTGCGGCAAATGTTGCGTGAAGACAATATGCCATCCTTGTTCTACCTCCCAGAAGTTTGGAGGCTGTCTGAAGTGTCCTGTTGTAGCCCCAACTTGTCTTGGTTTGAATTAATGGCTATCAACACTTTCTAATTTCAGCATTTAAGAGAAGATCAAGAGTGAAAATCCTACCCATAATCCGCCTGTCTACCTCAGTGCAACAGCTGAGTGATGTGAGAAGACAGCTGCAGGTCACACATGTCATTTCTCTCGTAGTGCCACCGCTAATGCACTTCCAAGACTTAAAATGCAGCTGTAATGAGGACAACAACAGGCACTGAGCTCTGCGACTCACAGCAGACGAGATGAAACGAGCAGCAGCGGCCTTAAGCTTCCATGAGAGAGATTCATGCCACTTCATCAAAGCAATTACACTACTTCTTCAAAACTATTTACACCACTTTTTGGCCTGAGGTCCAAGACCACCGACTATTTAAGCCATTTAGCTGCCTGAAACAAAACGAGATGCAGTTGTGTGAGAAAAAAAGGAAAGTTTTAATATAAATACTGCAAAATATTTAAGGAAATAAAATAAAAAAATTCAAAATATGTAATGACACCACCAATGAACCATCTTTGTCAATGTTACTTTATTGTAATTTTTTTTTTTTTCATTTTTTTTTTTTTTTTAATCTAAATTCTCCTTTTATGGGAAAAAATTAAATTGCATCCTTGTGCCTTCATTAAAACATCAACTCTAATATAATTAATAAAATGAATAAAAGCATTAACTGACAATCAGTTATTCTGTGAAACCTATTGAATCCCGAGGGGAAAAAAACACATAAAAAAAATTAAATGAAAAAGAAATAAAAACAAATAAACTTAAAAAGCCTGCACTTGCAATAACATATAACATTGAGAAAAATATAAATTAAAATATAAAAGAAACACGTTGTTGAATGAATTTGAAAACTATCGTTTCCAGAGAAATTTCTCATTTTTTTTCCAAAGCTGCGAGCTTTCTGTATTCTGATTACTCTTGGACTTTGCAGAGACACTGGCACTGTTACAGATCTTCTCCACCTCTGTCAGATCTGTGAGTTTGTTAATGCTCTCCTCATTTCCTTCATTCAAAATGTCCCAAAAGTCTTTCCCTTTACTTTTTGCTCTTTCTGTGCATGTGGATGCTTTCACATCTCTAGCTTGGTCCCCAGTTTTCCTCTTAGACTTGAACAAGTCATCCAGGATGGATATGTCACCTATAAGGTCAGTAATTTGGGAGGAGCTGTTGGTCTTGGTTGAGCTTGATGCAACACAAGCATCTGTGGAGACACGAGATGACCGTGAAGGGTATTCCATGTCCTTGAAAGCTTGTGAGGAAGTAGTTATGTTGGTTTTACTTTCTTCTACTGGTGCACAGCTCCTTTGAGGAACATGTCCAGAAGTGGATGATGAGAATTTGGCTGGGGAGGGCATCTTATTTTTATTGTTTGTGAGGTCTGTACTGCAATGAACCTTAGAGGTTTCGGTTTCACCCACTTTCTTTTTCTTTGATGCTTTACTTCCATCCTCAACCTCAGGGGTTGGCACCTCAGCTAGAGTTTTAAGAGAAGAGATTGGGTGGGCTCTTTTTGAGGTAGGTCTTTGTCTGGCTGTAGATGGAGGTGATGGCTCTGGCTCGATGGCTTTAGGAAAGGTCTTTCTGATGATGTTCTTAAGTTCAGGGCTCTTCTGGCTGTAGAAGCTCCGTAATCGACCAAGTCTCTGCTCCGAATCGTTCTTCAGAATCTCTTCTGCAAAGGCCCGCACAGAGTCAAATCCAAAGACCTGAGCCATGTCTTCAAACTGCTGTCTGCAAGACCAAATAGCATCTTAGAGAGACAGCTAACTACAAAACCTGTGTTAAGCATGTTCATTTGGTAATCTGCGGCATCTCTGGCTTCTATCCAGGTTAAAGACAAATACAAATTTTAAAAATCTATTTAAAATAAATACGCCAAGTTTTTTAAAAAGTACTCTTTATATACATGTTGGTTTCAATATATGAAAGAAGTCAAACCATGTGACATTTTACAACCTGAACGTACCTTGACATGTCCTAAAAATGTCAAATTATCTTTTATATTTTCAGGGACTTCTTAATATTTTCAGAGAGTCATGAGATCATTTCATAGATGATTTCCTGTTTTGATTTTTTCTAAATGTGTCTGCAAATTGGTTAGACCACACAACTTGGAATAAGTAGTTTAGTTCCAAACGGAGTATACTGTAGTGTTCTTAGATATTGTTTTATACTCCATGCATTGCAGAATACAGCCAGTTTATGACAGTCTGTATATTATATCATTAAACCACAGCCCATAAGTTACAACATCATAAGAACCAGAAGATTTGCTTAATGCTAAAAGCTACAAAACCTGTGAAATAAAATATGTTCTTAAAGAGAAACGGCCAAAATGAAATACTCTGTCATCATGTATTCACCCTCACGTTGTTCGAAACCTGTTCTTATGTGGAACATAAAAAACAGAAAATTCAGCGTTAGAGCATTCTCAGGAAAACTCTTCGTAATTTGTAACTGAAAGAGCTCAAAAGCTGCTTGTGGCGTAACTTCTAATGGCGGTTGCCACCCTTTGTGGTTCAAAAAGAGAAAGCTATCTGTGAAGCAAGCCTCTTATTAAGTATGTGTCTGTGTGGAGCTGGATCATATTACAGCAGTCCATCAAGAAAAAGAGTATATACACTTGTGTGTGTGAGTGTGTGTTTTCACCATTACTCGAACAAACAGTACATTTACGAGACTGTACTGAGGAGAAAAGCAGAATAAAGAAGAGGTTTTGCTCATGACTTGGGAAACGGGTGGGTGAGAGGGCTCTGGGGTGGTCTTCCCTCACTCCTGCGGGGCCGGGGCGGGGGGGCACACCATAGCTGTGGGGAGAACTGGCACATGGCCCTGCGCTACCAGGAATTTCCTCTCACTGACTTGCTGTTCTAGTGTTTGTGTTTTTAGCCCAATTGACACGATTATACGCTTTGTGCAGAGTTGACGGCGAGTCGGATCCTTGTGTGAGGAGAAATCGAAGTATTTTGGAGCAGAGAATAGAGTTACCTGCACATGCTGCTGGGCGTCTCTCCCACTATGACAGTGACATTGTTCAGGTTGTAAGAGGTTTTGATGTTGTGTTTGACCGGATGTTCATTGTGGGGTCTGCCATATTCCTGCAGCGTCCGATCTCCGTCAACACGATCTGGGAGTAGTGCGGGATCAGATGACTGGCTCTACAACACAATGAATACAGTGTCTTAGGATTATGCTCTAAAATTTACTTTCCAAACAATCTTTTAAATGACAAAAAATCTTTGAAGTTATTGGTCTCTCTCAATCAGTCTGATGATGCTTTCACAGAATGGAGCAGTTTCTGTTGACTCACTCACTGAACAGAGGTTTGTACTTTGAGTCAAGTCTGGCAGGAAATTCTGAAGTTTTGTGTCATTCGGGATTGTAAAATAATTGAGTATTATGCTGTTGTTGTATTTTTGTACTTGCACTGAAATAATGTAGGCAAAAGTGTGAAAATGGCTACTGAAATTGTGGTGTTCAAAAAATAAGGCATGGTTGTTTAAATGACAACATGTACTTAAACACACATTGTGATTACTCTATGTAGAAAAAAAGAAATCTCTAAAACATACCAAAATATTATTATTAGTTGCATTAAAATACTGAACACAAAAAGTGCAGCAACTGTTTGATTCGCCCAACAGCATGCATATATATCCCAAAACAACAACAACAACAAAAAAACTGAAACCTCTGATGAGTCTGGAAGCTGGTTTGCAAGAAGCTGCGAGTGCTTGTTGAGTTCAAACACATCTCGTACGGCAGCACGGCTCAGGCGGTCTTCTGCTCTGCTGGAGCCCACTACCTTCTGATTAGAGTGTGTGTAGCTCACTTGCTGAAGACCACCTGTCAGACAAGTCAGAAAATATCTTCAGGTATATTACATTCCAACCATCTCAAAAAAAGGTCTTTGTTTTTTGACTGAAACAACACAGTGAACTCTAATGTAATTGTTAATTATTCTTTTTGTTGCAGATCTATTATTTTCTTAAATGTTTTTTTTTTTATGAAAACGATTACTTGGTTATTTAATTGTATATTCTGTGTGTATTATAAAAAAATATATTAAATATACAAGATGGTTCCCAATAAATAGTCTAATTTATGAAATGTTCAACCTAATAATGAGTCCAGTGTTCCAGGCATTTCTTCATCTCTGGATCGGGTTTTGTCAGATCCTGAGTTTCGGCTCTTTATGCCCAAAGATCTTTGAGTAGAGTTGTCCCTCCCAGAGGACCATCTGTCAGCTGATTTATTGTCCTGAGGAGAAGAACCCTTCATACATCTCATGCCTTCTTGGGGAACTTCATCTTCAGATGAGGTCAAACTTTTATCTCCAGATCTTTTTTCTGCAAACTTCACCCTTTTTTGCAAATGATTCTCGCAAGCGGTCACGCTGTCTTTGTTGTGTTTATGTGAACTTGTTGGAAGGAGATCAAGGTCTGGTGATTTTCTCTGCTGTTTACTATCAGCGACTCCCTCCAACATTTCCTTGGGTTCAACGAACAGATCCCGTGTCTTAGATGTTTGTCCCTTAATCATGGTGGGTTTTTCACAGTTGTCCTCATCCTGACTACTAGAGTCCTCGTCACTGTCTGTCTCCTGCCGTTCTCTCTGAGCCAACTGTCTCTGGAGCAGACCATACAGGCCCGTATTGCCAATGCAGGCAGTACCACCAGCTCCCCCCACTTCTCCTGTGTGTGCTTCTGAGGACCTGGGCCTGGAGCAGCAGGGATCTTCATCCTCACTTGCACTGCTGAAGTCCAGCACCCCTGCAGGTTTGAACCCAGCACCAGCTGATCCAGCTGCTCTCTCAGTAGACTGAAGATCCTGAGGGGAATCAAGAGGGGCTGTTAGTTTTATCCTGGAGATAGTTTGTTTAGCGATTACTTGTATATAAATATGAAAAATAAAGATACATAAGTTTAGTAGGTTGCTCTTCAAAAAGGTGTTGTAGCTTTAACTTTGCTTTAAAGTTTCTTTTTTCTTTTTTTATCTTCATTTTTGTCAATTTATTTGTATTTCTAATCAAAAATCTCTATATAATAGATAAAAAATCTGCAAACTATATATATGCTATATTTTAAAATAGTTATGCAATTTTCTCCTATTTTTCCTTAAAATACACAATATATTACTGTATACACAATATACCAATATACACATTTATAGCTATTGCTATTGAACGATTTCCAAACAATGTTATATTTAAGCTAGTGGTCTAAACTGAATGTAATCTGGGTGATAAAATAAAACAAAATGACTTTCTACGGTTTCATCTTTGCTAAATGCAAAAATTCAAGTACAACTGAAATGGTGCAAAAACAGAACATTGAAGGAAACACCGCTCTCGACCAGGGAAAAGTCATATTTAGCTATTCAGATTTAAATGTATATAACCGTTTTTATGCAACTTTATCACACTTTAATTGATAACGACAACTAGTTTTCAGCTAAACACTGACTTTGACAAGCTGCGGCGGCGGGGGCTGCAGTCAGTGCCCATCCTCTTCAGAAAAACAATGTGTGAGGTTCTTTCCAGAAGAACAATTAGATAAGGCCTCTGCTGAGTAAATAAATGTGGTATAGATAGTACGTTTCTGTGTGGTCTTCACCATTGGGTTTGAGAGGGGGTTGATTATGACCATGTGTTCGCCTGTCATGCCGTGGGAACAGATGGATGATGGGAACGAAGAGGGGAGAGGTGGGTGGGAAAATGAAACGCTTCAGACACGGGTCTGTGAAAGGGTGGGTACTCACTGGCTCCTGCAACATCTCGTCCAGAGCTTGAGTTCTGGCCGTCGTGATCCCCACCTCCACTCGGCCCTCCCTCTGTGAACCAAACACGCGATTCCCATCATGTCAACGAGAAGGAATTCATTTCATATAAACAGTTCATTAAAGCGATGTCATTAGGGATATGTAGAAACCCTTTAGATAGCATCCACATGCTCCTCAGAAACTCAAAAAAGAAATTACAAATCCACAATCTGCACAAAAACCTACATTAATACCACAAGACTAGGGTAGCAATAACCGACTGATATAACAGATGCTGATTACATATCTACACAAGAGTCGAATGCCAAGTTAGAGAGCATATAAGGGGCCATTTAAATATTGGGCCTGTAAAACACTATGCACGCCACTTTCTGATTTGTTCCCAAAGTGTTCAGGTGCTTGCGCTCCGGAGGCATCTGCCATTGCTAAGCAACCATAACCTGCACTCTCCATGAAGAAGTGGAAATTTCAACAAAGGATAAATGATTTGAACAGCAACACTAAAAAACTGTTTGCAGTAGCTCTGCTACAAAATTTATTTAAAAATTGCTATCCATATACAGCTATGATCAGCTGTTCCTTCATCTTTGCTGAGCTTTCAATGTTGTTACAGGAAAGGATGAAGCTGATTGGTTGGTTCTTGTCACATGACTCCACTGCGGGCTTGTGGCATTCTAAAATGTGCACGGACACACCTGGAAAAAAAAGGGTGCGTAGCACCGCATGCGCATCGCGACGTGATCACGTGTGCATCGCGACCGCGTCATTTCCATTATGAGCGCGCCTGCCTTGCGTCTTAATTTGAAATAATGAACATGAGCACGTGAAAGACGCAATATGTGTACAGCCCTAACAATGCCATTTTTTTGGTCTTTTTACCTCCAGGATGCGGTGAGTAAGACAGGTGCCATCAGTCTGCAGACGAAAAAGGTTTTGGATGCCAAACAGCTCTCCTGCCTGGCCATCGGTTCCCTGAACAGCCTCAAAGTAGCGTCTAGCATTCTCCCGGCCTATGACTGATGACTGAAGTTGCTGTCAAAAAATCAAGGGGAAAAACATTAGTGTCAGATTTGACATCTTAGGACGAGGGAGCTAAAACTATGTGGCTACAACTATAAGAACATTTTATTAATGTTGATGCACAATATTATGTCTATTTTTTATGCTCATACCTGTTTGTAAATCTGGCGCAGGTATATGATCTCCTCTACTGTTCCTAAAGAGATAAGTCTAAAAACGGTCACATCCCTGCACTGGCCAATACGATACACCCTGTAAATGAAAACAGAAAGAATGTCAGGTCCACACAGGTCTTACTGGGACCTTAATAATTTCCATTCACCTTGGGTTGAATCTTGGGTTACCATTCAAATATTTGAGGGCGGTAAGATTTTATTAAAGACATCACACACACACACCGTGAACACACACCCGGAGCAGTGAGCAGCCATTTATACTGTGGCACTCACTGCTCCGGGTGTGTGTTCACAGTGTGTGTGGGTTCACTGCTGTGTGTGTGCACTTTGGATGGGTTAAATGCAGAGCACGGATTCTGAGTATGGGTCTCCATACTTGGCCATATGTCACGTCACTTTATGCTCATCAAGGATGCATTTATTTGAAGAAAATACATTAAAAAATCTTGTTATTATTATTTCTTTCTTTCAATCTTTTGAACAGCAGTATATCTGCTGGTGCAGAATTTTGAGAATGACTGTCAGTATTCAATACAGAGTACTTAATCTTTCTGGCATGCTGTTGTGAAATGTGAATACCTAATGTTATGACTTTTTTTTTTCTCACCTGTCAATAGCCTGAAGATCATTGGCAGGATTCCACGTTGGATCAAACAACACGACAACATTAGCTCCAACGAAGTTGAGACCAAGCCCACCCGCCCTAGAGAAGAAACATGAGGATCAAAGGCATTGTGAATCCTGTTGTCATAAATGTATGTGAGATCTTATAACGAAACATAATAACTTCTGAAGCCACACTCACAGGGTAGACACCAGACACAGGTTGACATCCCGAGAGCTGTTGAACTCTTTCACTATCTTAACTCGGTCCTTAGACTTGGTGTTTCCATCCAGTCTGTGGTACTCCAGACCCTCGGCCATGCAATAGCTTTCTAGAACATCTAACAGCTGTTAAAATACGAATAACGAAAGGTTTGTTCTACTGGATTCACACTTATTATAATTAGGACTGTCAATCAGTGAACATGTATATATTTTAATAGAAACAGATTTTTTTTTTTTTAATAAATGTCGCTTCTTTTAAAAACTTTTTGTAACCAACCGCCTCACCTTGGTGGAGAGAGAAAAGAGTAGAACTTTGTCTTTCTTTGCGATAAAGTGGTTGAGTAGCTTTTGCAGAACCTGCAGCAGGAAGAAAAACAGGACATGCTTCACAAAATGATGACTGGTGCAAAGACAATCTTGCTTATCATAACATGTGGAAACACAAAGGTTTTCATTTAAATCGTAATGAGAAAACGAGAACTAACACGTCAGTCAGCGGCCACTGGGTAGAGATTAACAGAGCGGGCTGTGTCTTTTCTTTCTATTGCTGATGTTTCAGAAACCAGCGCCCATTCTTGTGAGGATGCCAGTAACTCAGCATCTGCCAATAACAGCACCCTCAAGATGCTCCGGCTAAAGGGAGGGGGAAACCTTTGAAAGGAAGGCCTGAAGAAACGCTAAATACTGTCCTTGTTATTTCTCAAGGAAGTGTATCCACAGCCTGTGAGGGAAGACAGCTCAGGGCCAGTGCTAGCCACAAGAGGGTTTATTAATCTCCATATTGCCAGGGAAAAATCTGGAATGGACTGGAAATTAAGATATCTTGGCAGAGCAGCATTTCTGTGCTGTTCCAGCCAAGAGAAGAACACTCTCAAGGATGTAAGTGTGTCACTGTCAAAGTCTACAATCAAGAGAAGACTATAGAGAGAAAATAAAGAGGGTGCAGACAAGGCCAGATTAGACTTAGCCAAAAGACATCAAGAAAAGCATTCTTTGGATGGCTGAAATTAAGATCAACCTGTGACGGAATGAAGGGAAGAAAAAAGTATGGAGAAGGCTAGGAAAAGCTCTTGATCTAAAGCATACAACATCATCTGTGAAACATGGTGGAGCAGTGTGATGGCATGAGATTGTGGCACTGGGTTACTGGTGTTTACTGACGACGTGACAGAAGACAGAAGCAGCCGGAAGAATTCTGAAGTGTACAGGGATATACTCTCTGCCCAGATGCAGCCAAAGGAAGCAAAGTTGATAGGACTGCGCTTCATAGTACAAGTGGAAATACACCCAAAACATACAGCAAAAGCAACACAGGAGTTTTTGAAGGTAAAAAAGTGGAATATTCTACAATGGCAAGGTCAATATCCTGATCTCAACCCGACTGAGCATGCATTTCAGTTGCTGAAAAAAAAAAACTACATTTAGAAAGACACACAAACAAACAACAATTGAAGTCAGCTGCAGTACAGTACAGGCCTGGCAAAGCATCACAAGAGGAAACACAATCATTGCTGATGTCCATGAGTTCCAGACTTAAGGCAGGCATTGCCTGCAAAGGATTCTCAACTGGTGGTCGACCGATACATTGCCAAGGCTGATACATTTTTCAAATATCGGCATTGGCCGATGGGAAGTAGGAAGTTTCCGATAGCATGTGAAGACAGCAGAGAAGCACTTGCTCAGCACAGTGGAGTGCACTGTTTTGTTAACTTTGTGGTTTATTATTTCGAATCATTTGGGATGCAGTAACACGGCCCTCTCACAATATATTGCTTTACACATCTATCGCATTTGCCGCTCAGAAATATTCACACAATCATGCACCACGTATCAGAAGATCTGCACTTCGTTACGGTTAGCGCTCACACTCACTGATCTATATATAACTGAACCGCGCTCTGGCCCACCTCTTCAAGCCGAGCCAGGGACTGCTAAACGGAGCGATCACACTGGTCAAACGAAACAGGCTTTGAGGGTCAGCAAAATTGCCAAGTGTGAGCACGTCCTAGTTATTCTCCCACATCCCGCACACACAAGTCTCTACCCGCCCATCAAGTGTTGTCCCGCACCGCACTCTGCTGTGATGGGTCCCGCGATCGTGCAGGTCTCCACTTGGAAGATGCCTGTTATAATGTTATGATCAAGACTCCTGACTTGTTTTTCTGAATCAAACTATAAAATATTTTCTATAAAAATGTTATTGTCCTCGGAGTGAAAAATAGCTTGTTTTATATTTAATTTCATTACATTAATGTTATAAGATAAGATTTACCGAAACAATTTTAACTACTACTATGTAAAAGGAATACTGCTCTAAAAAAGTAGTTTTGTGCATAATAATGCGATTAATTGCAGACAATCATGTGATTAATCGTGATTAAAAAATGTAAACTTGCCCAGCACTAATATATATATAAAAAAATTGCTTTCAAATCGAATTAAATGAAAATTAAATATATTCTAGAAAATTACTCATTCGTTTAGTGGGGCCAATGAGAAATTTGAAAGGGTAAGTAAAAATCAGAAAGAAAAAAAGTTTAACACACGATTATTGTGATATAAGTTCTTGATATTTAGGAAAAAATGCCTCACCTTCATTTTTCCACTGTACATGGGGTCAGACATTGCTTCAAAGGCTGCTTGTTTGCACCTCCCTATGAAATCTGGAAATTTCCTAAAAACTTGTTCACAAATGGCTGTAACATATTTCTCCTGTGGTTGGAGAAAGAAAATCACAAAAATATTTACATAAAGATAATGATGTTAAGGATAATGCATACTGGACCAACAGAGTGTATTTAAGCCATTACAAAATTTCGACATGGTACATACTGTACAATCAAACCTCATAATAGTTTCAACAGACCAGTTATACTGCTTTTGTTGGATGAACGACAAAGTACAGTTCAAAGGTTTCGGGGTCAGTGAGATTTTATTTTTTGAAAGAAATTACTTTAAAGGATACATTACAGTAAAGAAATCTTTAAATAAATGTAAATAGAAAACATCCACTTTAAATTTTTATATTTTACAATATTACTATTTACTCTATTTTTGGCATATCTATTTCTCTGTGGAGATGGCATTTCCAATGGCATAATTTGATCAAGAACTAACCAACCCCAAAACTTTTGAACGGTAATGTATTTGACAACACTCCTGCAGTATTTCCACTACACCCAATTACTAACCTGTTTTTTGCTGGTTCCTTCTTTGGACTGCAGTAGTGCGACGTGATTGGCCACCTTTCTGAGGATAGTCAGATAACTGAAGTACAGGTATCTAACTGGCACACCGTTTGCGTTC
Organism: Carassius auratus; assembly: GCF_003368295.1. Lineage (NCBI taxonomy): Eukaryota > Metazoa > Chordata > Actinopteri > Cypriniformes > Cyprinidae > Carassius > Carassius auratus. Next base: position 19,125,322 of record NC_039250.1, on the reverse strand, counting down.
AGTTTGTAGCAGCACTTCTTCCGTGGACGGCCACTGCCACAGCGACACTTTCCTGAGCTCTGCAACAACAGGGTCACATCGTCTGTGTCCAGCACGGCACGATACACCTTCCGCTGGAAGTCTGTGAGAGAGCAATAGACCACCTGGAGAGGAGCAAGACCAGAAGCAGCCCATATTAGAGCAAATAATAGGATATAACATATTAATTCAGCGGGTTTTTTCAACTTAAGCTAGCCGATAACTCACTCGATCATCTTTCTTAGGTAGCTGGTCACTGATGAGGGCCTTTGTTCTCCTGAGGAACCAGTGTGAGAGGCTTTTGGCAAGGTCCTGAACTGCTTTACGGCCTTCTGCTAGAGCTCTTTTGGTCACGGTGTGCTTTTGTCCAAGCTCAATGGGGTCTGAAAACCTGGTTTTAAAACCCACGGGAGAACCCAGACATCCTGGAATGGCCCTGTGATATGTAAGTGAATTAATGGAGAAATTATCATTATCATAACACTATATCATAACCTATTAAACTGCCTACAAAAGCTGTGACCTTTTAAGTCACCACCCAAATCAAAATGCAGCATGAGTACATCAATTGGGGTTAAAAATAGTAATGTTTTCTGAGTGCCTCACCAGTCCATAACACACCACAATTCCTCCAGGTTGTTCTGAAGGATTGTTCCTGTTAGTCCAACCCTCACTTTGCATCTCATGTCCTTCATGGCCTGAGTGATCTGGGACCTAGGGTTCTTTATTTTGTGAGCTTCATCAACGAAAACGGCATCCCAATCAATACTGCACAAAACCGAGTGAGACAGTATATTATGTGAAAGATTAATTATCGTAATTCGCTTTTCAATTGCAAAGAATATGTTAAAAACTATAGTGAACCATGAACTAAGGCAGTAACCATTTTACAATATACTAAATGAAACTGAAAGTACAATACTGTGCAAAGGTTTGGGGTCAGTAGGATTTTTTTTTTTAATTAAATTTATGCATTTATCAGAGGCTTTTATCCAAAGCGACTTACAGTGCATTCAGGCTATCAATTTTAACCTATCATGTGTTCCCGGGGAATCGAACCCCCAACCTTGCTCTACCAATTGAGCTACAGGAACACTAAAGAATATAATATGTAATATATCATATATTTTAAACAAATTAATGTTTTTGTTTTTGTTTTTTTTAGCAATGATGCATTAAAGTGATGGTAAAATACTGATAATTTTTATTTGAAATAAATGCTGTTCTTTTGAACTTTCTTTTCATCAAAAAATCATGAAGAAAATCTTTAAATATATAAAGAAAAGTAAATAGTAAACTTTTTTAAAAGAAATTCTAATCCATGAACCAAATTACTGTTTTGTTTTTTTATTATAGCCATGGTGAGCATAAGAGAACATGACACGACATGGTAACTCTAGAAACGGTAATAAAACATGTTGCATAAACAATAAAAACATCAGTCAGTAGCATTATTATACCTGTTAAACTGGTCCAAACAGAGTCTAAGGGTTTCATAAGTTGTAAGAGCAATCTCACATCTTCCTCTCTGCACTCGCGCCAGTTCTTCCTCCTTCCTCACACCATGCACGACCACGGCTCTGAAATGACCCCACGTGTCTAACTCATCTTTCCAGTTGTAGAGAAGAGAGAGCGGAGCCACAATTAGGAAAACCTGAATAGAATCAAACATAAAAGAAAAGGGTTTTAATGCAGTATTATGCAATAGAAAATCATCTAACGAGGAAATATTAGATCTGACATTCGTAATACCTTCTGAAATTGTTCTGATGGCTTCTGTGACAGCAAAAACTGTGGCTTATTGTTTTCGACGTCTTTCCATGTACCCGTTTTCCGCAGAACTGCAGCCAGGAAGCCGATGACCTAAAGGAAAAGAGGAAAGAGGAAAATGAGTGGTCCTTGAAAGTTTCAAGGTTTATTCTATACATTGTAACATGCAGATTTACATACCTGAACAGTCTTTCCAAGACCCATGTCATCACCTAAAATGCATCCTCTAGATTTGGCATAGTTGTGATGGATGAATTTTATGCCTTCTCGCTGGTAGTCCCGTAAATAACGATTGATGGTGAATGGAACCTTTACATCACTTCCTGACAGCAGAAATGGCTCAGAAGGACCAGGTGGCGTCTGATTACTGTGAAAGAGAGGCCTTTCATCCTCAAACTGAGGAAGAGAGGTTCTGGCATCCTGCCGCCTCATACATTTCAAATCCTCCTCCTCCATCTCCACAGAGAAAGCGTCCACATCGATGCAGATGCTAACTAGATAAAGTCTTGTTTAGCTGCGACAGGCTTCTCCTTTGGAGCAGCACAAAAGTCATTTTGGTGAGCAGAGTACATTTGACCTGCAAACAAACAAAAATAAATACCATTGAAATCATGTCAGGCTGAAAGGTTAAAGGTAAAGTTAAAGAATAGACCAGAGTCATAATCTACTCACCATCAGCATGTTTTTTTTTCTCCATACAATGAAAGTGAATGTTGACTGAGACTGTCATTCTACCTTTTGAGAAGAAGGACAAAATGAAAGCAAACCATATATTTGTAAACGGAGAGGTATAACGTAACCGTGATGATTACTTTGATTACATGTTAATTTGTTTTGATTTAAGTATCCTTTACGCGTTTCGATCGCTTTAAATCGCTGTTCTAAGATCATTTGTTACACACTGGAAGTCAGTTTGGTCTTACCATCATGAATTCATTTTAGGCTCGCTGTAGTTTCTGGGATTATCATGTACTTCTTGTAGTGTAAACTATGAAGATATCTGAGTGAATGTGAGATAAACAGGTATTTTCCCTCCGCATGTACAATGTATTTGATTTCATTCTCATCTAGTTAGCATAGTGCTACATACAGTGTCGCAATAGAGAGGTTGCGTTTATTTACCTATCTGTGTGTTGAGAGCAGCACTTTCCATACAAGAGCTAAGTACAGTCAAGTAAAATATCTACATTGAATTATGTATTGAATGAGTAAACTAAGAAAAAAAATATTTTAGATTTTGATATTTATACTGTTAGGGGCAGCTTACATGTGCAAAATGTTAAAAACAATATTAATTAAAAATAATAATGTCAAATTATTAGCCTTGCTAATAATGCATAAATACAATTATATGTATATATATAGAGAGAGAGAGAGAGAGCTAAAAATAATTTCCACAACATGATGAAAAAACGAGAATTAGAAGTAAAAAAAAAAAACTAATAAAAAGGTAAAAAGCACATAACAACACTTACTAAAATTTGAACTAAAACCTAAAATAAAAAGCAAAGCTCAAAATATTAATACATACCATATAGTACATAAAATAAAATAAAAAAGAACAAAAAGTTAATTGCAGTCAATTAAATATTGAATGAATAAACTGAGATCAAATATATTTTAACTTTTAATATTTATACTGTTTTATCACTTGTAGGGACAGTTTACATCAGCAAAAAGTTAACACCAATATTAGCATCATCGTTGTTTTTGTCCATTAAAACTGGTCAAAGCATTTTTTTAAATAAATGAAAATAAAGCTGAAATAAAATGCAAACATTAGACAAACAACAAAAATTAGAAGTGTTGCCTGCCAGTTGGGGTGTTTTGCCTTCAGGTTTTCTTGGTGCGACAGCTGACTTTATCGGACCAAGTATTACATCTATCATTACATCTATTGTGAACTGTCTTTCTACAAGTCTTTTTCCATCATGTCTTAAGCAAGCGGTCATTCAATTTTCGTAAATATTGGAGAAAGTGGTTTCATCTCAGCTGAGCTCTTTTTTGGCTAATACGGATGTGCTAGATGCTTTTCAGTCTGGCTTTAGCGCAGGACACAGCACTGAATCGGCTCTATTGCGTGTTTCCAATGATTTGTTACTCATTGCAGACTCGGGTAGTCGAGGAGCTTTAATTATGCTCTACCTTAGTGCATCTTTTGATCTAATAGATCATGATATCCTTATTAAACATTAAGAGCATGCTGTGGGTCTGAGAATGACTATTTTAAAATGTTTTTTTTTTTCATGTTATTTGATGGGACAATCCTTTTCAGTGAGGGTTGGAGAATTTTCTTCCTCTTCAGTCTCTATTGACTGTAGTGTACCTCAGGGCTCCATTTTGGGACCTATTCTGTTTTCACTATTTCGGTTGCCTTTAAGCCTTATTTTCAAGAAGCACAGTATGTCTTATCATTTTTATGCTTATGATATTCAGATTTATTTGCCTATTAGATCTGGAGGATCATCTGTCTTGAGGAGGTGAAGTGCTGGTTAGAGCAAAATCACCTACAGCTAAATGCGAGTCAATCTTTTTTGGGCCAAATAAGGTTGACCGTGAGATAAACAATGTGTTAGGTACATGGACAACTAATGTGCAGTCCCAAATAAGAAATCTGGGTGTAATTTTTGACTTAGCTCTAACTTTTGATTATCAGATTAAATGTGTGGTAAAAAGTTGCTTCTTTCATTTGAGGACTATTGCAAAAATGAAATCCTTTTTGTTTGGTGCCGATCTTGAGACTACGTTTGGACTACTTTAATGCACTTTATTTGGGTGTGAGCCAATCTCTAATTTCAAAATTGCAACTGGTCCAAAATGCAGCTGCGAGGCTCCTTACTAGTACAAAGAAAAGGGAGCATATTACTCCAGTTTTGGAAAAGCTGCATTGGCTTCTGGATGAATATCGGATTCAGTATAAGGTGTTGATGTACGCTTTTAAAGCTGTCCATGATATGGCCCAAGAAAATATTATGGACCTGATTCATTTGAACTCTAGTAGATCTAAAAAAAATATAATTTAACTGCTTACTGCTCTCAGTTCCAAAAACTTGCCTGAAAGCAAAGGGCGATCGTGCATTTTCGGTTGCTGGACCAAGACTGTGGAATACCTTTCCACCTGACGTCAGATCTGCACCCTCAGTTGATGTTTTGAAAACATGCATGTTTTCTATGGCTTTTAACTGTTGACTTTGGAAGAAGTAAATTGTTTTAAGCATATTTCTGTTATTGTTTTTTTTTTTTTTTTTTTTTACTATTCTCATCTTATGTTGCGGTACAGTCCTTTGGTCTACTTTGTAACGGAAAGGGCTCTATAAATAAAGTTGACTTGAGACTTGAGACTAAATACAACCACATAAAAAAAAACTAATAAAAATGACAGAAGTACATAAAAACACTAACATTTTACTAAAATTAAAACTGAAAATTAAAAACAAAGCTCATAATATTAATACATACTATAATAGTACATAATTCTAAAATAACATTGGCTAACATTTAAGTCTTAATAACAACAACAACAATAATACTAATCATAATTAAACTTTAAAATACAGCTATAAATGAGCTATGGGAACTGAGGCATTATTTTTCTATCTGTATAAAAGGCACATATTCTACCTAAGCACCTGATCAATATGCTGACAGCCAAGCTTCAAATCAAAATATTTTAATTGCAGTTTAATACAGCAGGTTGCATCTGGTAACCAGACCAGACCAGTGTAAATTAGCAACATTGAAATCTCGTCTCAGACTGGAAAAGATCCACTCGTTTGTTTGACGTCCTCCTAATGTATATCTACTTCTCACTAGATTATGTGCCTCTTTCCTGGGGAGCCACCAGATCTGCTAATTATGGTCAATGAAAGTGGTTAATGGTCTTGCACATGGGTGGTCCATATCTCTTTAACACATTCATTCTGACTGACCTCACCATTACCACCCATCTTGGGCAGCTGTTTTTCACAGGGGGAAAACAGACCCATGCGCTTCAGTAGAAGAGCAAGTGTTGTGTGTGACCCAGTGCTATGCCTACTGCTATGTAAACCGTCTGTCATGACTGTCTGGGCTTCTTTATAAGAACATCTGCAGCAGCTGCCCTATAAATTCCCAGTGTTGAGAGAGGAGGAACAGAAAGTTCCATTTTTGCCTTGCAGTGTACCATAATAGAGCGGACAACACGGGCCATCCACCACTTCCTCCTCATCTTTAGCTTGGATAACAATAACGACAGACTGTTTCCTTTTATTTTCATTCACATAGGCCCTCTTGATTGTTTCTACCACAAAAATCCCCAGTCGTTCAGGTAAAACATTTCCTGAGCAATCAATGCCCTTAGGTGACTTTCCTACAATAGGTTGCAGTGTTGTAATTTTGAGCTCCAGGCACATTATGTCGTCCCATACGGTACTGTAAAGGGCATTTTTCATTAGCAGTGTGAGATTGCAGGCAGCAGAGACTGCTGAGGTTCCCCCTCACTGCAGATGCTGAATGGGAGATTTGTCTTCTTCTCCCTGCGCTTAGGAAATGCTCCATCTGTGTTTCACAGACTTTCTCCCATGAGTCACCCAAGCTTAGAAAGCCAAAACCAATTACAGCTATGCCAAAAATGACAGTTTCAACTTCATATGAATTGATTATGGAAATAAAAAGGGATTTTGCTGTTGTTATTGTTTTTAATCCTGTATTGGCTTGTAGCCGGTGGAAGATATATGTGTTACACACCGGACCAAAGATTTTTAACCAAAGGTTTGTTGATGACACAAACTTCCAAATATCATGATCCCATTGTGAGGGACCCCTATTGTATAAATATAAAGACGGCTATATATTTAATGTATAAAAAGCAGTTTCACTCTGAAAACTACAAATATATAACTACAAAACAATATATGTGACCCCAAAACCAGCGCAGGTATATCTAATAGCCAACAATACATTTTGTGGATCAGAAGTATTGAATTGCCAAAAATCATTAGGATATTAAGTAAAGATCATGTTCCATGAATATAAATCTCCTTCAATGAATATATATCATAAATATATACAAACTAACATTTTGATTAGTAATATGCATTGATAAGAACTTATTATTATTATTAATTATTTATTTATTTATTTATTGCACCATCGGATTCAAGATTTTCAAATAGTTGTATCTTGACCAAATATTGTCCTATCCTAACAATCCATACATCAGTTGAAGGCTTGTTTATTCAGCTCAGATGATGTATAAATCTCAAAATAAAAAAAATTAATTGACCCTTATGACTTATGGTTTTGTGGTCCCGGATCATAATAATAACATAGTATCTGAGGGGAAAAACATATAGCTAATGCTGGAATAAAAAAATGTGTGGCAATAATGAATGTAAAATGTGGTACAATGTGGGAGAGGGGCATTTTTTATATATTAAAAATGGCAACCTTTACATCAACAGCTTACAGACCAGATTCTGAATGGACATCATTCCTTTTGTTCTGTGAATTAAACAGAGAATGTGAGGGACAGACATTCCGTAGGTGGTAATATCTCTAGTCGTGTTATGTCTCATTTTCTCAACATGGTTTCCAGTATTTTTTTGACACAAAGAATTTTCTGAATATACATCTTTTTTTGTGTGTTAACAGCAGTATTAAATGGACTGTACATCTATCCCTCCTAACCTTGTTTTCATTCACAAAATGGAAAATAAATAAATAAATAACTATGTGGTGTACCCTGGAATTGCATCACAAATAACAGCTACTAAAAAACCTCTATGAACAGAGTGATTGTGCGCTTACACTCTCAGTCTTATCCCATGTTCCTCTCCAATGCGTTTCCTCATATTAGCACTAAAGAGTTACAAAATCTCCTTTCTGTCGAGCCTGGAAATTTCAGCTGTGTGTGAGGTCTGTCTCTTGCAGATTCCAGAAGATTTGCGTCATTTCCCCACGTCTCTGTTTGTGTGGTCAACATCACAGACACACCACTGAATCTTTCAAACAGTCTGAATGAGGTGTCTGATAGAAGCGTAATATTTTCTCCCGGCCCCTCATCCACAAGGCATAAGTCTTCTTTTCCATCCAGGTTTGTCAGGATCTGTGACAGTCTAGGACTGCTAACTATTAAAACCGTAAGGATGCACACAATTAAAACTTTTATGTAAACTACTAGCGTGTCTCAGAGAGACATAAGCGGCTGATTTGTGGTTGAATTCACCAGCGCCTCATGCTTGCAAAATAATTCTACACTTCTGGAACAACTACATAGAACTTTTGTGATTTCTTTGGACCCGACTTTGGCAACATATACCGCATTCTGTCAGCTATTTACTCGCACTGTTAATTTAAAATGTCACATGGCTCAGAATATTAATGCCTATTGGGTTGAAAGGGCTTCTCTTTTCTTTCGTTTTCCTTCCTCCTACCTTTTCCCCTCATTTTTATATAAATGTAACTATCCACCAGCCAACAGTGGTTACTTAGAAATTATTTTTGAATATTATTGCAATTAAAGATGTTACCCACATCCAAGGCAGCGACAAATGTTGTGCTGCCATGCGTTTCAATGTAGTTGTACAATACTTGAACATTCTCCAAGCTTCTTGAACTAAATCCAGCCCCTTTATCCCTCTTTCTTTGTCTCTCTCACAGGCAATTATACAACCACAAGCACACACTTGAAAAGCACACACTGATCGTCTTGAAGTGGGGTCTATTATGGAATGGCACAGAAACTAGTTTAAGAAAGAGTGCAAATAGCAGAATAACTTTACAAAATACACCATTTATTCATTTATGGTGGTTCCCATCGTCCTCTTGAGACATTGTGACACAAATGATTTAGCTCAGTGAGCTTCATTGGCAAATTGAAGGGTGACCTGAATTGGATGGGCTGGTCTCTTTTGTCCTGCACTGAGATGGAAAGACTGGACAAAAAAAAAAAAACATATTTACAACCGAAGCGGCGCTCATTATGCCGGGACCCCATACAGGGGCCTTTTGTTTGTTGACTTGAGCTACAATAAACACATCAAGCATCTAATATAACTCTGCCTGTTCTTCATCAAAGGCCTCGATGGGCCTCTAACTGGTCTGAGACTGATTTGATAAGCAAACAAAACACAAGAACAGTGAAGAAACCTGCTGGTGTTGGCATTTTTGGAGTATTCTGATACAGTTGGTAGGAACAGGCTATTCATCCTTGCAGCTAGACATTCTCCCGCCACTGTTGGGCACTGGCACGGTGGCTTGGGTTTTGTGTGGCTCCTCGGACCAACAGTGTTGCATTACTGAACGGAACAACAAAGGCTTTCTGAAATGCACCAGCTCAGCAGAACCCAATGTCCACGGCCCTGGCACATACTGTATGGCTGCGATAGTTCCACAAATCATTCTACTTTAATGCAGGGGAATTATTTCTCTAGTGTTTCAAACCGATTGAAAAATTCAATTATGCTAGCCAAAGTACAAAATTTAAACAAGATACCGTATCAACTTATTTTAATTTGTGTATATTGTTGTTGTTGCTGGGCAAAAACCTTAACTTTCTATATTTTCTGAATTAAAAAGAAAAAAGGTTTTGTCCTGCAATTCTGACTTATATCTCGTAATTAAAAAAAAAAGTAAGTCAGTATTATGAGTTTATATGACACAATCCTGAGGGGGGAAAAGTAAGCATGCGAGAAAAAAGTCAGAATTGTGAGATAAAAAGTCGCAATCACTTTTTTATTTATATTTTTCAGGATCGGAAACAGGCTTTGAAAGGTTTTTCATTCACAATCGATTGAAACCAGCTTAACCAGCTCTGTGTTTTATTTCTGAACATGTTTCAATCAAGTAACTCTAAATAAGTTTTACACTTTCCATTATGCTTTGCACAAGGCTGGATCTGGGGAGAGAAGATTTTGAAATAGGGGTATTTTATGCAATGAAAAAATGAGAAAGAATGAGAAAATAGTGGGACTTGTTAATGTCTAATGTTCTAATATGTTGGCATTTTAAAAGACTTTGTGTTATATGGGTGTTTTGGGGCAAGTTGTGGTGAAATATGGAGCATGTGCTTGGGTTGAAGACCCTTCTAAAAAAAAAAGTAAAAAAAGCAAACTCCAATGGAAATGCTAGGCATGTACACAGCACCATCCTTTAACCTCCAACAACTAACATCACATGTGTAAATAAATGTTATGTTTAACTTTTATTATTATACAATTTGGCTGAACTTGCATGGACAGTGGTTCTTTATGATGGAAACGTTATCTTTTCATGTAGGATGGCAAACTGCAAACTGAGTAAAGACAACTGTAAAATGTCCATATAACATAATTCAACCATGTGGAACCACTGTCCATGACTGAATCGTGTTAAGCCAAAGAGTTATTTTTTTAAATGTACCTTGAGAAAGTTTTACAAAGAAATGACATGGAAGTAAACATGGAATTAAACATGATTTATTTTAAAGGAAAAACTGAAATAGTTTTTTTCTTGTAAACAAACAGCCTTGTAAATTATCTTTTTTTAAAGAGTACTTTTTATAGATTTTATTGTTTTAACCTTGAAAAAACAGTCCTTAATAAACTATGGTAGCCCAAACAAAGAAAATGAAATGAGCATTAAACAATTTTTGACTTGTTTTTCAGTGAAAATTATTTATGTTTATTTTTACACATATTTAGGACCATATTATTTCCACCACAACCAACAATATTGCCACAAAATAATAATAATAATAATGCTAATTTGAAATGAATTCAAAGGTTATTAATTGTGTTTATTTACAAAATGCCATGGAAGCATCACAAGTAGTTGGTCATCAAGCTAAAAGTTTGATCATTTACGGGAAATGTTTCATTTTCATTTTCAAAGTTTTAATTCTGTTTATTTACAAAGAAGGCCCACTCAAGGCAAAGGTGACATATGTTTTATTCCAAAATTGTAATTTCCACCAAGGAATGTTATGAAACACAATACAAATGTGGCCTTGTGGTGGAAATGTTCATGACGTTCATCCAATCAGGGAATTTAATTTCTTAAGTTTAAAGTCCACAGAGACTTTAGTGTCTTGTTACAGAATTTCTGTGACGCTGTAGATTTTAAACATGTAAATGAGATGTTTTAAAGGTATACTCCACCCAAAATGAAAATTTTGTCATTAATCACTCACTCCCATGTTGTTCCAAACCCGTAAAAGTTTTGTTCTTCTTTGGAGCACAACTGAAAATATTTTGGATGAAAACTGGGAGGCTTGTGACTGTCCCATAGACCAGTGGTTTTCATCTCCAGTCCTTGCGCCCCCCCCCCCCCTCCATCTCTGCATATTTTGCATGTTTCTCTCATCTTACACACCTGATTCAGATAATCAGCTTGTTAGAAGAGAGCTACGTGAATGAACTGTGTTCAGATCGTCAGAATAGTCCATCTGCCATCAGTGGTTCAACAGTAACGTTATGAAGGGACGAGAATACTTTTTGTACATGAAGAAAACAAAAATAATGACTTTATTCAACAATCTGTCTCTTCTGTGTCTCTCCGCATCACAATAGCACCGTAGCATAGTTAATGGGACCATCATAAGTCTCCCGATTTTCATCCAAAATATATAAATTTTTGTTCCAAGAACGAACAAAGTTTTTACAGGTTTGGAACGACACGGGTGATTAATGACAACATTTTCATTTTGTGGTGTAGTATCCCTTTAAGAGACTGAGAGCTGCTGCATCAGACTACACACTACACATAAGCATCCTCAGTGACCTCGCAGAGCCCATTCTCACACCATTGCCACATAAGGGAACTGTTTGTAACTCCCGGTATGATACTCTCTCTCTTCTCTCTATGTTTTCGTCTTTGTGTGTGGTCCATCTACAAATAAATCTTCTTCTTATGCAGCCTATAATCAAACAAGATTGCAAAAAAATATCAAATGAACATTAGCTGAGGACCAAATGTTCCCACAAGGATAGTAAAACCTGAAATTTTACATCTGCGGTCTCCACAAAGGAAAAATACACTCTTAAAAATAAGGTGCTTAAAAGGCGTTTCACAGCAATGCCATAGAAGAACCAGTTTTGGTTCCACAAAGAACCATTCAGTCAAAGGTTCTTTAAAAAAACATCTCTTTCTAACCTTTTTATAACCTAAAAAAAACCTTCTTTTGCCACAAAGAACCTTTTGTAAAACAGAGAGGTTCTTCACATGTTAAAGGTTCTTTATGGCACCATTTAGACAAAAAGATTCTTCTATGGCATTCGAGAAGCACTTTTATTTTTAAGAGTGTATAAACATACCGGTAATAATAGTCTATGAAAAGTCCCCACAATTCACAGAAACAAATGTGTGTGTGTGTGTGTGTCACTTTGAAAGATACATTTAATGTTAATAAGCAGTAAATACACTACAAGTCCAAAATTTTGAATAATCAAGATTAGTTAATATTTCAAAAGAAGTCCACCAAGTTTGTATTTATTTGATTACCAATAAGAACAATAATTTGTAAAACATTACTACAATTTCTATTTTTGTACATTTTAAAAATTAATTTATTCCTGCAATGGCAAAACTGAATTATTACACACTTATAAATTACACTCTTTTTAGGATACCTATGAATATAAAGTTAAAAAGTACAGCATTTATTGAGAAATGATTAATGTCTGTCACTTTTGATCAATTTAATGCACCCTTGCAGAATAAAAGTATTAATTTATTTAAAAAAAAATAATAATAATTGTACTTACACCAACCTTGTTGGTTTCCACAATAATGCAAAGCAGTCTTAGAAAATAAGCTCCCATTGACCCAAAACTGCACACCAATATTTTGACTGATAGTCATACTAAAAATAAGTTTTTAGGGAGAACACAATTTTTCTTTATTTTCTTATCAAATTTGGCCACTAGGGGGAATGCAAACAACAAGCAATCAACTGTGTCCTCTTTGTGTTGTTCACACTGTACTACAGTTCACCACATCCAACAGAGTCGCCTTCATTTGACCCAAATGAAACAGTCAAACTTTCATTATGGCTCCACATTCATAAAAGCCACCAAAGGCAGCATCAGTGATCTGCAGCTACATAAATACATCATGTGGGTGGTCATATGCAACAAATATTATACTTTGTCACTGACTTTCAGAAGTTCATTTCATGTTTCGGGTCATATTTAAGCACTGATACCAGATATCAAGCTGAGCACAGACCTGTTCTGCCTATGAGCGGTAAACTAAATACTGCTTGGTGTGTGGTCTCATACCTCCCAGGCTTGTTTCGAGGAACTTGCACTCCTCCTGGGCTCCAAGATGGGAAAAAAGTCCAGCACAATAAAAGGAATGTTCGTCTTTATCAGAGAAACCACGTGTCTCTATTGTGTCAAAGGAGGATGCAAACACAGACATGTCTATAGCTTCGAACGTAAGAAATGATTTCAGGGAAATATTTGAGGTTTGAGGTTTAAGTGTCTTTAACCCATTATACTTAACACATTTGATTTGTTTTAAGATGTATCACAAAAGTACTCACCATTATTTCAAACCCGTTTGCATTACCTTCTTCTGTAAAACACAAAAGAAGATAGTATGAAAAATGTCTGGTTTTGAGTCTGTATAATAAAAGTCAATGCATTTTTTTTTTTTTACAAGAAAATACTATTTCAGTCTTTCTACTATTTTCTAGCAATTTTGGGGAAAATTTTTCATCACCAATTTTTTTTCAGTGCAAGGTTGGAACAATAAATTATCCCTTTAAATAATAAGCACATACATATCCACATTTGTTTGAACTGTAAGGACTTGGTAAACACGGGTAAATGGTGCTATTTAAAACCTCTTTGAATTTTGTCATGTCTTATAGACCTGACTCTAGAGACTAGATCCATGCTATAAAAAGGCTGCATTTTAACTGGGTATATGAAATACATACACGCAAACACATGCTTGGTTGATGTCTGCGTTAATCAAGAAAGTCTGATTGTAATTCTGAGTTGTGTTTGTTTAAACCACCTGTCAGTAACAATCCTTGTAATTTCAGGAAAGACCTGCTTGCCACAGATGTGAACCAAACGCACAAGAAGACACACACACGAACTGAAGGTGACTTTTGGTTGTGTAAAACTGACTGCGCTCAGACATATAACTATACCAGGGAGTACAGTCTTAGCTATTGCAGTGATAAAAATCTACTCTAGAAACAGTCCGTTTGAATAATTTGAAACCAGTTACAAAGTAAATGCACTTATAAAAGTTTACATGTAAACTAGCTATCAAAAAGCTTTAAAAGCATGCTTTTTGTGGGACCTGATCAGTAGGATTTTCATTGTGCTTACAGACTGAAAGAAGACAGGCATCTGCGTAACAAATACAAATGTATGAAGTGTTTATTTTCCCAAGATTTTCCTCTCAGTCGCTGCCACGTGCAAACACCGCTGCTGCACATGTGGCCATACGTCTCCCTGAATGCTGTGTTTGACAGTCAGGAATAATCACTTTCATAATACAAACAATTTCTGGCACTGGCCCTCTCTGTGTAAGCTATCTGACCAAAAGACAAAAGGTACGTCAGTGAAGCTTTCCAGGTGTTTCACTGAATCTGTGTCAGCCCTGCACCCCACACTGGAGATAACCCCGGTCTGAGGCAGATGAACAGAAGTTCATTTATTCTGGGCTGTCTGAAGGCTCATTATCATCAGTATGCTTGTATATGATTAGCACCTGGTGTTGATTTTAAAGATAGTTTGAGAAGAAAGATATTTTCATTTCTGTCCATTCTAGCACTTTTTTTTTCGACATTTATTATAGAAGATGTTCATCTGCAGTGCTTAATATACCTGTTACATCAAAAAGACCAATCAGATCTTCTCACATCTCGCTCCCACTATGATAAGAATTGACAGCAAAGTTTAAAACCCTCTGGGGTTCTTCGGTCATTTATGACCCGAAATTTTTTTTAAAAAAATGTTACAAATCGTAGCTTCATCGGAATGGTCCGAAACTTGGTGACTTTTTTGGTACTTGGTATATGAACACCCCAAAAAATTGGGGACAGGATTTTAAAAGTCTAAGTGGTCGTAAAAAAAATAGTCACACTCAGGGTCTTCGGGTCAAAAATGACCCGACATAGGAAATGAATGGGAAATTTGCAAAAATATGAAAATACTGAGTTTTTTTGTGTGTACAATCTACAAATCAGCCACGATGCAGAAAAAAAGCATACAACAGTGAAGGGGTGAATCTCTAAAACATCAAGAGTGCAAAACAGACAAAAAAATTCACACACACACACACACACACACACTTATACACACAAAAACACACACAAATGAAAGTATCATTGCAAAAGCTAATTTTGGGAAATGTGTGAAATAAAAGAAATTATTCATCAATGTAAGAAATAAAGTGCACAGCAATAAAAGCATGAGGCTGTAAGCCATCAAGGTTGCAAAATAGACACACTCACTCACACACACACACACACACACACACACACACATAGGGAAATATGAGACTGGTGAAACTGTAACAGAGATATGTGAGAATATGTGAAATAAAATCAATGAATCAAATAAAGGGGAGACATTGGATCCAAAATGCAAAAGTCACACACCATGTCTCTCTCTTGAACACACACACACACACACAAACACACACACACAAGCACGTGTGCACGCACGCACGCACACACGCACAAACAGAGTAAGGTCAAAGGATGGAATTCTTCCCTAGTAACCTCCAGGCCTATTCGAGCGACCCAGGCCCAGCGTGACACTTTTTTTATTTTTCTATTTTCCATTTACATGTACTGTTTGAAAATGATTATACGTTTGCTGTTATTTTTGTTTTTTGTTCATAATTGTTGTTGGCAATTTTGAAGAGTTACTGTTCATTGAATTGCAAAAAATAATTTTAATGGAAATGTTTATAATAAAAGGTAAATAAAAATATGTTATGATTTAAATAATGTAATTTTTTTTATTAAGTTAGAATTAAAACAATGGGTAACAAAATGCTTTCCATTTGTTCTCTTTCTAGTGCAATGTTCAGGTTTGACTGTATTATAAAGTAAAACTGGCACTTGAAATTACCATTTAAATCAACCAAACAAACAAACAAAAAAAAAACTTGACAAAAATAGTCTTTGAGAATCTGTGATTATATATTAAAATCCACAACCTGAAATAAATAGGCAAATATGTGCAAAAATCACTAGAATTCACAAGCCTTTCTACAGAGAGCTGTACATTCTCTCTAGTGGTAAAAATGTGCTATTGCATGATAAAAATGCTTAATTTGTCCACCAGATGGCACCAATCTAATTTCAAAAATTGTTTTCTATAGGCCTTGGCTGTACTTTAAAATAAAATACAGCATTAATAAAAATAAAAATAAAAATACATATATATATAAATTTTCTATTATATTCAATGGGAAAAAATGGATCATAATTATTGCATAAAAATTCATTATTCATTATTATTATCATAAAATTCTCTCAAAACACAAAAAAAGAAAGAAAAAATATTATTGAACAAAAATACATTTGATTGATTTTACTGAAAAAAAGTATACCTGAATCCCGGCCTCTGGGTCATTTTTGACCCGAAGGTCCTGAGTGTGACTCATAAATGAAGAACCCCAGAGGGTTAAGAATGAGCTACTCTTAATGCTAGGGAATCGTGGGAATTACAATCCTGAGGAAAAGGGAGCATTGCTGATGGAAGAAGATATTTTAAAGAATGTGCTGTTACATAAAATGAAAGACACAGTTGTCAAAGTAGCTATAATGGGAGATGCCAACTCTCCTGCATTTGTCTCACACTATGCCACCGATGCGAAATAACAAAACAACGCAAAATAAATCACGTTTAATCATCTCATAGGATTCCTCCTCTTTATATAGCATGACTGAATGAAACCGATAGGCTATTCCTGAGTGGACTGCTTTAAAGCAGTAAGATTTTGCCCAATCCCTTCCGCCCTTTGCAAGTTGCATGTTACTCCTTTCTTATCACGTAGATTTCTATTGAAAAGACTTGATTTTATCGGTGAACTTTTGGTGAAGAATGGTAACGGAAAATTCACTAAACAGCTGTAATGAAGCAAGCGCAGCTATTCAGTTAATATTGGGGTTGAGCGGTGGAGCGAGTGGACCAGAGCAAACATTTGAAATGTATTACAGTGTGTACTGAGCTTCATGCTTCATTGAGAGTGGGACTGATAGTGGACCAGAAAAAGCCTTCAGAGAGTGTGTGAAAAATTTGTGAAATGTTAGACTTAATGCAAATATCAAGCAAAAAAAAAAAAGAAAAAAAAAGAGGGTTTTCTGGTTTTAGGTTAAAAAAACACATTATTTTACACATACTGTACATTATTGTTTCTCTTCTAAACCCCACCTTTCTGAAAGCGAGGTGTGCTCTGATTGGCCAGCTATATCCATCAACATCGTGTGACCTAAATTACTTAACAATTGTTTGGGTGACTTTTATGACACGTTTATGATGTTTCGTGTTGTTTTTAAGCTTGAAATCTTTTTTTTTTTTTTTTTTAGTTTGAAATCTTGCTCGATTCAAAACTAGAGTCATACAAGTTTGGATTCACAAGAAGGTGAGTAAATGATGATGAGAAAAGTTTCGCAATGTAATGAAACTTTATTTTTGACAAATATTATACAGTAAACCACTTTTTATTTTAACTTATGGTGCATAAATGTGCATGAGAACAATAGAACTAAAACATCTCCTAGGGCATAAGATCCTTCATCTGCCCTCCATATTGTGGCAGTGTTATTTGACATTCTGCAAATGAGTTTTTGCAGACATGTTATACAAACCTTGCTGTTATGTGAGTACAGTTTATTGTAACAAAAGAAGGAAAAAGGAAGGCAGTAGATTTTCAGTCACATCAAACAAACTTTCAACATTCAACATTTACCCCATGTCTTTCTGCATTCATATTTCATTCTGAAAATTAATAGGCTTTGGCTAAAAGGAAGCAAAGCATACTCTTATAATGTGTGATATACAACAGCATGGTCTTATTGTCAGAAATCTCCATCAGGATATCACCCTGCAGGTTCCTGGTCCCTGCAGACCTGCAACTGGACCTCAACATCTGCACCACACCCCTTCTCTCCTCTCAACCCATCACTCGATCAGTAAGTGATGTGTTTTTCCCAAATTATTTCATAAGTGCTAACAGGCTCTTAGAGTCACCAGCAATTGTGTGCTGTAGAAAGAAGGTTGTAAATCTACAAGGCAAGCACTGATTGGACCTCAAAACAACTTTTGTGTATAAACACCACACATTTGAAAGCCAGTGGGAGAGGTTTGCATTGTATACTTGACATTTTATAAAACGGTGTGATGAAGGGATAGGAACAGAGTTCATAGCAAAGACATCTAAATAACGAATGCGGTATTTTGCTCATGCTTTGTCCCAGAGTGTATAATCCAAGCATGGCCTGTGGTAAATGACTACAGATGTCTCTCTGTCACATGTCAAAAGCGATAGTAAACATGATGAATAATAAGTCAGAGCATGAAAACATCAGATTTGATTTAACATCAGGACATCGACGTAGTCTCATACACTCATAAATGCCAATGATGCATACAGCTCTCTTTCAAGTTGCAAGTCTTACATTTTTGGTGCTGGCCTGCATATTAAGTACATAACCATAAATGATGTCACATCAGTGACAGTTTGCATAGCTGATGTGTAAAACAGATAGCTTATGTAATATTGGCAGCATCCGGACAGTGAGATTTAGTTTAGAATAATACAATTAGTTAGGGAAAAAGATCTCTGTCAAGAGACTGCAATACAAACCTGTCCGCACAGATTCTACAATAAATAAAGGTTTCTCTATAAAGACAGTACGCCTCTGAGAAGCTCAATCAGCTGCCGAGCTTTGTATATGTAAAACTTTTTTGCCTAAATAACTATGATGCAGCCAATGAATTCACATATATTACAGCCAGCTGTGTTTACTTTATAATTGCCAATCTGAAAATGCTTCAAGGAACAGAGGGTCTTTTAGGGCTCGGAGCCACAGAGTTGCGCGCAAGCTGTAGGTACTTGCGGAGAGCCACGCTGTCATATAATTCACTGTAAAATTGACTCTGTTTTTGGAGAGTATTTAGTTTTTGCAGCAAATTGCCTGCAGCGATTTACTATGAACTGATCAATTGTAATACGTTTGAAGAAATAGTTTGATGAAAATTTGCTGAAATTATACTCACGGCCATCCAAGATGTAAATGAGTTTGTTTGTTCATCAGAAAAGGTTTGGAGAAATTTTGCATTACATCACTTGCTCACCAGTGGATCCTCTTCAGTGAATGGGTGCCGTCAGAATGAGAGTCCAAACAGAGCTGAAAAAAGCACAGCTCCTCTCCTTATGAAGTTAAAAAGGAGAGTTCGTAATAAAAAAAATGTTAATACAAAGACGTTTAACTTCAAACTGTTGAGTCCTCTTCCAAAAAAGAAATCTCGGCTGAAGTAGGAGAGAAATATGCACAGCTCAAGCACCGTTTACAAGCCACAATAGTCCAAAAAAAACACAGACAGGCAACTGAGATCGGCTTGATTTGAGAAAGGGTAAATAATTTAATGAGATAATAAAAAGAAAAACTGAGTTGATCTTTATCATTATAGGGTGGTTGTGTACACAAACTGCCAACACACATTTCAGTTCAAACAACTTGTAAAAATGCATGTGGCATCAGATGACCCCTTTAAACACCATAATGGATTTACTAACAAACACACAGCTTTTCACTTCACAAGACTGTAATTGATGGACTGGAGTCATGTGGATTATTGTGATGTTTTTATCAGCTGTTTGAACTCTCATTCTGACGGCACCCATTCACTTCTGTGAATCCATTGGTGAGCAAGTGATGTAATGGTTTATTTCATCAAATCTGCTTAGATAAAGAAACCAACTTACTATTTGTACATCTTTGATGGCTTGAGTAACTTGAGTAAAATTCCTGCAAATGATTTTTTTGGCCAAACTATTTCTTTAATACAGTCTTCATTAGATTATTCAACCATCAGGCACTCTTTTGGCAGATATGACCATGCGTTGTTATGTATAGTAAAGCAAATCAGTTTTTAATATTCTGTCCCTATGGATGAGATGAAAGTCCGTAGAGTGGGACACACCTCACAGCCATGATGCAAGGACCTCTCATTGGGTATAGAAATATACTTTGTAATTAGTTCATAAATCTGTGACCTTTTGTGTGCCTGGACGCTGTGGAATTACTCACATGATAATGAGAATGGAATAATTAATTCACTGAGGGTCTTGTCAGTTTTTAGTCACTTTCAGTATCACATTTGCCCCTATCATGGTTAATTTTTGTCAATAATGTTTCACAAATAAAGGCTATATGACATTTTAATTTACATTATCCCCAAATGAATTCTGAAGATAATGGTTCTAGAAATTAAACATTTGTTATTACATTTAAATCACACAAAAATATGCAATGTAAAACATTTCCACCACTGAAAACATCCAGCCTTCCCACTAAGGTAAATAGGCAGTTTTTCTGAAGTGCTCTCCTTTCTCTAGTGTCACACTGATTATACAAGAGCCACACAATCGCAGAGGAAATTGGAGAGTAAACACTGGCAGAGAAGTGCTCAGAGCTGTCAAACACATCTATGTGATTGAGCACAACTGTGTGCTATAGAGTAAACACTGGAAAAGTCATGGGTACATCGCTGTAGTGGGAACCATGGCAAACTACAGGACTGTTGGGAGAGATTGAGTGAAACATAGTGCTCAGGACAGATCATATAGCTCAGAGAATCCAGCAGAGGAAGTTAATGATTAATAGTCCAGTTTTTTTTTCCTTTCTGGAGGAAAATAATATGGCTGGAATAATTTCCTGATGGTGGAAATGGATTCTTCATAACGATGTATCTTATTTTTGTACTAATGTCCAGGTTTTCCTCCCATAGTCTCCTAAACTGATGACTTCCACCAATAATTGTTCACTGTACAAGCCCGATTCCAAAAGTTCGGACACTGTACAAATTTTGAGTAAAAAAGGAATGGAATAATTTCCAAATCTCATAAACGTATATTTTATTCACAATAGAATATAACATATCAAATGTTGAAAGTGAGAAATTTTGAAATGTCATGCAAAATATTGGCACATTTTGGATTTCATGAGAGCTACACATTCCAAAAAAGTTGGGACAGGTAGCAATAAGAGGCCAGAAAATGTACATATAAGGACCATTTTGCAACTTATAAGGTCAACTGGCAACATGATCGGGCATAAAAAGAGCCTCTGTGAGTGGCAGGGTCTCTCAGAAGTCAAGATGGGCAGAGGATCACCAATTCCCCCAATGGTGCGGTGAAAAATAGTGGAGCAATTTCAGAAAGGAGTTTCTCAGAGAATAATTGCAAAGAGGTTGAAGTTATCATCATCTACAGTGCATAATATCATCCAAAGATTCAGAGAATCTGGAACAATCTCTGTGTGTAAGGGTCAAGGCCGGAAAACCATACTGGATGCCCATGATCTTCAGGCCCTTAGATGGCACTGCATCACATACAGGAATGCTACTGTAATGGAAATCACAACATGGGCTCAGGAATACTTCCAGAAAACATTGTCGGTGAACACAATACACCGTGACATTCACTGTTGCCGGCTAAAACTCTATAGGTCAAAAAAGAAGCAATATCTAAACATGATCCAGAAGCGCAGGCGTTTTCTCCAGGCCAAGGATCATTTAAAATGGACTGTGGCACAGTGGAAAACTGTTCTGTGGTCAGACGAATCAAAATTTGAAGTTCTTTTTGGAAAACTGGGACACCATGTGATCCGAACTACAGAGGACAAGGCCAACCCAAGTTGTTATCAGCCCTCAGTTCAGAAGCCTGCATCTCTGATGGTATGGGGTTGCATGAGTGCATGTGGCATGGACAGCTTACACATCTGGAAAGGCACCATCAATGCTGAAAGGTATATCCAAGTTTTAGAACAACATATGCTCCCATCCAGACAACGTCTCTTTCAGGGAAGACCTTGCATTTTCCAACATGACAATGCCAGACCACATACTGCATCAATTACAACATCATGGCTGCGTAGAAGAGGGATCTGGGTACTGAAATGACCAGCCTGCAGTCCAGATCTTTCACCCATAGAAAACATTTGGTGCATCATAAAGAGGAAGATGCGACAAAGAAGACCTAAGGTAGTTAAGCAACTAGAAGCCTGTATTAGACAAGAATGGGACAACATTCCTATTCCTAAACTTGAGCAACTTGTCTCCTCAGTCCCCAGACGTTAGCAGACTGTTATAAAAAGAAGAGGGGATGCCACACAGTGGTAAACATGGCCTTGTTCCAACTTTTTTTAGATGTGTTGATGCCATGAAATTTTCTCAATTTAAACATTTGATATGTCATCTATTTTGTACTCTTAATAATAAAATATTGAAATTTGAAACTTCCACATCATTGCATTCTGTTTTTATTCACAATTTGTACAGTGTCCCAATTTTTTTGGAAACGGGTTTGTATTTTTATATGTGTGATATGCATAGTATAAAACCTGCCATATTCACACGATACACTTGATGAAAAAGGGCAGCAAGACAAGGAATTCCCATGTTTTGGCACTGACTTGTTCACAACTGTAATCCACCTGTGCACTATAAAGACAACTCTCATTAATTGCATTTTCCTTTGCCCTGTAGCCAGGAGCCAGTGCTCTCAGTACGGCCAATATCCAAACTGCCCAGCTGGGAATGGGAAAGGGAAGTCAATACAAGTGAACTACACAATTACTTACAGTTCTTGTCTACAACTTGGCACAGTTGGTAAATATAATTGATTGTAATAATGTTTCATGTATTTTGCATTCTTGTAGCTCAAAGAGTAGAGCAAGACGTTACACCAAGGTTATGGGTTTGATTGCCAGGGAATGCATGAACCGATAAAATTAGGTAATATCTTCAATGAAGTGTTGATCGCTTAGAATAACAGTGTCAGCCAAATGTAAAATTCATGTTTAATGTATTTTTGCTTTATGAAAACAAGTAGAATGTTATGCACACAAAAGGGTGTAAAATTCATATTAGCTATCCAAAAAAATATGTAATCTAGGTGGCGCTCTATTCATGTTTATGTAAAAGTAAAATGTTCAAAAACTGTCTCTACAACTAATCAGAACTATTAAAATTTTACTAAATGAAATTAATGAAATTATATAAACCATTGCCTTGCTAAATATGGCCACAACTCTACAAAACAATTTATCGGTGAAGAGAACAACAGATCTTTAATGGACTGAAAATGATGTTTGCATGACAAATGTTTGCGTGATTTTAAAGGCTATTTGTTGGTATAAGTTCTTGCAATAACGAAGAATCTTCTGAATTTATGTTGTGCAAGAGAGAGAGCAAGAAAAGAAAGCATAAAAGAAAGCAAAACAGCCAAATTAAACTATGAGAAAACAAGAAAGAAGAGCTAAAGAAATAATCACAAAATAAAAGAAAGAAAAAAAATAAAAGGTAAAGAAACGAACAAGAAAAGAAAAAGTAATCAAGAAAGAAAGAAATATAAATGAAAAGAAGAAGAAAGAAAGAAAGGCAAACAAAAAGCAAAGAAACAGACTAGAAAAAAATAACAAAGAAAGAAAGAAAAGAAAAGAAAAGAAAAGAAAAGACACAAGTGGAAAAGTGTTGTGTTGCCCCTGCCCCAGAAACGGCTCGTCTGTGTTTTTCTTCTCTTGGAGGTTTGTTCTGGCTCTTGGACGCGGCTCGAGTCGGACCCAGCGCTCGGACTCTGTAGAAAGTGGGCTTTGCTTCTTTAAGACTCCCCTGAAGTCTGAGATGCACACACGAGGGCTCGCTGCTTGGGTGGTCTCTCTACTTTGGTGAGCTGTTGCTAAGCAGCTAATAATAGTCGTGTTTGCTGAGTAATTTTTGCCCTTCTGGAACCAATCAGAGTCCAGGAACCCCAGCCCTCTGACAGCCCCGGAGGCGGGATTTCGAGTGGCTTTGCCACGCCCCTCCTCCTCTGTCTCCGAATGGATAGTGATCTTTTTTCACATCTATTGAATCTCTCAGAGATCGCCTTGTCGCGCGGCCTGAGGAGGGACCACATAGAGCACAGAATGCTTCAGCCAGCGAGGGATCGACGTTTCCACAGCATCCACTTCGCCTTCTGATATCGCGGACTTTCCAGCGGACGGCGTGAAAGTGGGGAATTGTTGGAGACCTCCAGATTCGCGAAATGTTGGAATGGAAGGCGCAGACTCTGACTCGCCGTCTCAAACAGGAGTATGAAGTGCTTCGCGGATCTGGGATCAACGAGAGACAAACTTGGTTTTCTTCGGATATCACTAAACGCTCGCGGGGAAATACACTAGCGCGGATAACGAGACGTTCGGCGCAGACTTTGCAACATGGCCTCGGCTGTTAATGTGTCCTCCGAGCAGGAAAACAGAGACCCCGATCGGCCGAGGTTAACGCGGAGAAATAGGGGCAACTATCGGACCGCCGCGGCGGATTTGGAGTATTTGCAGCGGCCGAGCTATTGCGATGCCGCCTTTGCATTGGAGCAGATTTCAGAGGTGCTTTTATGTTTGCTTCGTTTGTTGGGAATGCTCTGACAAAGTGCTCAACTTTAGTGAAGTCGCTAGGTAACGGGATAGCCACTGCACCGATGGGGGTGTCTATGCGGGAAGCAACCTGTAGCCGCTCGAGGGGTTCGCTGCGTTAGTTCCCCGCTATTCCCATCTGTCGCGATTCAGTAATCGTAACGCAACTGTCAGACGAGAAGCTGAGTTGGGAATGTGAAGGAAGGGTCTAAAGTTTTGTTAGTGATGTTGGCCCTAGATGATTGAAGCCCCCTCATATATGATCTACACGGGGAGTAGTTTTCGTCCCGTACTGCTCAGTGTCGATCCATGTGGCTGCCCTCTTCCGTTCACAAATATTGTCGTAACTCCCTATGTGATGGCTGCAGCACTTCCCAAATCACCTCGCATCGCGTCCCTTCAGCAATGCGACCCACGTGCATCCCCGATATTGCATGGCTTTGGACATTGTAACCTGTTTCCCTGATACAGTGTCTAAAGGATGCAGTCTGACACATTGCAGCAAGACTCAGATTTAAGTTTAGTTTATGCGTGGAAGACTCAATTGAATTATACTGTTTGAAAGCCGAGAGAATGGCACGAGTAGTATGGAAAGCCGTTTTAACATTTAGTCACTGGAATCAAGTGGAATTTATTTTTGTTAGCTACTAATAATTATTTGTTACTAGGAAGTCATATTTTTTCAGTTTCTTTAGTAATAATTGTTTGTCAGTTAGTAGTCATCATTCTTTGCTTCTAGTCACAATCCAAAATAATGACAAATAACAATCTTATTGTTATTGGTGACATTTGCCATTACATTTTTTGGGGAATCTGTGGTTCAAACATGATGGTTGATTTTTATGTACTATATAAGCCAGCTTTTTTTTAGCACTTATTTGTAAGACACTTACATCTGTCTGATTCTAATAACATTACAAGACTGATTGTGCCTTTTTGATTGTCATATGTAATTACCAGCCATAACAGCTACTCAGTAACTAAAGAATAAATACTTGCAACTAATGAATAGTTACAATTAATACTGGAATAGATACTAATCTGAAGTTGGAGTTGGAGAATTCAAATTTGCCAAACAAACAACTTATTGCAAAGGACTAAGTATTACTAGTATCTAATAAATAGTTATTACTTGTGACACTGGAAAAGTTATTATTGGGTTATTTACTGGTAATTAAAAATAAATACTTGAAATAAATAATTGTTAAAATGGCTTGCCACAGAAATAAATCGCGCTTGAAAGTGTGTAGAGGCTACGTTTGAAGACTTTGGTGTTTATACAGAACTCTAGTTGTTTAATACATTTCAAGTAATTATTTTCAAAGAAAGAAAAAAGTTTATTCCTTATAATACAGTTATTTAAACCCAACTTTAGCTTATTTTCTGCAGGTTATTCGAAAAACCATGACTATTCAATGATGGAATTGAGTTTAATCTTTCTAATAAGGTGATGAGTTTAATATTTGCTCTCTCTTGTCTTGTAGGGGAAGGCGACTGGGAGGAAAGCGCCGCTGTGGTTGAGAGCAAAGTTTCAAAGACTTTTGTTTAAGCTTGGCTGTTACATACAAAAGAACTGCGGAAAGTTTTTAGTTGTGGGCCTTTTAATATTCGGAGCTTTTGCTGTTGGCTTAAGGGCAGCTAATCTGGAGACGGACGTGGAGAAACTCTGGGTAGAAGGTAAGAAGCTGTTTTCCTTGTACTTTAAGCCTTTCTAATACGTTTTCCCCGCAAGTGTAATCTAAAGGCAGACCCGAAGCAGTGGATGAGGTAGGGGTCTGTCATGTAAGCTGAAGGAATTGTTTATTGTATAGAAATCTGGCAGAAATCCAGACTAAACGTGAAAAGAATGTTTTTCGCTTCGAATTTGCCTCACGCGCACGAACGCAGTGTGTTTATGGAACCCGATAGCGCGCGCGCGCCGAATGTTTCCAAGTTCGATACATCAGTGGATATATGATTTAGAGAGCAATGTGAGTGTTTTTTAACACGAATAGCCGCCATTTTGTGAGTGTGTGCGAGTAAGTGTGTGTGTCTGCCTCCAAGCAGTTGAATCTGATCCGCGCTGCTCACAGAGCCTGTGTGTGGTCCTGTTTTGGACAGCGTTCAACTTTCCAAAAAGATTTGTCTCAGAGTTTCAGTAGGAACCGAGCGAACTGCAGGCAGAAACGTGCACCCAGACCCGACACAGACTACTGCACACAGGCAGCTAGAAGAAAGTTTAAAAGAAAGTTGTTTTATTTATGAATAAGTCAGTTGTGTGAAGTCGGGGCCGTAGTGTGGGTGGTGATTTTTTAAGGGGGAGGGGCAAACAGGCCGTTTTGCTTTGATCTACATTCCTGAAGTTTAAAGAACCTTTGATAAGACCATGGATGATATGAGGGCTTTCCTTTTAGATTGTTTTGCAGTCATTATTTTTATATTATGTTAGTATAATTGGATGAGTTGGCTTTTAGTGTATTTTGGACTGTAAATACATGTTATGTTTATCCAGGGCTGATATTAAAGTCAGTGGTGTGTGGTAGATTTATGAAACGAGGAGACAGTCACTTCTCTGTTTTTGTGTATTAAACATACTTTACATTTTTACACTTTTTTATGTCTGATTTAGTTGTAGATCACTGTTTCAAGTCGAAAGAAGTGATGTTTGAGTGGTTGAGCAATTTATTCTGTAACTGGTTTATGAATCCACACCATTTTGACCAATTCAGTGCTATTTGCCAACCTTATTGAGCACGATAGGTGGCTGTTGTAATGATAATGTTGTTATAATAGACTGATTGTCAACAGTAATTGACCTATCATAATAAGGCACATCCTGTCATGTGACTTTTCCCAGTATTTTTCAGTTAGCCCCCAAGAAACATTATTACCTTATAGAAATGAGATTGATATTGCTTTTTTATACTGTTACGTAACTGCTAATTTATTATGTCCTCACAGTTTTATTTAAGGAGGCACTGCTTCCCTTGGAGAAAATGTCCTTGATGAGTTGTTTTTTAAAAGCTGCATTTCTGCATTTTTGAACTGGGAAGGGAATCGTTTTATTGGCTTTATTATGATCTCGCTGGCCTCTCTTTTTCTTTTCTTTTTTTACTTTACTGATTTGCCCTTGAGCAGACCCTTTTTCATCCAAAGCAACTTAAATGACAATAGCTGTGGTTCCAGTCCCCCTGGAGCACCTTAAGTGATTGCTCAAGGCTTCTTTGGTAATGGAGCAGGTGCCAGATCTCTGAGATTTTTTTGGTCAACTCTACATGAGACTCATCTTGGAACCCTTATGCAGTAGCAGCCTATATGCTTAAACCTCAGTCTGCTCCTCGGGCAAGAAACCTTTGCATTTATTCTGAGTACATCATGTAGTGGAGTGTCTGAAATCTTAAGTAATATTCTCAGTATAGTCATTTCTGTGTGAATCTTATCACAAACACCTCGCTAACCCAGAGCCTTATCCTCTCTGCAGTTTTATCTCTGTCGCTCACTTCCACACTTCCTTTCCAAGAAGCGCAGGAGGTTTGCAGATGAAGTATGACAGTCGGTTATTGGACACACACTCACTCACACCTCAGTTGTTCCCATGTCGAAAGCACATGACAGCTTCCAGATGCAGTAACATTGAGATCTGTTTGTTTAGATTAAACTCCACAGCTGAGAGATAGATTCGTTTAGGCCAGGTTCTGCGCTGGGAGATGTCGGCCCAGCGTCCATTAGGATGCATGTTTATGTTTCGTTTGGATCAGTCTTTTGCTAGCGACCTCCATGTGACCCTTCGTTGAAGCTCTTGTCTCTTACTCTCCCTTAAGTTCAGCTTGAATGGGATTCAGTGTGATCTCATGTTGGCTTTCATCACTTGCCATTGAGGTCTGTTACGCTCCAACCATTATAATTAGTTTGGTTGCTCTACAGATTTTCGGCGTTACATGATTGATGTAGATAATGTAGTCTTAGCTTTCGAGTCACTGGCTGAATCCTCGTGCTGATCTGATATGAATGTAGCTTTGATGTTTTGTAGACTAAAGTTTGGAATTGTGGACATTTGTGGACCTCTAGCAAACGTCTTCAGGTTTGTGCAGAAAGAGTTATAATTATATTTCTATGTACTTATTTTATAAATAAATAAATATTCAATATATATATTTAAATATAAAAAAACAAAATATAAAAAACCTTTTTTTAATGTAGATTAAACGAGTAGCCATCTTTTTTTGTTTTCAAAATCACAGGCTCCAGGTTTAAAAAAAAAAAAAAATACCAGCACCACCTGAACTTAATTAAAACAGTTTCACGTAAACATTCGCCTTCCTGTACGCCTTCCCCTTCTGGCTTTTGTGAGGGTCCGCTCTTGCAGTGAAATCATTGAAATATCAGTGTTTGGGTTGTCTAATTCTCTCGTGTGGGGGGTAGCATGAGCCTCTTGGTCACAGGGCTTCGTCCCTTAGGACCTGAGGTCATAGAGTGGAGACTCCACTATTTAAAAGCTCATCTGATACTGGCTACATGACCTGGGTGTAGAGTGAGGGGTTCCAGCTAACGCCAGTGATGATGAGAGAAGGTTTACTACTACGCTAGCCTTCCTGTGGAAAAGGAGTGATCGATTCAAAGGTAATAAATGAGTAATTTAGCCAGCAATATTGTTATTTTTATACACCCAGCAGGGGGCAGTGTGAATTTATTAGATTTGTGATCAATTTGCAGTTAATATGGAAGATGTGTAACTTGGGTTAATTTTTATTTTTTATTTTAATCAGTTGTTTGTCTTTTTAGTGCCGATTTGATGTTAACTTTTTCAAGTTTTTCACTGTGTTCTGTGAGTAGAGCCATTTAATTCTCTCTGCAGGTGTTCACTCTTTTAAATTGTTTCATTTGAGGTGAACTGTTGGCTGAAAATGCCTTTGCATTCGACTGGTGTGGACATATTGACAAACTTCCCCTGGTTTCCCGGTGAAACATTAGGACAGTTAAGCGTTAGCAGTATGGAGGGGTGTATAACCTGAAGTTCATGGTGGGAAGAAGTCCTCATTTAATATGAAGGAAGCGGCTGAAGAATGTGGCCTCCCTGCACTGTGGTGAAGAGATGGGGATCTAGTGGAATTCTCCCTGTTTGGATGTGCTCAGGAAGGCTTGGACACACATGGCTGAATTGTAAGGGATGTATGTGGAGCCCTGAGGGCTTTCAGGGGTTTGAAGTTTGAACTAGGTTTCTTCTTTCTAAGATCGGAGAACTGGGGTCTGTGTGCCTGCCTTAAAACCTTAGTACTTCATGTAAAAATATTGTGGAGATAGCAATAGAACTAACAATTATGAAAACAGTTAAAAAGCAACTGTGATGGCTAATATAAATTACATTTAGATGGACTAGATTTCTACATTTTGTGGAAAACTGCTACAGTGCTGAAGTGTTGTTGAGGATTCCCAGGGTGTTGCTGTATGGTTGGTATTCAGGTATTCTGATTGGCTGCTAGGGTCTTCTACATGATTTCCAGTAGGGCTGAAATGATTAGTTGACATTATTGGCAAGAAAAAAATGTAGCCTAGACAAAAATTAGTCGGTTGATCTATTATGACCAACCTGTCCAATAGGTCATTTGTCCAAATCCCTGAAATACGGACTATCAGATCGTATACTACAGTTGCGCCCCTATCGGCAACAGGACATTTTCATATTAATGTTTTGTACTATTTTATTTGCACTATAATTTGGGTTTTGTGTAGCTCAGTTGGTAGAGTATTGCTTTATGTAATCATGCAGTCATGGGTTTGATCCCAGAGAACACACATGCTCATAAAATGTATATGCTCTATAAATCATAATTTTGCATGATTTCTGTGAAGGATAGGTTTAGGGATGGGGTTATGTAAGGTCATTCGATCGAATAAGCCACCTAGTAAAATATGTACAAATTACTGTGAGATCGGTAATGATGTTTGATTGGTAATGAAAAAACAGCAGTTAAGAAAGCATCTGATCATAGCGATATATGTTTGCACCAGCTCTCCAATCAGCACTTCAGTCATGTCACAACACATTTATGACACTTTATACAGCATATATATATATATATATAAATTTTAAACATTTTATTCAATAGATTGCTTTAAAGTAAGCAGTGGTAAAAAATACTTCATTAACATGATAGTTTGATTTGCATGGATTAATGCTTGATCTGGCTTAGGACTGTTTTGATTTTTAAGATAGATAATGCTGTGAATAAAATATTATTTCCAAAAATAAAATGCCTGATCACTTCCCTTAATTTTGTTCCATATCCATATGGCTTGCATAAGAAGATTTAAGGCAGAATGATACATCAGTAAGTTACATTTGTATGCATTTAATTAAATGGTGAATTTCTCTTTCTGTCTTCTTGTTTTGTGTGCCAAATATATTTTTGTATCGTAAAAAACAATTATGTTTGCTAAGTGGAAACAGCGACGTTCTCAAATGAAGCTCTATGGGATTTTTGCCTGTTTTCTCCACCAGGTGAAATTTGTAAGTCTGATTGCTTAGAAAAGTAAAAGTGCAGTGTATTTTAAACAGTCTATGAAAACTGAGGGACCTATTCATTTTGGTAACACATAAGATGACAGTTTAAAGATATTTACTATCACAGTTCCCCAATAAATGTTTGATGGTAGTATTTTGGCAGTTGACTGTACAAAAGTCACCACCATAAAGTTAGGGTGCTATTGTTAAATATGTGGCTGCTAGGGTGTTCTGGGTGGTTGCTCAGTGGATACTGTGAAATTCTGGTTCCTGTATGGCTCAAGTGCTTTCTCAAATGTAACTCTATGTGACTTTTGAGTTTTTTTCACCAAGTGGAAGTTGTGAGTCTGATCACTTAGAAACACAAAAGTGCGCTTCTAAACAATCCACACCATTTGAGATGCCATTCATGTCTATAGCACAAATGCTGTTGTACGAAGCACATGCAGTTTGTTTAATACTTAGAATTTTTTCAGACATACATCTGATTATCATATATTACACTGTCTGTAAATCATGATTTCCTAGCGGCAACCTTGACAGTTTTAAAACTGACGCAAGTGTGGGGAAGACAGATACAAATAGGTCAACTCCCATCCACAACCGGCATCCTGACAGCCCTCCAATTCCTGTGTTTATATTCTGCATACCTCCACTCCATGTTATTCAAAAAACAGAGACACTGAAATGACGGAAAAGACTTACGCACGCTCTCTCTCCCTCTCTCTCTCACTTTCTCTGACTCCCCTTCGCCTCTCTTTTCTTCCGAATGGTTTCGCTACACTTCAGCCCCCCCCGTTCCGTGCTCCTCTCACTGACACCCCCCTCCTCCACCCACCTTCACTTGGGAGTCCAGCCCTGGGATGCCAGATGTATTACAGAGTGAAGCGCAGCAATGTAAACACAGAGTCCTGCCATGGATGCCGGGTGGTCCGGCCCTCCCCCTCTCCACCCTCCCTCTCTCTGTGGCCGAGGGGCGGAGGAGTTCAGCGAAAGAGAGTGAGAGGGGGAGGGGAGCGTAGTAGCTGAAGTGTTATTTGTGTTTTGGCTAGAACAGCCGTTTTTTTGCAATCTGCTGTTTCAGTTAAAGCTTCGTACTTATGGGCCAGGATGCTACAAAGTCATACTTAGTCCCACACCTAGACCAATTTAAATTCCGTTTTTTGGGAATGAATTTGTGAACTTGTGGTGA
This sequence comes from Carassius auratus, assembly GCF_003368295.1. Classification (NCBI taxonomy): domain Eukaryota; kingdom Metazoa; phylum Chordata; class Actinopteri; order Cypriniformes; family Cyprinidae; genus Carassius; species Carassius auratus. The sequence continues at coordinate 19,093,246 of NC_039250.1, read as the reverse complement.
AAAGTGAAACTTAAAAACATGCTTGATGTAAGCTGCAAGAAGTTTTCGCTATCATGTTTTGTTGTCAACCAAGAGGGATTTTTCGATTTTTTTTAAATAGCACATAAGACCATCATGGAAATGATTAGTTCATTTGTTGCCGTTGTTAATTAACGTATTAGTTCATTTAGATTAGCGGTGGTTATTCCACAGACTCCTGAAATCAGCCAGTCAGAAAGCTCTATTCTAGAAAGCAATGTAATAATAAGTGATGCATTTATTTTAAAACCCTGGCTAACTGGAAATGTCCCAGTGATATCTTATTTTGCCAAAACTCACCAAATGTTTGGGTAGGTGCACGCACAGTACCACCCCCCAACCTTGAGCTTGCACCAACCCACACACACACTTTTCCCCATGCTTTTTGTTGCAGTGCGATCCAGTTCATTTGAATAGTTTTTTCTTAAAGAGAAGGGACTTGAATGAAGCCAGCAACGTGGAAAAATCTACCCATTCAGGCCCCTCTGAATGTACATCTCTGGATTGCAGTAAGCTGTATTTGTAGGCAGTGGACTGCTAAATACATCCATTTTACGTGGGGCAGATCTGGACAGGTGATTAGCATAATTAGAGGAGAGCTGGCCATACATATGGTAATGCAGTGTGGAGTAAATGGCAGCTGCGGTGTAAAATTTGTGTCAGGGGTCGAACAAGCTGCTCGGGGGCATTGTGCTACAGCTGCGGGTCAGGGACTCTCTCTCTTCTCCTCACTTTTTCTTTTTCTCCCACTTTAACTTTCCCTCTTTCCCACCATTGGTTTCTTTCTGCGAAAGGCGGAAAAGTGAAGTATGGTGAAGATCAACGTATGGAGCCATTACAACTCTATTTACGGATATGTTACCTATTTGTTTCGCTATTAAAATTGGAGTGTAGAAACAGCAACTTTTTTTTCCCCTGAACCCCCCGATTTTCTTTGTACGAATGAAATGCATTGGTTTAGATGCGAGAGTGCCGGTTGGTGGTATGTCGAAGCCGTCTGCCATTGACTGGCCTGTTTGCAGTGTGCTGCGGTTTGTTCTTAGAGTTGAGCGGGCTGTGCGAGGGAGAGAGTTCATGCTGTATGACCCTGTGAAGAAACTTCCGTGCGACCACAGGGGGTCTCTCTGGGTTGGAGTCTAATCCAGCTAATCCCGCCTGCAACACAGTCATAAAAAGTGCCTCCCAGTGCCGGCATTACCACACAGAGCCCCTTCCTTCAACCCCCCCACCTAAAAAAGCTGCTATAAGCCACACCATCCCATCACGGTGCGACCCCAGCAACCATTCCTCCCGGCCATCCAGCCGCGTGATTGGCGTAGTCGGCGGGATGAAGTGGTGGGCGGTAAGGGAGCTTGCAGTAGTGTGGAGTTATGTCATGATCTTGAAGGGATTGGAAGCAGTGGTTTTGGCGTGGTGGAGGGGGGTTGTGGGTGGGGTATTTCTTTTGTTCCAAACCCCTCACACCCCTCTGAAACGGCCACTCAAAAGCCACTCTGCAGCTGAATGGCGAGAATAGTATTGCGCCGCTTGAAAACTCAGGGCATTGGGAGAGTCCTTCCAATGGCAGCTCCCCCTGTTTGTGAAAAGGAGGTTCAAGGGTTAATGTTATGCAACAAACTGAATGGGCCCAGTGGAGGCACCAACACACACTGACATTCACACCAGATTCACTGGCTGCCATGCTGCTCCGCACCCCTTACACACCTGTGGGTTGTAGTCAAATATGGAAATTTTGCAACATATTAGTTAGGGAAAAATATAATCTGTAAATATTTTTGTGATTTGTTTATAAGTGTCTTAGCTACTGCACCAACTTTCTATCATTTTGCTGTGTTGCCTTTTGTTTTGCTGTGATTAATTTTTTTTTGCTTCAGGATATATACAAATAATCAGCTGCAAATTTTTACAGCTTTTCTTGCGGAACATCTGATCAGATGAGCAGTTAATTCTTATGTTCCTAGAGATCAATATCCTTATTATTGTTGTTTTTTGTTTTGTTATTATTCATAATTAAAATTTATAATGTTGTAATAATAATTCTTTTAAATTATTGTAATTATAAATTCTGTAAAGAAATTATACATTTTTATTAGAGCTGTCAAATGATTAATCGCGATTAATCGCAATCAAAATAAAAGTTTTTTGTTAATACGCTATGTGTGTGTAATGTGTAAGGCTGAAACGATTCCTCGAGTAACTCGATTACAAAAAATGATTGAGGCAAATTCCTCTGCCTCACAGCCTCTTTTAATTTATTTTAAATCACACGTCAGGTTCTTTCGCAATGATTTTTTTAATGTGACTCAACGCATTTACGTCACCCACAAAGTGGAAGGAGACACAGGCACTTAGTCCGAAATCGCAAACTGCAAGGAGTCGGTAGAGATTTGATTTGAGGGCGAGGGCAAACGTAAATATAACGTCGTGGCGTGTGTCCATTGCAAGATAGAGCTGGCATACCACAACTAGGGCCCTATGATTTCTGCGATGCAGAAAACGCAGAGGGAATCACGGAATCCAGTCATAAAAACGGAATTTACAGTTAAACGCGGAATGGCACGGAATTTGCCAAATTTTGAATTAATTAATCAAAAATAGGTCATTGCACTTACATCAAATCACGATATGGACTAATATCTGTAAATATTAAGCTGGAACAGTCTATTTAAATATGAATCCTGCAAGTTCTGCGTGTCTGTGTTAATGAATGGAGCAGAAGTGCGTCTTCATTCATTAAACACAAGGAAGCGCGCATGAAGCTTGCGGTGAATTCAGCGTCTGCTGTCTGTCTAAATATGGACGTGAACACATGAACAACATCTACAGAACTGCTCTGATAGTCACTTTATGAGCATTTGACCATTTGATTTGAGTAAAACTAGCGTCACATCACAAACATGGAACTGTTAAGGTACGTCAACCCGTCAAAATAAAAGTCCGGTTAAAGACTATTGTTGGCACTTAAATGCACTTAATTCATCTGTCAACTTTCTTGTCATTGTTCACAGTACAAGTACAGACAGAGAAACAATGGGTAATAATTAAATGTTTATTTTTGATGTATGCATTGCATTCTATGCATTTAAAAAATAAAATAAAAAAAATTCTAAAGAAGGAAACTTAGTTGTTCATTTTAAAGAGGCCCTCCGTGACCATCACAAGACCCGGGAGTCTATTTTTCTCTTGCAAAATTAATATTGCACTTTAATTAAGCAAAAATACATTTTATCCGATTACTCGATTAATCGATGGAATTTTTGGTAGAATCCTCTATTATTAAAATATTCGATATCTACAACCCTAGTAATGTGTATATTTATTATATATATATATATATATAAATACACACACATACAGTATAATTAGAAAATATTCACATGTATTTACGTGCATAAACGTTTTTGATAATTTTTTTTCATGAAAGGTGCTTTCATTAACAAATATTTTGAATTTGTATACTGTACGTTGTCATGCATTCTGTCACACTGTGTTAGACATGACTGTTTTGACTGATTCATAGATTGAGTTGTTCAAAATGGATTTCAAGTCTGTTTCATGAATCCTTTTGGCTTGTTCATAAAAAATTATATTATGCTATTAAGAACTGGTTCTAAAGTCCTTAGCCTAATGTTTTTTTTTTATTGATTAGCACATATGGTTCAATATTGTGCCCTAGAAGATTGTATTTCTCACAATTTCCATCTCTCTGCAGTTGTAATTTATCTACACCTTTCCTTGTTGATGCAGTTCATGGCCTTTTTCTCAAGATTTGATCTCCAGGATTAAACATTTCGTGCTGGTTTTTTAAAGAGCTTTAAACACACCTGCAGTCATGTTTGACTGAATTGACCTCTTGTTCCCTGTCATTCTTTCTGTCGCACACATTTTCTTTTGGTGTTCATTTCACACCTGAGGCAAGGCCATTTCTGACCCCAGAACCTGTGCAAGAGGTGTTGAATTCTCCAGGGTTCAGATTGTAATATGACGTTTCCAACAATAGTGAAGCCTTTCTCTGTGAAGTGTCCGACACTGGTTGTTATAGTTCCTTCCTGTTGCCTCTGTGGGTCTTGACGTACATCAGTGAAGCCATTCATGATGTAAAGGTGACCTAGTTCATGTTAATCCAGAGTGGAGACTTTTCTGATTGAAAAGCTGACATCTGAGGTTGTTTCATCTCCAAAACATGTTGGAGTTCCCAGGGCCTCACAATCAGGAACATGCTAAGCTTGTTTGGGATCCAATCATCCTGGTCCCAATAATCATGTTGAAGTAAAGCTCAGGCTCGCTTGAAGCTGCAATTAATGAGGGATATTATAAACAAGCCTCAAAACAAGATCAGATGTACATTTGGGCCCAAGTAAAAAGAAATTCTTTGGATTTCCATAATGCTTCTAGACATTTCCCTCCTTCTCAGCCTTTTTCACAGGCTGGGTGGTCTGCCCTGAGAAAAAAAGCATGGTTATTTTCAACTTTAATACAATTACAACGGTTTGAAAATATTCAATGTATGTCTGTCTCGTGAGTTGAAAACCATTGTTAAATTGGATTATTGCTTATAAGTTGTTACAGATTGTTTTACATAGCCCTTCCCCCCGGTGCTGGAGTAGGCTAATGAGAAAAAGATATTTTCTTGCTTTAGTTACCAAGCGTGATAGATGTTTCTGTATTTTTGAAGTTTAAGTGGTTTTGAGGGAAGGAAAAAAAAAACAGTCAAAAAAGATGAATTGATGCGAATTTGTTTTATTTTTTTGTTGTTTAATGCTTGTTTATACTGCGTGAAATTGAGACCATTCTCACATATGTTTAGATTGTGGAAAAATTGTGAAAAGCCTAAGTCTTGTAGCCACACACAACTAGGTGGAAGAGTACTTTGAAACCTGCAAGTATAAGTTCTTAAGAAAACATTGAAAATCACTAACATATGATTCTGACTTCATTTTTCTTTGTTCGTGTCACTGTAAATGTGCTGCAAAAGTAGAGAGTGCACTCTTAAAGTTGTTGCCTTGTAGTTCAAGGTCACACAATCCGTTTTCATTGGGTTCTACAAAATAATATTTTCAAAATTTCTCTTGTTACAGTTTGTTTTGCATGTGTATTCAACAACGCAGCTACCACCATTAAAATAATCCATGTGACATCAATGGTTCAACCTTAATTTTATGAAGATACAAAAATAGCCTACTTTTTGTGTGCAAAGAAAACAAAAAACAAAGACTACCCAACAATTTCCTCTCTTCCGTGTCAGTATTTGACGTACGTACACCAGAAAACCATGAAGCGAGGTAGTTCCACTGTCTATGGAGGATCAGAAAGCTCTTGGAGTTCATCTTAAAATCTAAATTTGTCTTCCGAAGATGAACGAAGGTCTTACAGGTTTGGAACGACAGAATTTTTGGGTAAACTATCCCTTTAACCTTTGTGATACACTTTCTGAAATATACTGAAAATGTACCTCAATATGGAAAAAGCCAACGTGTAAAACGTGTTAAATGTAGTTTAAGTGTTAACATCTAACTAGATACTATGTCTATTTTAATGGCACCTACTTTTTTTTTTTCTTGCGCCAATTGCGAACAACTCCTGTAAAGTTGTAAAAAACAGGACTATCCCTTGTAAATCACAAGCAAAGCTTTCACCTTTGTGGATATTCCTTCAGAATATCTTCTCCGCAGGATAGTTTTTAGTGAAATATGGTTGAATTTACCATCAGTGCTTCAAAGTCTGACAGTTGACCATGAATGAACCCTCCTCCCTGCTTCAACATCTCAAAGGAGCTTCAGAATCACTCAACCTGCCGTCCAAAACACACCACACCAGTAGATGACTTTCTTGATTACGTTACGAGGTATTGGCCGATTACCTGTCTGCGACTATACAATTACCCGGTTCAGAATAACTGTGAAGTCCTTGTGAACCGTGTTGCCCGCTTTCTAGAGTGCTTGATCCTTGAAATGGAGAAGTCTTCTATTCTCGGAGGTCAGGTAGAGAGCGCGTGAAGAATCGCCAGCTTTGAGAGTCAGGCTTGGACGGTGTTCAGCAGGACGCTTTGAAAGGCTGCTTTTGTAGCTGTGAGGGCTCGCTGTTCCTGTGCAGAACTTAGGTGTGCCACACAACGACTCCACTGCCCGAGCGCAATAAAGCAGTTGAGCGCTTACACACAGACGCTTGCAGACGCACTTGCTCGCACACTCGTAACTCATAGGCCTGGATCTGAAGGCTGTTAAGAAGAAGACTGCAGGTGTTAAAGGGTGTACTGAAAGGCATTTTGAAGTCGAGTTAACAGGACATATGGGAGCCTGTACATGTGTTAGCGTTTCCTTTCATCAAGGCTGGAAGATATGATTGATTATCATGAAACTGTGCTTGACCCCGTGTGGCAGCAGAAGTTATGACTGACATTTTATCATGCTGCTTTGTTTATTGTGGGGCTTTCAGCTGCTTTTTTTATGTTAACAAGTAAATAAATGAGTGAATAAATAAATATAAATAATATACACTCATTGTTCCCCGCCACATGTGAGTTGTTGCTTGATAAATTGAATGTGATGAGCTAAAAAGACTGGTTACTGCAAATAAATACGGAGAAAATATGTATGCATGCAGCTTATTTTACAACTAGTGTCATCTGGGTTGACAAACAAATGACATCTTCGGAACACAAATGAAGATATTTTTGATGACTTCCGAGAGCTCCACTCATAGACAGCAAGGATCCTTACATGATCAAGGTCCAGAGACGTAGCAAAGAGATTGTTAAAATTATCCATGTGACAGCCGTGGTACAACCGTAATTTTACGAAGTTATGAGAATAATTATTGTGCACAAGTTAACAAAAATAACGACTTTATTCAACAATTTGTCTCCTCCGTGCCACCCTGTAGTAGTGCCATTTTGGCGAGTATCACATAAGTAAACAACACATGCAACGTATGTACGCGGATATGTTGTTTACGTTCAGATCAAAGCATAAGCCGCGCATGGTGCTGCCGACACAGAACAGAACAAATTTGTGTTCCGAAGATGAACGAAGGTCTTACAGGTTTAAACAAAATGAGGGTTATTAATGACAGAATTCTCATTTTTGGGTGAACTATGCCTTTAAGCTGTAGAGTTTGAAGCAATGTTTAATGCTGCATTTATTCCCTCTTTTCTCCATATTATTTCCCATTACCTCTTAAATCTGCTAATAAATAAAAGTACTAAAAGGTTATGGAACATCATCTGAAAGTCTTCTTCATCATTCTTCTCCTCGGTTTCATAGTGGGCGGCAGGGTGAATCAGGAACTCAAGTACACGCGGCAGAAGATCGGAGAGGAGGCCATGTTTAGTCCTCAGCTCATGATACAGACGCCACGACAGGAAGGTGCTGACATTCTGACCGTAGAGGCGCTCAAGCAGCACCTCGACTCTGCCATGAAGGCCAGCCGAGTGCACGTTTACATGTACAACAGGTAACAGCACACCAGCTTCTGAAGAGCTATTTCTTTTTGAGTAACTGATGAATAACATATCCTTGGAATTTCCTGTCAACCAAAATTATAGGTTTACATTTGGGAAAGTGTGTTTTTCTTTAAGTCCTGTAACTGGTCACTATTTCTTTTAAGTTTTCTGCTTTAATGGTAGTCCACAAAATTATAGTCCATCTCATTTCTGCTGTTTCCAGGCAATGGAAATTGGAAGATTTATGCTACAAATCAGGAGAACTTGTTACAGAAACTCATATTGTGGACCAGGTAAGAAAAAAATGTTACAGTATATTTTCAGATCCATGTTTTAGTAGAAATGTTAAACTTCAGAGGATGACCTCTAAGGGCTGGTGACAGTAATGGCGCATTATTTGTTTAGATTATAGAGAAACTCTACCCATGTCTGATCATCACTCCTCTAGACTGCTTCTGGGAAGGTGCTAAGCTACATTCGGGAACGGTCTACCTCCCGTAAGTTGCTCACACCTTTCTGTATTTGCTTGGAGCCTGTAATGTTTGATCCTGTCTTTTCTGGGATTTGACGTCAAGTTGATTTGCCAGAAGGGCCATTTTCATACACTAAACGTTTCACTGACATGTCCTTCCTGTGAATAGAGCCATGTTGAAAACCAATAAACAAGTAAAATACATTTTTAGGAAAACGTTTTTCCTTCCAATCAAGAGAGATGGTGAAAGGAGGATTTGACAGTGTTTATTTGATAAATTAACTCTTTATGGGTAATTTGTTTAAAAATCATATTCAGGCAAGATTTTTAATGCGATTTAAGTCATTTTTACTCACCTATATGAGTTAAACAGAAACCATCAGAAAATGGCTAAAACCACTTGCCCTATGCATTCATGAAGGATGTTTGAATATTGAATCAAGTTCTGTTTGCACTTCTCTGTTCGTTTAATTTAATGATTATATAATTCTCTTTTTTTACAAATTAGACAAATACATATGTTTTTCCATGAAGAAATAATTAAATGAATCATGAATAAATATCGTGCTAAGTGGTGCTCCTGTGGTGTTTTCTGAAGGCCTTCATTGTGATGGCGAACTGCTCAAAGCCTCACACAATTGTTCCACTTCTGCTGCTAATGGCTTCTTGCAACAGTTACACTCGGTAGACAACCACCAAGTCTGCAAAAGTTTTTCTACCCTCCCTCTCTCCCTCTATCATGGATGGTAAATAAGGATTTTACTGTGTTCTGGTTGGGGGACTTGGAATAATGACTCAAGCCTGGTTAGGCACATACAATGTGGTCTGAACCACTGCAGGCCTGCCAGAAGAGAAAGAGAGTGGGGCGAACAGAAGGAAACACATACAGAAAAAAGGAAAGAATGAAAGAAAGAGCGAGAAATGAGAGAAAGATGGTGCAGGGATGGAAAGGCGGAGCGGGTTTGACAGAGGGCGGCTTAGAGAGTCAGTCGGTGGCGTGGTGAACTCGGTGAGAGGAAGGCCATATGAGGATAGAGTCAAGCGTACGGGCGGGATGGGAGCCCGGGTGAAGACGCGGCAAGAGAAGGAGGCTGCTGAAAAAACCAACTGAAGTATGGGAGGTTCGCGAAACTGCTGCGTTGGGCTGTTAGTTGTGGGGAGATGCCAGGCCCTGAGCGGGATCACCCGGCACAGCAGTATAATTAGAGGGGATAAAGATCAGATGAGCGGATTGATTCCATTTTCTCAAAGCTGTTATTATGGAGGCAGGCTGAAATCCAATCCCAACTACATTAGTGCTGCCACCGCTGTGACGTGCAGCATCCATCAATCCCTAAGCCTTCGACATTCCATCCAGTCACCCTTCATCCGCTCCCCGTAGTTATGCCCAACCACTTAAAGCACATCCAACATCCCATAAGCAGGGCTCAGTTTGTGCTTCTCCTTCATGGTTAAACATACAATACCCATCAAAAGTTTAGGGTCAGTCAGATTAATAAAGAAATTTTTTTTTTGCCATTTTTGGCACGGAGACACAAATGACATTCCCAAATTAAAACTTTCTGACTACATACATAATCGACGTATTTTCTCAAAGCGGACACTTCAAAGTTTACTGTTCAAGAATCAGAATTACTCAGACTGTTATGATGATAGAGATATATAAGCACAAACATAAAAACAAAAATACAAATGTTAAGAATATATATTTAAATGTATAAAAAATGATGTCGCTGTGGTAAATGTTTTTAGAAACACGATAACGGTAAAGCCATAAGTCTACTAAAGCTTCATTCCAAATCTGAGGACATTATCTCTAAAACTGTGCATTTTATGAAACATTTTCTAAGATTATGTAATATGTGTTTTTAGAGAAGGCTAATAAAAAGCTAATAAAAAAATTCTGGCCCTCTGTAAGCTCTCTTGTGTGCTGTCACTTCCCCATTCATGAAGCCATTGTTCTCATGCAACGAGCCTTACACACCTCCGCCAGGCATGGGACATAATCATTTCTCCTTTGTCATTATTCTTTTGTTTTATTCAGGCAGTATTAGCCTTTATTCTAGCATTACAAGCCACTTCGCTTCGATCCAAATATACATTTAGCGGCCTGTTATCAAAAGTCTTTCTAAAAAAATTAAACAAAACATTTTCTTGTGACCTTACGTCAGTTATCATGAAGCATAATTGCACCTGTTCTGCAGCTATACAGATGTACGGATGTACAATGCAACATGTACGGGTTTATTATTTTGCACTACTGACAATTACTTAATTAATGTCACTACAATGTTTTATCAAACAGTGGTCAAATATAGAAGCTAGAGTCTTTAATCTTTCTCATGATGCACAGTTTGTCCAGATCAATTAAGCGTGTGATGTTTTAATGTGCTGTGGAAGTCAAACATCAATATTCTTGGGCCGTCGCCAATCTTTGAACACTTAGGGGTTAATACTTCTATTCTGCAAGGACTTCAAAAACTGATCAAAATTGACATTAAGAAGATTTAGATTCCAAATAAATGCTGTTCCTTTGACCTACCACAGAAAAAATTAAGCAGCACAACTGTTTTCAATATTGACAATAGTAAGAAATGTATCTTTAGCACCAAATCAGCATATTATTATGATTTCTGAAGGATCGTGTGACACTGAAGACTAGAGCAATAAATAGCTGCTAAAAGGAATACATTACATTTTTAAATATTCAAAATAGAAAACATGCAGCGTTGGTGAGTGCCACTTTTTAAAAACATTTGAATTGTAGCAGATCAACATCAGGTTTACAACAATGGACCAGTCCTAATAAATTTGGGATAATGCAAGAGTACTCAGATTATGCATTAGAATTAGTCTATGGGAGTTAATCCACCTGTTTTTAATGCTATAACATGTGCTGTGTGAACATCCCACAATAAATTAGTTGCTTTTCCCTAAAGCGGCAAAGACACATTGCAATGGACCAATTTCGATCCGATCGGATTCATTGCTGGGCTGAAGATGATGAAGTATCAGGTGGACAGCTGGGAGGAGATACTGGTCAAAGCAGAGGTGGGCCATGGCTATATGGACCGCCCCTGCCTGAATCCCACGGACCCCGACTGCCCATTGTCAGCTCCCAACAAGAACACGACACGGGTGAGTTCAGCAGATAAGGGATGACATATCTGAAAATCATTTACAAGTATTTTTTTTTTTTTTTTTAAGTCATAGGCTGCAGATAAAGATTCACTCATTAAATCAATGTTGTTTTGCATCTCGCGCGTGTCTCTGATTTACCATCTGTCAAATTCTTAAGCCTTTTGACGTGGCTGGTGTTCTGACGGGTGGCTGCTATGGGCTTTCCAAAAAGTACATGCACTGGCAGGAGGAGCTTATCGTAGGTGGGACCAAGAAGAACGACAGTGGCAAACTTCTGAGGTAAGAGAAAACTTTGAGATTTAAACATTGAATGGATTCATGTTTTTTTTTACTTGTAATGGGAAGAAATCATTCTGAAAACCATAGAAGAGAGAGAAAGGCAAAAATGAAGTGTGTCTTTAAGTTTGTCACAGTTTGACATTTTTTGGGCATTGGGTGGCAGTGGATAAATGATCACTTTGTCTTTCCCTCTCTCGTATGCACTCACACATACACTGTGAGGTTTGTTTTTTGTTTCTTGCTTGGCAAGTTGTAATAATTAGTAAACTGCATATTAGTATTCATTCCCACAGACTGAAAGAAGCCCACACCTTTACTCTAAGAGCAAAACATTTTTCCCCAGACCTCTTTAGACTTGAGAGGGGATAGAATTCAGCATCCTCATTATGAAAGAATGTTACTATACGTCCCAAAAATGTTAATACACAACAGTGCTGGTGGCGGAAAATATTCTCTAGTGGCTCTGGAATCATCCGCTGTGATTTCTAGGAATCGTTTCACTCTGAAAACTGTGGTTTTCTGAAAAGAGAAAGCCAAGGGTTTTTCTTTCAAGAAGTGCTCATTGAACAATAGTAGGTTGACAGTCCACTTGAGGGAGTCTGTACTCTACAGTTGGGGAAGTTTTAGCTCGTCTGTGGAGCAAAGGGACAGGCCGCTGTTTTTCAGCATGTTAGTGGTTCTTTTTTGAGGTTTTTATCCGCAAGCAGTGACAGACAAGGTCAAGACCGTGTATGCGGTAGGATTCGTTTAAGCAGCAGCCATCATAAAACCTTTCCAGAATTTGTTAAATAAATAAAAAATATGAATAACAAAACTCAAACTTCTAATAACCTTAAAAAAATTGCATTTTTTATGTTGCTTTCAAAAAGTTTGTAAAAACTTGTTTCGAGACGAATTGGTTCACTGAGGATGTGAGCTGACTCATGATTCAGAGTAAAGAGAGATAGAAAAGAGAGAAGACTTAGTTCAGTAAAGTTGATTCTGAATGATGTCAGGGGATTAGAAATATTTAACAGATGGTTCAATATATCGGTTATATTCTCTGAGAATTTATATTTATATATTTTTCAACTGCAAATCTCAAAACCTTCTTGCATGTGTGTGTGAAGAAAAAGTTGATTCTCTTGAGTTTGTAGCAGTAGGCAAGTTTTGAGACCCACTACCATATCATAAAATTGCTACCAGAAATAGTGGACCATCTGGGGACTTTTAGCACACTCTTTTCACACACTTATTCCAATCTCACATCTGCTCAGCAGTGAAACACTTGGTCAGTTTATACCCGATGTTTGGTTCACCTTCACCCTACTCTTCCTCACAGTGCACAGGCCCTCCAGACCATGTTCCAGCTCATGACCCCAAAGCAGATGTACGAGCACTTGAAGGAATATGAGGAGGTCTCGCACATCAACTGGAACGAGGACAAAGCAGCTGCCATACTAGAGGCCTGGCAGAGGAGATACTCTGAGGTAAATGCTCTGTGGATGTCCAGACTGCAGTCTACTGTAGAGATATTTACAGGGCTTTTTTCTGCTGTAGTATTTGTAGTAATTCATTCGTGCATCAGGTTTTACTTTGCTTAAAACTGGACCTTGTTAGGAACCGTTTAGGAGGCCCGACTCATTCCTCCAGCCCGACGTTGTGTTTTCTGGAACATACACTCACATACATGCACTCATACAGTGTGAAGGCATTCATCTTGAGTCATAAGTAATGCATACATTCCAAAGGGGGCTGGGTCTCTTGTGGTCAGGACCCAGCTGTTTAAGTGCAGTCTTTCAAAGGCAGAGACTTCCCTTTTTTTCTTCCTCATACTTTAAACGCTCAGCTTAAATGTGAACTGGGAAAAACGGGGCACATCTGTAAAGTCAGGAACGGTTGTGATGGGACGCTGTAGAAATATGTACGCTAAAACCTTCTCGTGTATTAGATGTGTTATGTTATCTCATCCAAAATATTTCTTCAGGAGGTATTTCAGTCCTTTACATCGAGGTGTAGGAATGACATTTTTGCAGCATTTATATAAAATTTCAAGTTGTATAAATAAACATGAATTAAAAAAAATCAACTATAGTAATTTTAGAAATGAACATTTTTACTGAATTTATTAATAAAGTTCAGTTTGTTAACATTAGTTGATGGATTAGGTGTCATGAACTAACACTATTTTTAAAGCAGTAATTAATGTTGCATAATGTCTATATTTTATATATAATATCTGAAGATATAAAAATAAACATAAATTAATGTATTATTAACAAATATATCTTAACAAAAGTACATTCATAGTAAACATTATTTAGTATTTAGTGAAAAATGACCATTATGCTACATTGATAAATGTTTTATAGTATTATTTACTATTATTTAATGCATTAACTAATGTTTACAACTTGAACCTTATTTTAAAGTGTTAGCGAAATCATTTTAGCGTGATTTAATTACAGATTTGCTAATTTATTCTGAGGTGGCAACATTACAGAACAGCCTGTTTTTGCAAGTGTGGGTGTCCGTTGCAAAACCAACCCCTCTTGGTGTGGCGGCCCCAGCACTTGTGTGTCTGTGTGTGTGTGGTATCTTTGTGTGTGTGTGTGTGTGTGTGTGTTTGACAGGACCGTCTGGAACACATTAACCCGCTCAGCGCGCAATCTCTTTCACAGCTGCCGTCCCATTGGTGGCTTGTGTGTGACATCATCTGGTCTCTGTTTTGTCAGCCCTGACCTCCGCTTGCCATAAGGGTTTCTTTCTGGTGCGTGTGTGTGCAGGGCTGAAGATGTGTGCATTTGTGGATGTGTGTGTGTGTGGTTTCAGGGGGGTGTGGGCGGGGTGATATTCATTTCTTGGATAATTGTGCTGGTGAAACATTTGTGGGACAGTGATTTCCACGTTATTTAATTACTTTCATTGGCCTGAGGGAAGCACAAAACAAAGAAAAGATGAGCAGTGAGAAGATTGTAGAAAGGGTGTAAATGAATTGAAGGTAAACACCATTAATAGTTTTTTGTCTTTCTTTCTTCCGTCCTGTGTGTCCTCAGGTTGTCCAGCAGAGCGTGTCAGTAAATTCGTCTCAGAAAGTTCTCACATTCACCACCACCACCTTGGAAGACATCCTCAAGTCCTTCTCTGATGTCAGTGTGATCCGGATCGCCAGTGGCTACCTCCTAATGGTAAACTAACTGCCCCATCTGAAGAGCTTTTGCTATATCTAGACTTCCTTCCCTTTTTTTTTTCAGGTTCATTTACTATACTGTGCTTTACACATTTTAACCTGTTGAGGACTTGGATGAGTATTTGTGAATCTGTGGAGTATGGATCATTTCTGTAACATCATGTTATGGTCCATTCACACTAAAACCGTCATGACCAAATAACAGGAAAATGTGTTTCAAATGAAAAAATAGTTTCAGGATTAGAAACATTCAAATCAACTCTGAAAAAAAGAAGCAAATTCTGTGATCATGTACTCACTCTCAAATAGTTCCAAAACTGTGTGAGTCTCTTTCTTTTGTTGAACACGAGACTTTTTGAATAATGCTGGTCACTAAACTAGGCATTGATGAGAAACTCATACTCATACAGTTAAAATAATATTTTGCATGTGCTTTAGAATGTTAGTCAGTGCGTAAGTGTACTTCAAAGCATGACAAAAGATTATTAAAACAATGATTTAAAATGTACTTCAAAGTGTACTTCAATGTATCAGTCTATATAGTAATAAAAGTGTACTTTTTAAGATTTTAAGTACACTATGAGTGCACTTTTAAACATGCACAATTCAATTTTTATTAGATTAAAATTATTCCATCTTATAAAAATGCTCAAGACCCCTATATTCATGCTGTTGCAACTCTTTCTAGTTTGTTTTATTTAAACGCCCTCAGGAAAAATGTCCAGTTGGGGTCAAATGTACCTGAAATAAGCCGAATTGTATAGAGATCTTAAAGACCAGTAGATCAACTGGTCAAAGCTGTGACCAAGCAGGTTTCTGCACACGTTGTACTGCTAATGTGAATTGCGAGTTTGAATGTTCTGTCTCTCTCTCCTCTGTAAGTTAAAAAGCCTTGTAGATCCAAAAAAATTGATAAAAATGTACTTAGCCTCAAAATCAGATCAACTGATCTTTGATTGCAATATATTTTGTGAAGGAGTTGGTAGAGATAGATCTTTTCATTTTAAAATCTTGTTTTTCATCCTGATATTCAGACTTGGTGTGTATAGGCCTTTAGTGTTATGTTACATGCAGCTTGCCAGTGCATGCCTGATCCTGCTGTGCTGTGACCGCACTCATGAGAACAGCGCTGCGGTAACGTGATAATGTCAGATTAACGCTACAGCTATATTATCTGTGTGCAGCTTGCCTATGCGTGTCTGACCATGCTGCGGTGGGACTGCGCCAAGTCTCAGGGGGCGGTCGGGCTGGCCGGAGTGCTGCTGGTCACTCTTTCTGTCGCCGCTGGACTGGGACTCTGCTCACTTTTGGGCATCTCCTTTAACGCCGCTACCACACAGGTACATCACACACACACACTAGCAAACCTGGATACCGTCGGCCGTGTAACATCTCTCACATGTAGCCTGCTCTTCATGTGTTAAAGGTGTTGCCATTCCTGGCCCTTGGTGTAGGGGTGGACGATGTCTTTCTCCTGGCTCACGCTTTCAGTGAGACCGGCCAGAACAAGAGGATTCCATTTGAGGTGTGTTATCTCATCCCAAACATCCTGAAGAGCAGGGAACACTACTGAAAAACAACTGTTTTCTCCCACCACAAACCCTAAGAAGCGTAAAAGTGACTACACATCCAAAGATAGTGTTGAGACAAGGCAGACCGTCCAGAAATGAGGGAGCTAGCATGTTATCAGGAGGAAGGGGGATATCAGTGTGTACCCTCAGTGTACCCTCATGTTATCACTTACATAAAGGAATGTGTGTGTACCTGCCCTGGCCTGTGATGTAACTTCAAAAACACTGGCATACTTTGATCTGCTGAAGGCCACTGTATGATGTGTGACTCAAGACGTTTCCGCTAAACAACACAGATGAAAAAATGTACCATAGTACTACCATTGTTATGTTTTGATTTTAGATATGGTACCATGTTAGTACCATTGTTTTCTACGACATAATATATATATATATATATATATATATATATATATATATATATATATATATATATATATATATATATATGTCGTAGGGTGTGTTTATATATATTATATATATAAAATATAAAAAATTTACACACACATGCATATATATATATTTCAGAAAAATATGTTTTGTTTATATATTAAATATATTTTTATATAATATAATTGATATGAATATAACTGTATACATGTAAATACATGTAAATATTTTCTAAATATATACTGTTGGTGTGTGTGTGTATTTATATATACATAATAAATATACATGGTACAATGTATATATGTATATATTTATATATGTATGTATATTAAGTTTATTTGCAAAAACAGAAAACATTTTTTAAATGTTCAAAAATCATGATTTTAATGTTAGTTTTATTGTGTTAGTTAGCTGTATTTGTACTTAATCAAAATAACCAGTTTTATTGAGATTCATTGGAATGCACAATGAAAAAAACATGATTTTTTAAAAATTGTTAAAAACAGTTATGTGTTCTTGCAAATGAACTCTTCATGTATATATATGTAAGTATGTGTAAGGATCCAGATTTACATTTCACAAACCTTAAGTGTTTGCTTAGTTTGAAGATGAAAATAACCAAAAGTACTCGGTTCATTCAACTCCAGACTATTTCTGAACCAACTATTCATTAAAAGATCAGCTCATTAGAGTCATTTGTTCATTACTTACTTACATACTTACATTACATACTTTTATCCATACTTTTGGCCTTTCTAGTATTATTCCCATCTGATATCATTCCTTTACCGTGGTACTGCCAGGTGTTAATCTTGAATCAGTTTCTGTGAAACCGTTTCAAGCACTGGCATTTGAGTTATTAGTTTTACTTGCAAGACTCGACTGGACGACAGTAATCTTATGTGTATATGATCTGTGTTTTTTTAGTAGATTGTGTATACGTTTCCGTTGATTCATCTGTCAAGGGTATCTTTGTTTAGCTTTCGCGTGTGTTTCCGTGTGGTCGTGTATGAGAGGTGATTTAGATGACTCTCATGCAAAC
Source organism: Carassius auratus (assembly GCF_003368295.1). NCBI lineage: Eukaryota > Metazoa > Chordata > Actinopteri > Cypriniformes > Cyprinidae > Carassius > Carassius auratus. The sequence goes on along the minus strand of NC_039250.1, from coordinate 19,075,723 downwards.
GGCTGAGTCCAGGCATGTATTTGCTTGTGTTTATGTGAGATTGCACAGCGTGCAGCGACACTTTTGTGTGGAAAGTAAACAGTTCCCCCGTAGGAGGAGAGAGAGAGAGAGATTGCAGAGCACTCCTGTCTTAAAACACGTCGTGTGTGGTCCCGCACGTCCTCAGATACCAGAAAAAACTTTCCCTCTTACTTTCCTTCTCCTCATCTCTACCTCTGTGTGTACGGAGGCGGGGTTTGGAACTGTTTCTCATGCATCTCGCACCCTGAATGGCTTTGAAACGATGAGAGAGAGTTTATCCTAACAAGACAGCGAGCCAATCGTGTTTCTGCACCCCGGGCTGCTTTGTTTAAAAGGATATGTCGTGCCTTTGATGGAAAATATATCTGTGTGAGTGAGGGATGAGGAGAAGGGAGGGAAAAGAAAATCTCTTTTTTGTGTTTTTCCTCTCTCTTAAAATCCGCATAATAACGGGGCGAGAAAGAAATCTTTTCATCAGAAGTTGAGCTTATGAAGTTGTCATGGCAGGTTGTGTGATTACCAGCTCTCTTCAATGAAAATATAAATGCAAGTTACACCTTCACAAAAGTCATAATGAATCTGGCAGTGATTTATTAAAGATGAATCATTGTCAGACTAAATTTCTGTTCTTCTAATGTCTGTATCATTATTAACCAAAGTAATCTATGCCTGAGAGTGAAAATAAATGCTTTATTAATTTTTTTTATAAATCAAAGTAGATCTAAAACTCCACCTACCCCATATTTGATCATTTACTTACAAAATAAATGGTACAAGGCTACAGCCGTGAAGCCAGTTTAGTTTTCAGGGTTCAAGAAAAGGTGGAAAAGCTAATATATAACAGTGTTTGTTTCAAGACACCTTGACTTAATAATTCTAGGGGTAAGAATAATATGCTTGCTGTTAATTCGATGACATTGTAACTTTTCTTTCTGTCTTTCTTCCTCAGGACCGCACTGGTGAATGTCTCAAGAGGACTGGGGCTAGTGTAGCTTTGACTTCCATCAGTAATGTGACAGCATTTTTCATGGCCGCCCTTATTCCAATCCCAGCCCTCAGAGCTTTCTCTTTACAGGTTTGTGTGCTTTTTTTCATATTCTCGAACAGGAATGCATTTCAGATTGCTTGTCTGTAACACTTGTGTGCTTGTTTGTATTACAAATGGACGTTCGCCGAAATATCCCATGTCCGTACCAGCTCTTTCCTTGTACTGTGTGCGTGTTCCATACCTTCATTGACTCCAGATTTCTCCACATGACTTTTATTGATTTCATTCATCAAACTGAGCGTGTGACAGGTTGAGCGAGCTGGCATGGCCCATAACCCCTCCCACAGCGTGTGATTAGTGCTACGGCCCCCTAAGTGTGCAGACTGTGGGCATGTAACTCAATCTGGGAGTGGGGGTGGGTCACACGGGTTGGTGTTCCACACATCTGTGGTGTATTTATGACCGCAAACCTGTGGAAGTGACATAGGAAAGAGGCTAAGCAAGAGATCAGCCCACAACCTGTTCCTGACTTAAATCAAGTTAAAGGGACAGTCGAATCAAAGTTCTGTCATCATTTACTCACCCTCATGTTGTGTCAAATCTGACTTTTTCTTCATTGGGACAAAAAAAGTAGATGTTCTGAAGACTGTGGCCTGGAGCTTTTACGCTTGCTAAATTTTCTATGAATCAAGTAAATGATGTGAATGTGATAGCACATACTCATGAATGGAGATAAATGGCGATTTCTGTGCTCATACAAATCTATTGTAAGGCTGCAGAAGACCTCAGAGAATAGAACATAGTGTCACATGGACCACTTTTGCGACACATGCACCATGTCCTAACTTTTTTGGCCTAACTACCTGCATAGCTGTACGGAGGCAGACGCAGAGATTTACACGAAACACGTTCACACAAATCTCAGCTTAAACCCTACAGACAAACAGCCCTTGTGCAGGAACCTTTGATATCTGCAAATGTAAACTGTCTGTATAGTGTTTGTGTCTGTTTGATGATTGCATATTTTTTTGATGAATGATGTGCGGGATGAGCCTGCCGACCACACACAAGACGTGGCTCACGCCTAAACATGCACACACACACACACCCGTACAGCGCTGTAGATCTGTATTGGATTGATGTCTCACACACGTCTGTCAGACACACACACGCTGTTTTTCACCACAGCGCACTCCAACTGGCACCTGTTCAATGGTGCCTGAAAACACTCATCTTCAAAACCACTGAGATAACACACACACACACACACACACACACTGCTTTTGTAAACGTGTTATTTTGTGCTGTAACACACTCTTTTTACAGCTGTAGTGTCCAAATGTGTTAACTTAAGCGGTTGTGTCCAAATATTTACTTCTGATTATGTGTACAAATGTGTGCACTTGAAGGTTTGTGTCCGAATATTTTTACTTAAGTTTTGTGGCTCAACTTCTCTAAATTAGAAAATGCTTCAAAATTCATAAAATCATATTTTTGTCTTTAGAAAGATTTTTTTTTAAATAAAAGAATACTTTAATTCAGCAAGGGTGCAATAAATTGATCGAAACTGACAGAAAAAGACATTTATAATGTTACAAATGTAGTCAGTGTCAAAAAAAAATTCTTGTTTGACGAAGAATCCTGGAAGAAGGTTTTTTAATTTTAAACGGTTGTGTAACAAATCATTTTTAAATTATAATGTAACATCACTGGTGCTCACTATTCACAAAGGAAACATGTTGTCTTTATTAAAATATAGTAAATCGCCATCTTTGATACCATTACAGAAGTGTGACGCTATTTCTTTGTTGCAATCATGTTGTGTTTCAATTCTTCTGTCTCTATTTAGCACTGTTTTTGGCACCTCTCTCTCTTTCACTCTTTTTATCTATTTCTTTGGCAGCATAACAGCGAGCGCACGTCACCAAATCTCACTGTAGAATCACTCGTGCACATTCTCTCATCTGTTCTCTCTGTTCCTCTCATGTGTTGATAGATTTGATAGTGTGTTGTCTAATGCAGTGACATTCACACAGTTTTAAGTGTAGATGAAGTGTCCAAATGCTTTTTGGAGTTGCTTTGTTTACATGAGTTTCTCTCATTGTGTCTTGGCTCTGTCAGGCTGAGCTGCTCTCTGGGTGGTCTGGCAGTCTGACATAACTCCATCCTCCACCCGTAAAAAAATACACCCTAACTAGGGCAGGCATGCTTCAATCTGCCGTCTCTCTCTCTCTGTTTTCCTAGGTTTCTGACTTTCATTGTCATTAGTTATTCTGTGAGCTTCAACCGAATGAATCAGGATTAAAAGTTTCAGATCACTTGTTTGTTTCTCCACACTGTTAAGGAGCTCTTGGCCCGGTGAAGTCTTTTTAGTAAGCTTGTGATATATTGGCTCTGAAAGAAAGTGGCGGTTTCCCAAGGTCAAGAGAGCCACATCTAGCTGGAAGTCTTTTCCCCAGTTCTTTATATGGAAGAGTGTGGATTGAATTATGATTTTAATAGCAATGTGATTTACATTTAGAAATGTAGGCGGGCTTCACCCAATCTGGATGAGCCTAAATGTAATTTGGGGATGGCAAGAGTTGTGGTTTTTATTTGTTTGTCATTCATCTCTTCTGAAGAGGATAATTGTCTAAAATTGAATTTGTTGGGATCGTTGTGGTTTTGGCAGAGGCCCTCTGCAGATGTGCGGGTGTCGCTGTGTGTGATAATTTTGTGTGAGTGTGAATATGTGCTTAACATCTTCATTTTCTCTCTCAGGCCGCAGTGGTCGTGGTGTTTAACTTCGCTATGGTGCTGCTCATCTTTCCTGCCATCCTCAGCATGGACCTGTACCGCCGAGAGGACCGCCGCTTCGACATTTTCTGCTGCTTTGTCAGGTAACACACAAACATTCACCTGGCTAAAAGAAGCCGCATCTTAAATACATTTGAAAGGGGTGAAAAATTCTCGATAAACTTTGGAAACTTTTTTAAAGTTTCCAGAAATGTACCAGAAATGTTCTGCCCCTTTGCAATCTAATTATATTTAATGCACACTTAGCGTAACTCTCCCCTAATATATAATGTTTAGCACGTTTAGAAGAAAATCATAATTTAATTTATTTTTACAACCATTTTTACCTTTAAGTCCTCAGATGTCCTTATAGGGATGTTTTTGTCCCTTAAGTATATTAAACAAAAAAAATAAACACTTTTCATACTTTGTCCTACATACTTTTTTTGAAGAGTCTTATTTATTTCTATAATCTTTTGTAACATTATGTCTGTCTTTACTCTTACTTTAAATCAATTTAATGCATTCTTCCTATTTAAAACGATTAATGTCTTTAAAAAACAATGACGAACCCAAACAATAGTGTACAAACGCAAACATATTTTCCATTAGCTGTTCTATATGTATAACTTTTTAACTAGTGAGTTTTAAGATGGGTTATTGTAATCGTGAATTATAATTTTCAAATTAGTATTTCAAAGTATAGCGGAACAAGCACAGACAAACAACCTCACACTGCACTATAACCATCCATCACTTTTTCTCTGAGGCCAGGGTGTGATATGCTTTTGTGATCTTTCCAAACAAATTCATTTAGATATAATATATACAACAGCCTGTTATGACACTGAGTGCCGTATAAACAACACAATTAAGAATCAACCTGCCCTAACATCTATACTTTTTGTGCATATGTGCGTGTGTTGATGTTTATCTCTGTCTGAGGCCCCGGGCCCTCAAATAAGACATGCTGTTGCCTCTCCTGCATGCTGCAGCATACTTGGTCTCTGATGAGAGAGAGAGAGAGAAAGCAAGTGGGCTATAGGCACATACTTTACCTTCTTAGTCATGCCCCCAAACTCCTGCAGGAAATTAAACCTGATGCCTTAACTTTCACCATGGTTGAAACGCTTGCTTTCTAGTCACTGATACTCACTAGTGTCTCGGCCTTAACTTGACTGGAAAGCTGATTGTGGTTGTATTTACATGCATTTTTACACGAGCGCTCAAGAGTAATGAGTTGCCACATCTAAAGGTTCTTTACAAGCAACACTAGCTAACACTCTGTCCATATAGAAAACCATAGAAAAGAAACAGGCTCTGTTACAAAACCTACATTTGCTAGGGCAGCATACTAACCACCATTGACCCTAAGCCGCAAATGGCGCCCTGCACAGGAAACTCAACTTTCATTTTATTTCAGTACAGTTTGATGTTAGCATGTTGCTGAGGTAACAGCTTGATAATTTAATAATAATAATAATAAAAATATACGGAACAAATGTTGGATATGTTTTATTCACTTTCTTTTACCTCGTTCTAAATCCTGTATTGTTTTTTGTTTTTTTAATGCTGCATTCCAATTTGAATACTACCCATTTGAACTACAAACACAAAAAAAGGAACTACAAATATGGCAGATGTGCTAGGTGGATGCTTATGTGTAGCGATTTAGATGAAAGGTTATACATTAATAACCTGTATGTAACCTGATAAAATTACATTTGATCTGCAACAACATTGTACATTTTTATAAAGATAAATTAGTCCAGTAACTTTTAAATGCTTTATTATGCAAAAACATGAGGAGAGTTCTTTGTAAGAATGACCCACGACTAGTAGATCGATGTGCTTCTTTGATTCTCTCCAATACGTTAGGATGAGTTCTTGCGGAGTCTAAATTAAATAACTGAAATATGAAGTGTATATGAATACATTAACAGTGACAAAATGACTGACAGGCCAATAAGCGACAGAATGCATGTTAATTGTTAAAGACGCAATTATGACACGATAGTACTTTTTCAACACTTAAAAGTGTCTACTTTCTTCACACAACAAGTACTTTTTTTGTGCATAGTGTGAGTAGGTGAATTGGGACGCTACACAACTGTGTCACATGCATTGCGGGGTTGGATTCTCTCTTAAGGATGCATATGATGCTTAAAATTTGTCCCAAAAAGTTTTTGAAACATATTTTATAGTAAATGTTAGTCTATACAAGCCAACTTCTTCTGGCTCTTCTGTATCATTTCCTGTTACCATGATATAAATCGATATTGCAGGAAATTCCACACATAATCAACTATTACATGGTGCTTTTGTGTTACTGAAATGCACTTTGTCTGTCTCTTGCTTTCCTTTAGTCCTTGCGCTAACCGGGTGATCCAGTTGGAGCCGCAGGCGGCGTACGCTGACTCCTCTGCTGAATCCAGCCGCTACAGCCCTCCACCCTCCTACAGCAGCCACAGCTTCGCCCAGCACACCCAAATCACCATGCAGTCCACCGTACAGCTGCGCACAGAGTACGACCCCAGAACACAGGCCTACTACACCACGGCCGAGCCCCATTCTCACATCTCCGTTCAACCCTGTGCCCCCAATCCCAATCCCAACCACAACAACAACAACAACAACCGCACCAACAGCAGCAGTGCAGGGCCGGGACCGGCTTCTGATACAGCATCCTGCCAGAGTCCCGAAGGCACGAGCTCCACACGAGACTTGCTATCTCAATTTGGGGAGTCTAGTCTACGCTGTCTGGAGCCGCCGTGTTCACGATGGACGTTTGCATCGTTCGCTGAAAAGCACTATGCGCCGTTTCTGCTGCAGCCGACAACAAAGGTGAGGGTAAATGTTGTGCACATTGTCTGATTGGAAGTGGGATTATGGATGCCAGCGATGAGCTAATATCCTGGCGTTGAACGAGCAACAGTGTATCTCGTGTTGTGTAAGTGTTATTTTGTGAGTCAAGGCCTTCTGAAAACCACAAACACCTCAAAGAGGGCAGAACTTCGTCATAAGACACTAAAACAGCAGTAGTTTCAGATGTAGCCAAACCCTGACTCATATCTGACTTTTTGTGTTTCCTATCAGGTGGTGGTGATTTTTCTCTTCTTGGCACTGCTCGGGGTCAGTCTGTATGGCACCACCCGTGTCCGGGACGGTTTAGAGCTGACTGACATTGTGCCACGAGAGACAGGCGAATACGACTTCATTCGTGCCCAGTTCCGCTACTTTTCCTTTTATAACATGTACGTGGTGACCCAGAAAGCTGACTACGCACAGATCCAGCCTCAGCTCTATGAGCTGCACCAGCGCTTCGGCACTGTGAAGTACGTCCTGCGGGAGGAGAACGGCCAGCTCCCACCCATGTGGCTGAATTACTTCAGAGACTGGCTGCAAGGTAATACACTCCGATGTGTAATCGATCAGCCTTGAGTCAGAGACCATTGGTGGAGGTCAAACCCAAAGGCCAAACCTTTAAAAATGAAAATTCTGTCATTAATTACTCACTCTCATGTCGTTCCAACCCCGTAAGACTTTCATTCATCTTTGGAACACAGATGAAGATATTTATTCTCATAGCTTCATAAAATTTAGGTTGAACCACTGATGTCACATGGAGTATTTGTGACATCAGTGGTCTGATGAACAAAGGCCTTGCAGGTTTGGAATGACATGAGTACCTGAATAATTAATGACAGAATTACAATTTTTAGGTGAATTATCCCTTTAAATAAACTGCAAAAGGTCTGGTCATATTGATTATAGCTCATTTTGACCAAAAACTGCACTTTTAGACAGGAAGGGATCACCTGACTTGAAAGAAAGGGACCAACCTAAACATATGCTTTTCTTCTGTTTGTTTTCTACATAAATGTCAATAAAAAAATATTTTTTAAACAATGATGCATTAAATTGAAAAGTGAAAGTGCAGATATTAAATTACAAATTAAGGGTGTTCTTTTGGACTTTCAAACAAAAACAAAAAAGAAATGTTTCATGGTTTTCACAAAAATATTAAGCAGCACAGTTGTTTTTTAACATTGATAATTAAAAGAAATAGCATCAAATCAGCATAGTAGAATGATTTCTGAAAACTCACATTTCAGCTTGCCATCACAGGAAGAAATTACATTTTTAAATATATTAAATTGAAAACAGTTACTGTAAACTGTAATAATATTTCACTACATTACAGTTTTACTGTATGTTTGATCAAATAAATTATAAGAAAGTTCAATAAGAGACTTCTTTCAAAAGCATGGAAAAAATCCCAACATTTCATTTGGCAGTAAATAATTACATTTTGAGTTTTACAAAATCATTTCATTCCTACAGACGCTCGATTTCCAGACGTTCCAGTGCCTTGCTTCACTGGAGCCGGGTTTTACATCAGTTTTACCCACGTCAGATCATCTGTTTCTCACAAACATCAATCACACAGCTAAACCTCCAAATCTGTAACACATTTAATGTCTTAAAACGGATTATGATCCGAGAGTGAGATTTAAATGGAGCGATTAAAACCAGAGAGTGAAAATGTGTGTGTGGGGGGGAATAAAGAAACAGTGTGGGGACACAAAAATGCAATTGAGGTGAGAGTGAAAAAAACAAGTAGATTGGGAGATACGGGGCATGTCCCTGCAACATCTTTTTCCTTGTGGCCTCCTCAACAGTGGCTTCTTTCAGAATGCCGTATCTAATCCCGGGCGGGCCATATTCAGAAGCAAACCTTGTTTTGCCCACTTTCTTTCTCTCTCGCAGCTCTTTAGAAAGGCATACCTGTCTCCAAACGGCTTCTGGCCAGACAGAGTTTGGGTGGCATGTACAGACTTGCTTTGTCGGCCAAACAGAACCTCAAACATCATTACTGTTTTCCAATGACTTTCCTTTGTTTTTATCCTTTCAGCACTCTCATTGGACCACATGTTTTCTTTTTCAGTGCAGGGGCAGCATCTCTATGGGTGCGTTTACTGTGCGTTATGTATGTGTGTATGGGCTTCAGTAAAGGCTGTTCCAGAGAGGGTGGAGAGAGCTGTCTTTAATATTGTGGTTTGAAATGGTTTGACAAATTGGTCACAGACAGTGAGGCGAGGGAGAGAGAGAAAGCAATGTGCCCCAGAAACAGACCACTGGCGTTGAGGAGAGAGGGGGGAGAGTGGGAGTCGGGGATGGCTGAGAGGAAGGGTTATCATGGTTTATGTATAACCTTTTAAACGAGGTACTCAAAATAATGTGTGTGTCCTGGCAGGTCTGCAGGAGGCGTTCGATAAGGACTGGCAGGCCGGTAGGATCACGCAGGGGAACTACAAGAATGGCTCTGATGATGGCATCCTGGCCTACAAACTCCTGGTGCAGACCGGCCGCAGAGACAAGCCAGTCAACATGAACCTGGTGAGAAACCAAACAGACTTGAGTAAGATCAGGTAGATTTCAATGTCCCATGATTCTCAGTGAAAGGAGATTGAGCCAGTCTCCCTGATTTGTTTAGAAATAAAATCTCACCTGTATCCACACTAGTTTATTTATTTATTTGTGTGTGTGTGTGTGTGTGTGTGTTTAGTTACTGAATGTGAAAATTACCACAATATATTTTTCTTATTTTTACTTAGTAATATTACATATAATATTTATTATAATTTTAGTTTTTATATAAGATTTATATATTTTTAATAAATGTTATTTTATATATAAAATGACATTGTTGATGATAATAATAATAATAATATAAATTGTTACTTTGTTATAGTTTATATAATAAATATTTATATTTATTTTAATGTCATTTTATATATATTATTAGATTTGAGATGATGATAATAATAATAATAATAATAATAATAATAATAATGACCTCTTAATTATTATTGTCTCATATTATTACATTAATATTTATTATTCATATTATATTAATTTGGAAGTTATTTTGATGATAAGATTATCGAGTTCCCAAATTATTATTATTAATGTTATTATTATTGTTATCGTCATCATTATATGATACAATATTAATGTTAAGGTACAGTTAAACAACTGCCGACCCCCTATCCTTATTTCTTTTCTAAATATATTGACACATTAAATGAGCTTCTCTCTGAATGACATGAACAAGATGTTTGCGTGAATCTCTGATGACGGAGGGGTGCTTGGGTTGATATGTGTTTAGGAACCACACCTGGCTTCTGTATGTCCGTCTATATCTGTCCTCATTCTCTCTCTCTCTCTCTCTCTCTCTCTCTCTCTCTCTCTCTCTCTCACAATGATTGTTTTACCAAGCACAGGAATTTAAAGCTCTCGATGGGGCTGCAACTTGCCTCTGAAAAAGCAATTAAGTCTTCATTTAAACCATTTGTTCCACTTTCTTGCTGCAGGCGTAAAGCTCGCCTATACAACTTTTTCAGGGCTCCTTTAGAGGGGCCTTGTCAAGAACAAATCCCTGCACACAAACACACACACACACACACACACACACATGGTCACACCGGCAAAAAATCTAACAGGTTAACACATTAACAGTTTCCAGTTGCTACCCAGCATGAAATGTCAGGCAAGAGGAGAGCAAAAATATGAAAAATACAAAGCATACCACATGCCAGAGGGGCTGGAGGGTGGGGAGGAGCGGAGCGGAGCGGACGTCTGCAAAAGAGTGTGTGTGTGTGTTTGAGAGTGTGTCGTCTTGTCGGGTAATTGGCAATGCACACATAAGGCCAGAAATGATTTGCATTTTTGTTGTTTTAAAGTGGTCATTATTGTGCTGAACCATTGCCAGTTGAATGGGAAAGAAAATCCAGCCGATCTGTGTTGGTGTGCGGCCTGTGATGTCATTTCCTCTGCTTGTGAGGGAAGAGGGGCGGCAATGGGCCAGGAGGCCGCCAGCTTCGCACTGTGTGCTTCCCGTGACAGCTTGAAGACATACAGTTGTTGCGCATCCTGCTGCTTAATGCAATCCAGATCTTTGGACTCCAAGTCCACTTTTTTCTCTCCCGCCTTTCACTTATTCCCTTCTCTTGGAACTGCTGCCATGTCCTCTTTCACTCGATACAGAGGCGGGAATCACAAGCTGCCTCTCTCATTCTGGTCACCATAAAAGTCATCCTGGTATTCCTTGAGGACTTTCTTTTTTTTTCCCTCATCTGATAAATTTTTTATTATTATTATTATTATTGAAATATGTTACATAGAAAATCAGAACAGCTAAACATCAGATTTTTTCTTATTTATTCTTTATTTTGCTTTTATTTTCGTATTAAATTAAAAACAATACAGTTCAGTGTTTAATAATTTATCTAATAATTGTATGTGTTTTTAATTTAGATTAATCAATTGAAAGTTAATACACCTCATTGTTTTAATTTATTTATTTATTTTAAAACCAGTGCAGGTAAATATCTTTTTTTTTTTTTTTGTCCATACATAATAATTTTTTTTATTTTATTTTATTTTAGTTTTTGTTTAACATCCCATGATTATTTTTTTTTTCATTTTTACATTGAAAACCAGTACAGTTAAATTATTTCCCCTCTCACCTCTTTATTTAAGTATTTATTTTCAGATGAAAATTAGTGTAGGATCTCAGGATATTTTTTTTTTCTTTTCTTTATAAACAATTGGTTTCAAGCGTTGACTGGGATTTTAAGTCATTGTACTATCAAAAATCCTTCATTTTGCCTTCACGGCAGGAGCCTTCTGTGGCGCCAGGCATTGTGGGTATCTATAGGGGTCAGGAAAAGCAAGTGTTTGCAACATTTGTACAGATGTTGTGTTATTTTTATAGCTCTCCTCCATTTGCTGGGTGGCATTTCCTCCAGTGTTAACAGCAAGGTTAACTGCACACAGACGCGCTCAGGGACTCTGGCCAATTTTTTTATTGTTACACTAACTCAAGCTATTTTTCTCTCACTCACTCTCATTTCTACACCCCCCCCCCCCAAACACACACACACTAATACACACTGACCCCCAGTTCCTGTAGATTTATTTTCTCGAGAAGCATGTATGGCATTGAGTGTGATGCCGTACTGACTTTGTCTTCACAGGAGGTAGCTAGCTCAGCGCTAGGTGAGAAGTGAAGCGTTTAGAGATTGCTATAGTGCTGGTGTGCATTCACAATACTCGCTTATATAGTACATACGTTAGTGTACTTATTCAAGAACTTACAGTAGTGTTAGCAAACAAACCGTGTTGTTTGAGCAGTTATAATTTACATTTTCTTTTCATCTCCAGCTAACTAGGCAGCGTTTGGTGAACGCCGATGGAATCATCAACCCAAATGCCTTTTACATTTATTTAACTGCCTGGGTGAGCAATGATCCAGTGGCCTACGCTGCATCCCAGGCCAGCATCCGTCCGCACCCTCCTGAGTGGCTCCATGACAGGACAGACTCCATTCCTGTCAGCAGACTCAACAGTGAGTACTGTTCATTTATCACAGAGTCCTCAAAGTATTATGCTACATTTTTGATTGTATCCAGTTATCTTTAGCTCATATGCTTTGTGAGCACACCTATTTCATCACAAAGAGCAACAGAAGGGATTAATGCATTTATTGATTTGGTTTTGCTTAGTTTGTATTGGTGGTTTGGAAATTAAACATCGTAAATCTGAGAATAAACTTCGGGAATTTTCTTGTTTTTAGGCCTAACGATGACGTCAGCATGTAATAGCATTCACAAAGCATTTTACTTCTTTAATGTTACTCATTTCAAAGTAAAACAGAACATTAAATAATAAAATATAATAGAGATTTATCTTATTTTATGGTCACACTTTATTTTAAGGTACAATTCTCGCTATTTACAAACTATTAACTATAGTTGTTGCCTTAATAAACTCCTAAAAACTTTAGTTTTTTTATTATAGATTTTATTTTATTAGATTTATATTTGTTTTATTTAAATGAATGAATTAATAACTTTTTGTTTATATTTTTATTTGTTTATATTTATTATTGGTTTTATTGTTGTTTATACATATTTTTTATATTATGAATGAGTCTAAATAATTAATCCAAAACCATTCACCTGTCCATTTTTTAAATAAAGATATAAATAAATCTGAATCACTTGGAGTTTATCATTAAATATGAAGGACTATTAGTATTCTGTTAACATTCTTAACAAGACGTCTGACATTTGGCTGATAGTCAGGCAGCGAAAGTGGGTTTATTCAATTTGTAGTCGTATCTTTAAAGTTAACAGTGACACCGGGCCGCGTGAGCTTGTGTACAGTGTGTGTGTGTACAGTACACAGTGGGCGCTTGGGAGAAATGTGACTGGATAACAAGCTGAAACGGCCTCTCCGACTCTGACCCCCCTGCAGCAGGCTGGCAGACGTCCAGCTCCCGTCCTGATGGAAATTTATAGTGGAGATTATAACGGGGCAAAAGCATGTTTAGAAAGTGGTCCTGCCTGACCCCTTCAGGCACTGGAACACACACTCAGATATTCCCTCCCTTCCACCCACACGCCCTTCACAGAGGCTCTCACACACACCTCCGGAGCGCTAGTCATTCTGGGTCACATTCTTCTGATTTTATTTGTGGTTTTAAGACTGCCGCTTATCCAAGTCCAGTAGCCGGAGTGATGAGTCATTCCAGGCCTGCTGCTGAAAGCCCTGCAGTGCACACAAGCTTTGATGACAGGTGATAACTGTCAGCATGAATTTGGCAATGCTCAAATTTTTGATGGTCGTCCGTGTGTGTTCGTTCCCCGAGAAGAGCAGGGGGATATTTCAGCGCAGATTTTTGACAGCATAATTACAGCAGATCACAGTCAGGATTGACACCCGACTGCATGTCGAGATATGATAGCTGGTAATTTAGCCCCCTCTCCTTCCCGGGGCGGTAAAGAAATCAACATGTTTAATGAGTGCAGTCTGTCACCTTGAGAACGCTGATGTCCTTTATGTTAACTATGATTTGCTAAGAGTGAGAGATGATGCGTTGGAAAAAAATAAATGTCATTTTAATGATAAAAGATTAAAAATGCTATGGTAAAAACATAGCATACAACCAGTGTGTTTCACAAGTTCAAAGTGGATTGTATTGTAATTGAAATGGTTGGTTTATTAACATTATATCAGTTAATGAAGATAATACCGTTAAGTTCCGACAGCTACAGCTACAGCAGTGTTTGTTTTTTTATCATAATTTTCACAGATGTTTACAGGATGTGGCTCGTTGTAAAAGTGAAATCTACATTACAATTATCTCATCACTATGGCCATCTTTGCATTTATCTTCTGCAGTTCCTGCCGCTGAGCCCATCGAATATGCACAGTTTCCCTTCTACCTCAACGGGCTTCGCGAGACGCCACAGTTCGTGGAGGCCATCGAGAGCGTCCGCGCCATCTGCAACAACTACAGCCGTCAGGGCCTGCCCAGCTATCCCAACGGCTACCCCTTCCTCTTCTGGGAGCAGTATGTAGGCCTGCGCCACTGGCTCCTGCTGTCTATCAGCCTCGTGCTTGCCTGCACCTTCCTGGTGTGCGCCGTCTTCCTGCTCAACCCCTGGACTGCCGGAATCATAGTGAGTTTCTCCTTTAGATGTGTCAGGGTTTCGTGCAAACGTACATCCATCACAGATTTGGCTCTGTCTGTAAATGTATATTCAAGGCCTGTATAAACCAATACTTTTTTTTGCATGAAACAGAACATTTCTGTGAACTCCTATATGCTCTTAAATATCCAATGCAATTATCCGTTCTTTTTTTTAGTTGGAGGCTAGGTCAATATCTTCTTAAATTGTTTGCATACCGAATTCTTTTTTTTTTTTACTGAATATTTGACATCAGATTAAGTTTTGGCATAAAGTAATACAAATATTTAAAATTTGACATTTATTTGTATTGGACTTGGTGTGAACAGGCCTTCATTGGTTAAGGGATGGATGGATGGATGGATGGATAAATAGATCGATGTTACAATTGCGACTATATTTCTTAATTGCAACTATTTCTCATGACTGTGTATGATTTTTTTTGTATGTCTTTATCACAGACTTTCTGTCAATAACCTTTTTGTTTACTCTGAGGTGGAAAAAAGCGTACTAATTGGGAACTAATTAAAAGTGTACCATTTGGAGCAAGACGGGAGGGCAGGCAGGAATAGCTCAAGAGAAGCTGTGTTTTTATAGCCCTGCGCTTTGTGTTTATCTTATACTGTGAGAGCCAGTTTGTTTAGTCTACGTGAGGCTTTTTGAGACATTTCTTTAAAATAAACGGGGGATTGAGGGGTTACCACAGCAACTTTATCACTCCACATATAAAACAGACCTGCTGTTTCTGCTGAAATGTGTGTGTATGTATATCATACATTATATTATTCGTGAGATCGAACGTTCTTTCCCACACTGTGTCTCCGCTTTCGATGGTCTCTGTTTTTATTAGGGGGCAGTGTTTAAGCCATCTGACTGATCTAACTTTGTCTGACAGGATAGCAGTTTCGTCCTTTTGCTTTACTGGACACTTGAAAGGGAAAGTTATAGCCCTGCTTCAGCTTTTACCATTGTGCTTTTGTCCCAGACCACCCTTAGTCCCAGACCCAGACCTCCTTAAACTCCATACGTCCGTCCCCACTTCCGCCATGCTCGACCCCCCTTTCATTTGCCAGCCCTCCCAGCCCCAAACTCCCCTCCGTTGGCCCTCTTTCTGTCCTCTTCATCCCTCTTCAAAGGCAGCTGGGCCCCCCAGTAACCCAAGACTCATCAGCTGATTGTGGCATTTACTTTACCAGTTCGTAGCTTGGGTTCAGCTCCATATGCAAGCGTCACAAATGGGCCCTTCTGAGGAACAGATATTTTCCCACATTCCCCAGCGCTTTATCTAAACTAACCCATCTAACCCGAGCCGTACTTTACTTTAATCTATGTAAAGTAGAGCTCCTCATGTTTTAGGAAAGAACTTTATGTTTGCCGGTCCTTTCTCGCAGGTCTTGGTGCTGTCTTTGATGACGGTGGAGCTGTTTGGCATGATGGGATTGATCGGCATCAAGCTCAGCGCTGTCCCTGTCGTCATCCTCATCGCTTCCGTTGGCATTGGTGTGGAGTTCACAGTCCACGTGGCACTGGTGAGTTTAAATTGATCTCATAACCGTGACTGCATGTAGCTAGTTCACTCATTGTGATGATTATTGGATGTGTTTATTAGTGGTTCATATTGATCATATTTGTTGTTTTCCTCCCAGGCGTTCCTCACAGCCATTGGGGACAGGAACAAGCGAGCCGTTCTAGCACTTGAGCACATGTTCGCCCCAGTGCTGGACGGAGCGTTTTCCACCCTGCTAGGAGTCCTGATGCTGGCGGGGTCAGAGTTTGACTTCATAGTCAGGTAAAAACAACAGACTTCTGCTGTGTAGATTGTGGTGCTTTAAGATGGGGATATCTTTGATAATCAGTTTTCTCTCTTATGGCTCCTCGGATATGGTGACATATTTATTTTCTAACGCTGTTAGTACACAATAGCTGATCTTACAGACTATTTGTCCTCGAAATTGTATCCTAACCATGTCAGATGTGACTATTCCAGTGTCAATCAAATTTTGTCCACATTAAAAACGATGGTAAAATTATGGTTAATCAAAAAAGGGGGAATCCTTGTTTAAAGGGGTCATATGATGCTTTTTTAAAGATCATTATTTTGTGTATTTGGTGTAACAGAATATGTTGAAATGCTTTAATGTTCAAAAAACACATTATTGTTTAAATACTGTACATTATTGTGGGTCCTTTATGCCCCACCTCTCAAACGAGTCGTTTTCTACAAAGTCCCTTCTTCCGACAAATGCAGTCTGCTCTGATTGGCCAACTGACCCAGTGCATTCTGATTGGCCAAACACCGCAAACACTCGTCGGAAATGTAACACCCCTTACCATAATCATGAGTTTCATCTTTCAAAATAAATGTAGATAGTTAAATAATAAAAGATAGTTAATAATGTCCTTAGTTTTAACATCAGGTCAAGTCCGAAAGGGGAACATTCGCATGACAGACACAGTGATGAAGCCCCGGTTGTTAAGAGAGCTGACTGTGAGACCCTGTCTCTCTCTCTCTCTTTCACATACACACACACACACACACACAAACTCTGCATTTGAACATTCAATAGCAAATACTTAAAATAATTTAAAAAAACATACAGTAGCTGATTGAGAAACACCAGATTGTCATAGCAAAGACAGAATTACCTCCTCTCTTAGGATAACGAAACGGTCATTCAGAAAATGCGTTGCTGTTCTGTTGTGAGTACCATATTTTCCGGATTATAAGTCACACTTTTTTTTCATAGTTTGTCTGGTCCTGCGACTTATAGTCAGGTATGACTTATTTATAAAAATTCATTTGACATGAACCAAGAGAAATTAACCAAGAGAAATTAAGAGAGAGGGCACTCTACGCTGCTCAGTGCTCCTGTAGTCTACACTGAAGACATAGAGCGCCCTCTCGCGGCTGTAGACGGTAATGTTTTCTCTTGGTGCTTGGTTCAAAATAAATGCGACTTATAGTCCAGTGCGACTTAATATATGTTTTTTCCTCGTCGTGACGTATTTTTGGACTGATGCGACTTATACTTAGGTGTGACTTATAGTCCGAAAAATAATCCTAGAAACACACTTTATCTCCCTGACATGGCTGCTTCAACACAAACTGCGGTTACTGAAACCGTGCCTTCTTTATTTGCGTTAACATTTGGGCAGTAATATGCAAATATTCCACAGTGACATAGACATGTGGGGGCGTGTTTGAATGAGCCGTTTTAAGGGGCGTGGCAGAGTCTTAACTTTGATAAAGATTATCTCTTTTGACTTGAGACTTCAGTCTTTGCAACTTTACAGATCTTCTTTATGCACCAAGAGCTTGTTACACTCCAAAGATTTGAGAATCGCATCATATGACCTCTTTAACAGGTATTATTAATCTAAAAATTTAATCTAATCTATTAATCTAAAAAAGTTCACAAGTTCTATAAACAGGTTTGTTCTTGCACATATATCTATTTATCTATCTGTCTATCTATCTATACACACACACAAACACATAAATTCACTTTTATGTTAACTTCCAATTAACATAGAAAAGATAGCTTTAAACATGTGTCACTTTTGTCACTTCACCCCTGGTTATGGTACAATGTAAATGTTTTCTTAACTCTCTTCTCAGTCCTAACCAACCTCCCTTCACATTCAACAAGCACATATCTTTCCTGTCTGTCTTCACAGAGCTTTAGGCTCTCCTGTGTTTTCTGTAATCTTTTTTTTTTTTTTCTACGGCCCTGCAAAGACATTTACAAGCTGAGAGCAGAGAGGGCCCGAGGGTTATTTTGTTGCTAGTCGAGGAGTGGAAATGAGGAGTGACACACACTGCTACTTAGAGCATCTAAATCAGTAACTTTGCAATGTCTTTATTTTTTACGTCCTTCCTGAGAGCAGATGAGTCAAACACATCTGGTCATTTATTGTTTCTTGAAGTGGTATCGAGACTTTCGTTGTCCTGAAATTCAGGTTACAGTTATATCAAACTGAGCCATGGGTGTTTGAGTGGTAAGTGTCTCATCTGTTTCTACAGGAGGGAAAGAACAAATGTCTGCAGTAGCTCATTCTTATTAGAGGACTGGAAAACCACCACAGCCCTCCACCCTCAAATCACTTTGGATCTAAAGTAGCATGCCAGAAAAATAATGCACACACAAGTTTAGAGCAATCACACACGGTCTCTCCGCAGACCACATTGGGCCCCAGTCCCTCTCACGGGCTCCCACTGAAACGCAACTACTGTTTTTTCATCAAACAAAACCCCCTGGCCTCCGAAGATATGGAAAAAAACAAAAACGCAGGCTGTATTTTTATAGCCTTGCAGGAATAAATGTTTCCCTGACTTTGCTCTGTCAGGTCCGCTAATGTTTTGAATCTAAACAGATCAGATGAGTTGCTCAGCGAGGTTTCGCTAGGGAGAAGTGGCTTTAGAGAACGGCCCTTGATTCAGGGACGCTTAACGCGATGTCTCGAAGTTCAAAGTTGAAGAACATAAAACTCTTTTGTTGCTTCAGCCAGTCTGAAGCAATCTCTCTCATCCGTGGAAAAGCACACCGATGTAAATCACTCGTCAATATGAACATTTAGTTTGGAGCAGGAGACTACCCGAACAGTTCAACCAAGACGATTCTCATTTTTCATAGTCTGTTGATTTGTAGCTATTGATCTGTTGAATCTCTCTGCTTGTGAGTTCTGCCTTTCGTGTGGTAGAGCAAGAGCCAAATGCAAACCAAAAAGTGCAATTCAAGAAGACTTGCTTGATGAAATACAGGCAGACTAAAGTTCCAAACTTTTTTTTCTAACGTAAGCCTAAATAATAACAGGCTGGCTTCTCTCTCCACTCTCATCCTAAACAAGTGGCGTCTGCTTGGTTAAACACTGTGGTAGTCCTTCCCTTGAACCAGACCTGCAAAACCTCCTGAAAGATGTAAATAAAGCAAGCGTTTCTAGAGAGACATGCAGGTCTGTGGTTCTCCAGAGAGAAGCCCACCTTGTGTGGTCATTACAGGACATTGTTTGAGTCTAAAGAGCTGCTTGCAAACCTGGGGAGGCCGAGTAAGAGCAGCATTGTTATAAATGTGTCTATGAGTTTAGTCTGAGGCACAGCTGTGCTGCATACCAGCTGGCGGGTGTTTGCTATACCCACTGTTTCCACCACACATGCATTCACATATTAACCTCAGTTTTAATGCATCTTTTACCCGTCCAATGCCTTTGATAGTATCAATGCAAAAAAAAAAAAAAAAAAACAGTTTTCCAGGAAAAATATTAATTAAACCGTGATAATTTTACTTGAGAAGAAAAATAAGATAAGAGTGGTTTTCTATATATATGTATATATATATGTGTGTGTGTGTGTGTGTGTGTAAGGGATAATCAACGGTGCATTTGAGGGATGAGTTTGGGTTTTTGTGCATCAAGTAAAGCAGCACATTAATATGGTATGGTGATTAAACCGACTTGGAACTACCTGTGCATTAAACGGTTTTACTGCATAACCTGCCAGCCAATCAGAATCCATTATTCAGACATACCATAGAATAATTTAAATATATATATTAGGGCTTTCTTTTTTTGAGGAACAAGATGGCAGCTGCAATTCGAGCTGCAGCAGTTTACACAGATGCTTTGCTGGAGTAGCGGAGGACGGAAAGCTGGCCATAATGAAGAAAAGAGAAAGAGCGAGGGAGCGAAGGAGGACAGGAGGGAGGGATTTGTCGAGGAGATTGGGGGTCTTACCTGATACTCTAGAGATTTAATTAGAGCAGGGGATTGTGAAAGGCAGGGAAATTTCACAGGGGCTTAGTATAGAAAGAGTGATAGAGAGTGAAAGAGAGGGAAAAGTGAATGTGCTTGGGGCCTGGCAAGAGGGGCCTGTAGTCTTTCCTCTCCTCTCTTCCTCCTAGACTAAATTGTTTAAATTCTATACCGTTCACTTCATTTGTTTGCTTCTGCGTTCTTTTTTTAAAGAGTGAGAGAGGCCCCTGTGCCTTTGTGCTTCGCCTTTCTTCTCTCGCAAGCCTGTACTCCACATTCCTTCCCGTTTTGCTTTCCCTGTGTTTGCTTGTACTCCACTCACCGCTAGAAAAAGAAAAAAAAACGTACTCCTTTTCCTTCCCTATTTTCCATACCTTTGAATTAACCAACTAATTATGTCCTCTGCTTCTCCGTGCTGCTTTCTAAAAGACCTCTTTGGAGACTTTCTCTGGCACAAGGTAAATTTAGTTTAAAACCAAACCCGACTAAAGTCTTTTTGTGTGTGAATGCTTGTTAGAATGAGTCACTTTTGCTCTGTGCTTCATTCAGAGCAGTGAAGTTTTTATTTTTATTCTAATGACAGTGTTTTTTGCTGTGTATTTGCAGGTATTTCTTCGCTGTTTTGGCCATTCTGACAGTGTTAGGGGTCCTGAATGGACTGGTGCTGCTCCCAGTCTTATTGTCCTACTTTGGCCCTTACCCTGAGGTAGGAAGATTGCTCCCGTTAAGTTAATCCAGCATTACACTTTCACATGCCATACATAGAGCAATGCAGAGTTATTATATTCTCTGCTTAGTATTGTCTGAAAGAGTGACATTAAGGGATTCCAATATTACAAATTCAGATTTTACCATTGCTGTTCTCACATCAAGTTTACGGTCACTGCTCTTTAAATATTCAGAAAAAAAAGAATCAAAATGATGCATAATATTTTTCTTACCTGACATATTGGGTTGCAACTGGTATTTATATGCATTTTAAGAAGTCTGCTGCAATCTTATAAAGATCTTCTATTTATATTGCAGGCTATCAGAATTTAATCTTACTGTTTGGTCATATAAATATCAGCAACTGCAAAAAAAAATTACATTTCGCTCAGCTTTGGGATTCAGTTTTTTTTTTCTCCCAGAGGCTGAGCTCCTTTTTTTTTTTTTTTTGACAAAATTGCGTAGCATGTTAATTATATGCCATCATTATTGATCATAACATAAGCATTTTAAAGCTTGGATTATGTGTTCAAATATTTCTTAGACCCAGTGTACATATTCAAGACTAGCACTGTACCTTCCGATGATGTGAAAAGTTTCATATATCACAGGACTTGCACAAATGTCAGACAGAGCAGCTTCTCAGATTTAGATTTTCATGTCCACTACACTTCCAGGTATCTCCAGCGGATGGGCGAAGCCGGCTGCCCACGCCGTCCCCAGAGCCTCCCCCACAGGTGGTCCGCTTCACCATGCGACCCAGTCACACGACCCCTGAAGCAGGTTCAGACTCATCAGACTCAGAATACGGTTCCAACACTACTGTGTCCGGCATTAGCCAGGAGCTTCAGCAGTATGACCTCCAGCCCAACAGGGGGCGATCAGCCAGACTAGAGGAGTTGCGAATCGCCACAGGGGGACGACAAGGCATGCGTCAAGTTGAACTTCCAATGTTTTCTCCTTACTCAGTGAGTACAGCATTTATATCAATATATATCTTAACAAAAACAATGAAATAACAATGTTTTCCATGTTTTCCGCAGGATGAAACCAGACAGCAGCAACTACCACAGCATTACAGGTCCACCCATCTACCCAGTTCTCAGGATGCTGGACCTCAGTCGTCAAAGCGATACTGTAGCAGGGACCCTAAGAGGGACTTTGGGAGCGGACCCCCGCCCCCCCCTCACAGGCCGCGCATGGATGCTTTTGAAACCTCTACTGAGCCAGGTGGCTGTTCGGGCCCCAACCACCGGGAACGTTCAGGGGCCCATCGCCCCCGCTCCCACAACCTCTACACTCACCCTTCCCATCCGTCCACAGGCTCCGCCTACTGTCAGCCCATCACAACAGTGACAGCCTCAGCCTCAGTGACGGTCGCCGTTCATTCGGGGATACCCAGCCATAGTGCCGCCTACCCATCCCACCCCTCCAACGACAGCTATCACACTTCAGAAGATGTCTACACTGACCCTCACTTCTCCGACCCTCACGTGCCCTTTGACAAGAGCAGCGACAGCTCGAAAACAGAGGGCATGGAGCTGCAGGATCTAGAATATGACACTCCCAATGTCTGCCACTCAACACCCTCCAGCTGAGGTTAGTCGAGATGCTTTTTATATGGCTGATTTCAATAAAATGGTCCACATCAAATCAGCAGTTTCATGCACTCTGTGAATAAATAAGGCTGTCAATTAATGTTTATTTAATAATATTTCATAATAATAATACTAAGTCATATTAGTACTGATGATGTAATGTTTATTTTTTATTAAAACATCAAAAAAAATATGTTATACATATTATATATGATCATATATATTTACACTACCATTCAAAAGTTTGGGGGCAGTGATATTTTTTGTAGGGAAAAAAGGATGCATTATATTGATCAAATAATAATAATAATAACGGTTTCCACTACAATTTTAAGTCAAGTTAATATTATCTCTATAACACTTTTCACAATGTGTGTTATTTCAAAGAAGCTTTACAGAAAATCGAGATGGTAATGTTTGTAGTATCTTAATATCTTCATGCATTATATTTGCATTTAGCAACATTCATAATGATGTTTCTCGAGCAGCAAATCAGTATATCAGACTGATTTCTGAAGATCATGAGTAATGGCTGCTAAAAATTCAGCTTTGCCATCACAGGAATACATTTTAGTTTAAATAATAAGAACACTTTTCTATCTGATTCAGGATGTGGATTTACTTTGTTATCATCAGTTCATTCTGTTCTGTTTTCAACTTCTGTTAACCCTGTTTCTTCACTCCGTTGTGTTCACAGTGGTTGAATGTTGAAGCTCAAACAGCCAAAGATGGGACATCAGTCTGCCAGCGCGGCAGAAACATGGTGCTGCACGGCTGGGACACTTTGACCAGCGGCACCTTTACGGTGCTTGACTCTGTTACTGTATAACCCTGGTGTATTATTGTTAGATATTTCTATAAGTATTTATGTGTACACAAATGTAAATAATGAACGAGAGTAGCTATAATTTGACCGGGGTCGTCAGACTTGTGTTCCAAGTGCCCACCCATCATTTGTGTGTGTATCTGTGCCATAAGGAAACTTCATTCTTGACAAGCATTTCAGCATACGGTCGTTGCTGCTTATGATATTGTTGTAATGTTTGTATAATGCTATGCAATTATTTTCTCTAATTTTATAGAACCGTGTGTGTGAGAGTTTGTTAATGTGTTGTTGTGTGTGTGTGAATATTTTTGGTTCACGACAGACCCCCTAGACCCCTCAGATGCATATTAACTAACAAGAACAAACTCTTAAGTGACCTAACATAATATGTTAAATGATTTTGTGGCAGTTAAATGGATTTCCATTGCACTTACGGTACACTTCTGTTCAAAACACCAGTACAAAACTGCACAGATCCTTTCACTTTCAGAGGACACATTCAGGGAAATATTTGTTCAGACATACGCTAGATATGTAAAATTCACATTAATGTCCAGTTGTTTGTCGACGAGCATTAGATGTTTAAGCGTGCGTGCGTGCGTGCAGATGTTTGCGTTTTGTGTATATTGAAGCGTTAGTGTTTATGCTTTTTTAATGTTCATTTGCTTATCACAAACCTGTGGTAGTTGGAAAAAACAAATACTGTTTAACAATGAAACACGCTATGCGTGAGAATTTAGCTGCGCAGAAATGAAGAAGGAAACGAGTGATTGTTGGATGACTGTGCCTCTGTTTTTCCGTCTCTGGTCTCTCTGGTCTTTTTGTACTTCATACTCCAGTTATTTACTGTAAATCGGCCATTTGTGGCCACCCTGAATTTGCTCATTACTCCCACTTTGCATTACGAAAATAATGCAATGTGACAGTAATTTCAGGTTTCTCTCGTAGCTTCATTTTTTTTTCTTTAAGGCATTATTTCCTGTCATTCAATTGTGGTTTAAGCTAAAACATTACTGTTGCAAGTTGCAACAGAATTCTTTCTATATCTGTTGGCGTAACTTTTTTGTTTGTTTCTGTTTTGATAAGCTAAGCTAATGAGCATTCTCAAGGTGTGCGTTGCACAATGGCCGATCACGACGATGGTTTTTGTCGATACATTGACCTCAATGACAAGCCGCAACTACTGGCCCTAATTTAGCAAGAGCTGTTCTCTGCGCTGACCTCACCTCATAAAAATCAATAACATAACACCATGACACTAATTGGAAGTTCCCCCTCAACTGCCAACTGGTTCATGTGAGTGCTCAAGGGTCAAGGGTCGTGGAGCCCCCACTTCACTGTGGCTCTGAAGCTAACGTTTGTGTCTTTAAGAGTGTGTTTGTGTGTTGGCTGTGACCCCCTCATCCAGACTGACTTCCTGTCAAACATATGTTTGTTCTTGACGAAGACTTTGAGAGTTGTTCTATGTTGTTCGTTTGTAGTGTTTGTGTTCTCCTACATGTCACATTGGCAGAAATGGGAGAAAATCATGGCTGGCAACTATTATATATATATATATATATATATATATATATATATATATATATATATATTCTATTATTATTATTTTTTTTTACATTTGTTTTGCAATATTTATATTTTTGTATAATAAGATGTTGTTTTGTTCAATAATGGTCATAATGCCAGTTCTTAACAATGCAGGGATTTTTACGTCTGTCGGAAAACACTATTATTACAGTCTCTTTGTTACATTCATGGATTTTGATCTGTATAAAGTGCTTACTAATGTTAAATAGGAAAAAAAGAGTATATAACATTTACCTTACAGATTCATCATAGCTCTTAGAGGATTTTAAAAGGAAAATGATCGATGTTTTTTACAGACTGCCATTTTTTCCCTTGTTTTGGTGTGGATGTATGTCATTTTCAGTTACAAAGATAAATGTATGCCATATAATTTATTTATATGAAAATTTATTTTTGTAGTGTACATAGTAGTTGTCAAGTTATTTGACAGAAGTATATTTTTAAAGAGTTTATATGTAATGCTACCATTGTTTGTGAGAACATAACTGAGAAGACATTAAGATGCACACTTTCATTGCTAACTTGTTCACGGACGACTAAAGTTCCCCTGTTACAGTGTTACATAGTGAGTCCGATCTGAAGACTGTCTTTGGGTTTTGTGAAAAGCTAGCCATGAAAGTAGAACAAATGTACTAGCTCTCTAAATAATAATGTTCAAACACTGATAGAATTCTAACAAATAAAAATATTATAACTTATTTGTCTCTTTGCTATACATTTAATAAATGATTCTTCAAATTGTAGCTACCTGGGACTATTTCTTTAGCATAACCTTACGAGCTGCATGACTTAACTGTTGCGTCAAACATTAGCATTTACATCAGCTAGCGCCCAGTCTTTATATTTCCTCACATACAGTCCTTAAACGGATTGATTAACCAAGCCGTCGAATCCATTGTGGGTTATGCTATGCAAATTTCCTGACTTAGCCTGTGTACGTTTCCGACAGCTCCATTTGAAGCCTAATCGATTTGCCCGAGCTTTATATTAAAGTCACAAAACTCCAACAACGTTATCTCGCACAGGATTTCGACGTGCTGACATCTGGCTACAAATTCAATCCCCCGTTCAGGCAGCCATGCTCTACTCTGCGCTCGGCTCTCTTGTATGATTCTGATTGACAGTTTTATAGACTGCAAGGAAATTGGTTGTAGTTACAATACAGCTGGTGTGCTCTAAGTAATGAAAAGGGGCATATGGCCTTAAAAACCGAGTGATGGAGACTGATTCAGGCTGCCCCCTTCTAACTCTGCTGCATGGGTGGCAGCCATTTATTATTAATGCGCTGGAGTTGCCAAGCTTGTTTCAATCTACTGTAACCTTTGATACACTGCAGTGACTTGCTCTCTGAACACACTGTGGTCGGTGTAATTGCTTTTAGAGCCAATGAGACCACAACCTGTATGATCCAATCCGGACTGACTTTCTAATCATGTAATGTGATCTAGGCTCAGACATAGCACTTTGGTGCTGGACTTAGTTGTTCATTAACATTTTTTGCGAAATGAGCTTTGTGCTTTTTACTTCATATAAATTATTCCAAAAAGACCCTTTATTGGCGCTGAGCTGTAATATCAGTTCATGAAATCTGTGACCTTGTGACATCATCTGACTTTTGCGTAGAGGTTGTTATTGAAGGATGGGACATCGCAAACTACATTGAACCTGACAGCAAACCTGCATCCTTTTAGTATCATATTCATTCCACATGCAAAGAAGGAAGTGACTCTGAATCTGGAAAACCAGAGGCAAAAAAAGAATCATGACCTTCGCTAACATTATAAGTGGTCTTTAAAAAGAATAACATGGTGTTTCAAATATTGATTTAAACATCTTTCATAAGTAAAAATCTATGTATGCCAACATGAAAATCGTGACATTTGCCAAGTATGGTAACCCATACTCGGAATTGGTGCTTTGCATTTAACCCATCCAAGTGCACACACACAGCAGTGAGAAGTGAACACACCATGAACACACACCCGGAGCAGTGGGCAGCTATATATCCAGCAACTGGGGCTTCAGTGTCTTGCTCAAGGGCACTTCAGCCATGGGTATTGATGGAAGAAGAGAGCGCTGTTCATTAACTCCCCTCCCCTTCAGGTTACAAGTCCTACTCTCTAACCATTAGGCCACAGCTGCCCCATTTAATATTTTAAGATTTAAAATGTTTTCTTCACACTTTATTTTAATATCCAAATATTGCTATTAACAAACCATTAACTATGATTTTTGCCTCAATAAACTCCTAATTTGCTGTTTATTAATAGTTAGGTTGTTGTTAAATTTAGCTATTGGGCATGGTTAGGGATGTACTGTAGAATATGGTCATGCAGAATATGCTTTATAAGTACTAATAAAAAGCCATTAATAAAAGGAATGCTAATAAGCAGATAGTTAATAGTGAGACTTAGTATATACTAAGTCCCTATACTAAAGTGTTTGGCTAAAGTGTTTTAGCCAGATTTGCTGCTTGCAGTCCGATTAAAAAAACGAACCAAGTTGGAAAATTTCTGCTTCACGTCATGATGTACTTTATGACTGATAAAATGGATTAGATCTAATATTTGTCAAATACACAGACGATTTAGACATTTTAATGAAAGCAGCAGACAATTTTTATTATTTAATGCTTAATGCTGCTCCTTTATGTAGAAGAATAAAGTTTAACATAAGCCTAAACTATTTAAAGACCAGTGAAGTTATAGGTTTAATTTTGATAAACAGGACACAATATAACATTAATAATACAATAATCTTTATTGTTATAAAAACATAAGGTAAAGGTGTCGAAATAATAAACAAAACACACATTATATCTGTCATCAGTGTATCACGCCAATCGTAAATCACCCGTCACCATGAGAACTTGTGCAGCCTCTCACAGAATGAGAATTTTGACATCATACATCACAGTGCCATGGCACCAGCAGCATCTCAAGTCAAAATGTTTAACCAGCATGCAGCACTTCAAGTCAGTCACTGATTGGTTGAATACCTAAAGTAATTAGTACTGGTCAAGTGATCACAACATGGCTGCCCCATGAGGGGACCCTCTACATGTGAAATAAAACATTTTATAAGGCCACTGATATGAATGGAATCATCTTATGTGACTGAACATCATTTTAAATAACATGTAAAACATTTGAATGAGTAAAAATGACTGTGCATCTTTAAAAAGTGTTACATCAGCAAGCTGTGCCAAGCAGACCTCCATATTGGTTTTCCACTCCAGCAGAGTGTCCGTGTTTGTGTGTGAGAAGCTTTTAACACGTCTATCAGCATCGGCGTCGCAGTCCCTCTCTCCAGCCTCTCAGAGCTGGAAAGCTGGGAGTCATTAATGGAGGAATTCAGAGGCCCTGAAATCACACATCTCATCACCCCTCCCACCCCAAAAAAACACGGTTAAAAAAAAAAAACAGACAGTAGAGTAAGAAACCCAAAAAGGTGTTTATTTTCCAGTGTTGGAAGCTGTTGAACAACTGATCAGCAATGGCAGGCTGACATTTCAATGGTAACACCCAGAGGAGCGTTACGTTACAGTGACTGCTGCCATCAGCCCGGAGCGAAGTCGAGCCTAACACAGCTTGGAGGCTTAAGTGCAGTTATCCAGTGCCAGAGAGTGATGGAATAACACACATCCTCGAGAATCAGCTAGACTCGAAGAAAAACTGGCAGGGGTGAAGGACAAAACAGCCATTGTAATGTCTAATGATGTATGCTGCTGGCGATTAAAGCAAGTAAATGAATTCATTTGTTTCAGCAACCATATGTGGAAACTATGCCCAACACATATGGACACATATGGTAGTGAAAGCAGTGATAACAAACTCTAGCATTTCAGCATCTCAAGATTAACATTTGGAAACATTTCAACCCGTCCCATTTTTTATTTTTTTATTTTTTATTACTGAATGATTTTGAATGTTCTAAAATACTATGAAAGTGTTCCCTGAATTCACGATTCTGCACAAACATATATAAGTTTGATTTCCAAGCAAAATCACTTTTTAGGTGCTAGTGAAGCCTGATTCCTGAGCAAATTACTGTCAGCCGATTCATTTTAAGTGAACCAATAACATAGCGTGAACACTGAAGTCAGATTTTCAAGAAATGGCTCTTATTGGTAGATTCTATCCAATGATTCCAAAGCAAATGAATGTTACAAGCCACTTTTAAACAAGCACGAGCAGTGAAGTCTGATTTCCGAGCAAAACATTTGCAGGGGCCAGTTATTTTTAGGGAATCAAAACATACGTGACTATTGAAATCTGATTACAGAGCAAATGACTCTTAATTTTAACGAACAAAAACATTCAAGACAAACAGTGAAGTCTGATTTCCGAACAAAATATGCGGTTTGGAGTGAATCAAAACATACAGCTTGACTAGAAACTCGTTTCCCAGACAAATGACTCTTGTTATGAGCCTGTACTTTTTAGTGAATCAGAAACTATTCTGAATCAGTTGGAATAGTTTATCCATTAATTTGATTTGGGAGCTGCCTTCGTAAGCAGTATCTAGCAAAGCGACTCTTTAGGTTTAGGAACAAAGCTTATGTTTTCATTTAAATATGTCGCATATAAACATCCCTCATCACTTTTGTTATAAGCAAGGCTAACTATTTTGGCAGCTATAGGTATACAAAGGGTTTAGCAGTTGGGCAGATGGCATGTGAATGATTGCTTTGTTTACTTTGATTTAATTTCGCGTCATTTATTTCGGTATTTACATTTCTACCCCAGTGATTGTGTAGCACAAGGCAAGGCCAAGATCTCTCGTTCTGCTTATACAGAACTCACTCCGCTCAACCGATTCTCTTTCTCTCTCCCTGCTTTCCAATCCCAACCACATGTTTACACTGCTGTGATGTAGATGTGTTTATTGTAAAGATGACAAACTTACGGTACATTGCAACGCAACATTTTTTCCCTCTCTCTCTCCCAGGTTTCTACAACCCCTGCGGAGCCCTGATGTCCCCTCCCTGAAAAGCTTCCCTCTTTTGTTTAACTAGTCTGTCTTTGCCAGCAAATATGCAGAAATCTATGGAAACATATGCGTCATCTAAAGGGCGAGGGAGAGAGACGTGAGTGTGAAGGTTTTGGAAAAAAAAAGTTAAATGCTTTCATGTGTATTTGTAAGTGTTGTGTGAACACAATATTCTGCTAATCCAAATAAAATTAGGGCATCTGATTTCACAAGGCTGGGATGGACGGACGGAGGGAAAATCTTGCTTTTTCAGCTTGAGATGCAGAGGGCCCCAAGACTGAACGGGCTGGAGGACGAGTAATGAGGAGAGGCCCGTGTTTGTAAATAATTTCGGACTTCGCTAATGCCCTGTCTATTCACAAATGGCAGTCAGATTTTTCTAGCATCCTGCTGTATTGATTCTGGCACAGGGACAGAGACCTGATGAGGAACAGGTGTTGAGGAGTCAAGGGGGAGTGACTCTCCACCTCTTGTTTACTCTCACTTTGTCCCCTATGTGTGTCTACACTGGACCTTAAAACTATTTAGACACTTTGGATGTGCTAAAAACTTTATGAATGTCATCGCATTAAAGTTATTGTTAACTAAAACTAAAACTATTAAAGAGTGTTTTCAGTAACTGAAATGGGAAGAAAATTGAAAGGTGAAGATCAAATTAAGATATAAATATTAGATTAAATATATTAGACAGTTCATCCAAAAATGAAAATTCTGTCATTATTTACTCACCCTCATGTCGTTCCAAACCTGTAAGGACTTTGTTCATTATCGGAACTCAGTTTAAGATGTTTTGATGAAATCCAAGAGCTTTCTACAGTTTCCTCCATAGACAGCAATGCAACTACCACCTTAAAGGACCAGAAAGGTAGTAAGGATATCATCAGTGGTTCAACCTTCATTTTATGCAGCTATGAGAATATTTTTTTTGTGCACAAGGAAAACAAAAATAACTACTTTATTCAACAATTCTTCTCTTCTGGGTCCGTCTCCACCACATCGAGTACCATGACAAAAATAACAACAAAAATTCTACACTCGTGACTGAGCACACAAAAGGTATTCTCATAGCTTCATAGAATTATTGTTTAAACCAATGCATGACAAAAATTACTAAATTACAAAAATTACCAGGATGCCTAACCCTAACCCTATGAGACATTTTCACTGAAGAGAAAAAAATTCTTACAGATTTGGATTGACATAAGGGTGAGTAAATGATGACAATGGTGACAAATGCATGACAAAATTCCTAAAATGTAACAATTAAAAGAAAACTGAAGGTATAAAAATAAAAGCTAATTTAATAAACATCAAACAGCCCAGTTCCCCAGTACACCCAAAATTGGAAATTTGTCATCATTAAATTAATTTACCCATGTGTCATTCCAATCATTTATGACTTTCTTCAGTGGAACATAATAATTATCACAGAATTAATTCTTACAGGTTTGGAATGACATGAGGGTGAGTAAATAACAGAATGTGTGTGTGTGTGTTTTATATATTTGGTTTACTGTCCCTTTAAGACAAAAAAGTATTTAGAAAATTTCTGGTTGTCAGATGTTAGTGGAACATATTTATAGTTAATGTGATCAACTACATCTGTAGTTCTCTGCTAGAACACCTGTGTGAACCTGAGGGGAACTGACTTCATCCTCTAAAAAGAACCCTGGGACCAGTTACTTAAAAGTAATTGCTCATTTAATACATTTTTAAGTGTGACTTTAGTGTCCAAATACACTTTGGGGCCACTGTGTATTAGAAATATATTTAAATTGTTGAATAGCTTTGAATCCAAATGCTGAAGAGCAAAACTTCTTGGTTTGATTGCTCAGTATAATGCGAGTAAAATGTTAAGATCATCAAAATACAACCAAATCAAACATACAGCCCTGACAGTCTCATGGATCTTGTGTGGTGTCCCTCTGTCCTTCTGTGGAACTCTTTGGCTCGACGTGACCTTGAGCGCGCCAATGAAAGGAAACAGCAGCAACGGCCATCATGATCACATGCCAAAAGCGAACAGTGTAATTACTGAGAAATCAGCTTGAAACGCTGGACCTGAGAGACCACACCACACTGAGGCCACAGTGTTCTTCATACGTGCTGACGTTTACCCACAGTGCACCGTGTGCCAAATATCCAGCGTTAGCTTCAAATGATTCCACTTCACAAACACTGGGTGGAGGTACAGTATGTGAACAGTCTGCCATCTATGTTCTCCATCAGTGACATGGAGCTCGGTGTGGGTGTTAAACACACTCACATAATTCTTTTTGAATTCTAGGTACTAATTGAAAACATGTGCAAGTCAAGGTCTTGGTCAGTTTTTAAATGGATGTGCACAGGCGTACAATCTGGTGCACAATCTGAAGAGATAGTCATGTGCCTCCCCACACCTTGATTGTGTTCTAAGAGTTATATGGAATTATTACATTTATGACAGAGTTAACAAACTTAAACGTAAGTCTCATAAAGGGTGACAAAGTGCAGGGTGATAATACATTTGCAAAAATATAAGCAAATATTTATATATATATATATATATATATATATATATATATATATATATATATATATATATATATAACAATACTTTTGTTCAGCAAGAATCAAAAGTAAATAGATCAAAAGTAACAGGTAAAGGTATTTCTAATGTTACAAAAGACACTGAAGACTGGGGAAACAGTTTTTACTTCACAGGAATAAATTACATTTTCAATTATATTAAAACAGCTATAATTTTTTATACTGTTTTACTGTATTTTGATGCACATAATGCAGCCTTAATTAACATAGAAGACTTCCTTCTTGTACAGACGTTTAAACTGCCATGTGGAGACTTCTGTGAATTTTTATTTAATTTTATTTAATTTTATTTTTTATGTATTTATTTATTGTGATGACAAACAAATTACTAAATCAATCAGAATTGAAAACCGTTTAATGGTTTCATTGAAATGGGAAGTTTAAACTCCTCAAAATCACATTACAATAGTGCAATAATTATTTAGATTTTTAAGAAACTTAATCAAGACATTACAACAGAAATACATGGAAAATTATATGCAGAGACTTTGAAGAACACGTTTCTACAGATGAAGCTAATGATTCAAAGTTTCAGTCTGTTAAACTGCTTCACTAATATGGACAGTTTGAATCTATTAATCGAAAGAAAAAAAAGCCAGACAACCAGAAACTGTCTAAAATACTTTTGGCTTTAAGGGACAGTTTTACAGCGGCCGAAAGAGTTTAACACACTGCAGCCTCAGAGAACAGTATGTAGTAATTTGTGTCACTTTCACAAATAGCCCTATTCACAGAAGAGAACATCTCTGTGTGCCGGGAAGTGTTATATTTCCCACCACTACTCGTCACTGAACTGTTAAGCTATTTGTTTGAAGTGTTTAGAAACTTGTATCAGATTTTGCTAATTTAGTGTGACAGCGCCGTGCGAGACAGCTCTATGGAGAAAAGTGCAGCCATGAATCTGGATCTGGTCGCTTTAGCACTGCAAGCTGTTTCTCTCTGATTGCTCTGTCAGTCCATCTGGATTTTGGCACAGACTCTCACTCCATGCTTGTTTGTGTTAGGCCAATACGTTTATTTTAATCAAAGAGCGTACACTCCGGCTCTGCTGATTGAATCCACCCTTCGCCCCCCATAATCCACCCTCATCCAACACACACACAATCAGACACGCAGACATGTTTAGCCCAAATATGATATACAGTAAGAAGACTGATCAGTGCAAGATGTTATAAAACAGCTTTTTAAAGTATGTTCAACTCAGACTTTAATATGAAACATGAGTTAACACACCCCTAAACCTAACTAGTAATTACTTCAAATGAATATTTAACAACATTTGACATGTAATTATTTAATAATATAATCTAAGGAAAAGTGTGTAACATACCGTGCAATATCATTTACTTTTATAATTTTTAATTTACAAAATCGTAAAGAATTTTATTATCAACCATAACATTAAAATATTTTTTGTTTATGTAACATAGAGAATTGTAATATCTTTGCATGTCTAAAATATCCATAGACTTAAAGAACGTATTTAGGAACCATAATGTCACATTAAAGAAATACAGTTAAGCATTGTGATGGCAAATTTTGCATGAGCAAACAGTGCAAAATAAAACAATGATAATTGTGTTTACTGAGTGAATCTGATTTTAAAACATGATGAACTTTGCAGAAAACGCCACACTAGGAAATGGAATTTAAGTTAAAAAGAAACACAGAATTCAGTTTCTAAACAAGAATATAAGTATTATCTGTTTCAGATTGGTCACAGAGCATTCCCTTCTTCCCCAGTGAATCCCTTACTTCCTCACTAAGTAATAAAGGACTACGCTGAAAAAATATTTGGAATTGCGGTTAAGTGGTTCAGAAGGTGACCATCTCTAGTCATGAAACATCTCAATAACTTACAACTGGTGGGAGACTTAACAAACTGCCTCTTTAAAATTTGAGGGTCGACATAAATTCAAGTATTCAGTGTTTCCTAATCAGTCTGTCAAAAAAACCAACAAAACAAAACAAATTAGCATATTTCTGAATGACTTTACCTGATTGAACGAAACCATTGCATGTGGAAAGTTACAAAAGTGAAGGAATGCTGGTGTATACTTGAGGATGTTTCATTTACAGATACTTTTGTTTATTTTACACAATAAATAATTTTAGATATTAATATATGTGTAACCCATCAGCTGAGAACCCTTGAAGTAAAGAATGAGAAAGAGAAATGAGAAAAGGCAGAGAGAAGAGCTTCATATGATGCATATTAACCTGAATCTAAAGACTAATAAAGACCTTTGTGGAGATATAAATTAAGAGCAGATGATCATTATTCATCCTGGTGTGCTAACCATTAGTCCTCAACTAGTACAATCCCCGTCTGATCATTGAAAATGGCCATCTTGTCAGGAATGACAAAGAGCTGTGTAAGTGCAATTACCACCCTAGCCAACAACAAAGACAGCAACCGCATCTTTTTAATTTTCACCTCAGACGATGCCATTACATGAGCATGAAAACACGCACCTCATTTACACAAGGCTTAGAGACCTCAGCTCTCATAAACCCAACAAACAGAACAAAGAAGATCAAGAGGGAAGTTCATTTAAAAAGTGAGCATAATTGTGCCCGGTGCACTCCAAAGAGCGGTATATGTGAAGTGAGCTTTATGAAGGGTGCACTGCATTACTGTCTTATACAGTATATGCATTTTTGGCCATGTGACACTTTAAATTACTTTAAATTTACATTTTTTTATTTCAAAATGTAGAAAAGTTGTTACCTTTAAACAGCACGGAAATTAACTTTATACTCTTTAAAGATTTAATTAAAGGGTTAAATTAAGGGTTAAATTCTCCCATTGGCCTCTGACCATCATGGCCTCCTAACAATCCCCATATCTGCTGATTGGCTTCATCACTCTGTCTCCTCTCCACCAGTAGTCTGGTGTGTGGTGGGCGTTCTGGCGCACTATGGCTGCCGTCGCATCATCCAGGTGAATGCTGCACACTTGTGGTGGATGACTATGTAAGCGCTTTGAGTGCCTAGAAAAGCACTATATAAATGGAATGAATTATTATTATTATAAATTAAGATATTTTTGAGGAAATCCGAGAGCTTTCTGATCCTGCAAAAACAGCAACGCAACTAACCCGTCCTTACTACCATTCTGGGCCTTGAACGTAATAGTTCCTTTGCTGTCTACGCAGGGTCAGAAAGCTCTTAGATTTAATAAGAAATATCTTCATTTCTGTTCTGAAGATGAACAAAGGTTTTATGGGTTTAACACAAGGTGAGTAATTAATGATCGAAATGTAATTTTTGGGTTAAGAAACAAAATCCAGAAAATGTCCTAAATGCCCTTTTACACGTAAAAATCAATATGAAAAATTCCTTCATATTAACACAGTAAATTGGGCCGTATATTTACAGAATTAGCAGTGTTGCTATTAAAATAGCTTTGAAAAATCCCATATCTGGTCATAAAATAGTTTAAGCTGGTCCTGAGCAGGAGCTAGTTGCTACGGACCAGTTTAGAACCAGCTAAGAACCAACTTAAACCAGCTCAAACCAGCAGCCATGCTTCCAAACATACCTAACCAGCATATGCTGGATTTTCTGACAGGGTAAACTGTTAACCCCTTACCTTATAATAAGATTATTTATTTCACTAAGTCCATTCAAAAAGTGAAACTTGTATATTATATTCATTCATTACACACACACACACCGATATATTGCAAGTGTTTATTTCTTTTAATTTTGATGATTATAACTGACAAATAAGGAAAATCCCAAATTCAGTATCTCAAAAAATGTGAATATTACTTAAGACCAATACAAAGTAAGGATTTGTAAAAAATCTTGGCCAACTGAAAAGTATGAACATGAAAAGTATGAGCATGTACAGCACTCAATACTTAGTTGGGGCTCCTTTTGCCTGTATATTCAGCATAAAAACTAAACAAACAAAAGAAGGAAAATGTTTACTTTAAGCCTTATTAGCTTGGGTGATTTAATGTAAAGTATAATTTAAAAGGCATTAACATTTGTTCATGGTTGTGATTCCATACCATTCGTAATCAGGCAGCGCATAGAAGAAAACCCACCTCATTCTTCAATCTCCCAGCACCATAATCATCATGGGATACTGAGCATGGATTTTAACACAAAGCCCTTTCCCACGTGATCACACTATTGAGTAATGAGGAGTGAGCCATAGATTGCTCCCCCAGAAACACACATCAGATTCCTCCACGCGAGATTTATGAATTCTGAGCAAGACAGGACATCTGTTTTTTCATCTCCCTGCAGAAAGATGTTCCAGTCTCTTGATACCATTTTTTACTGTCTAATTGCTTTTGCTCTCTTCGAGCTGAGCTTGGATATTTCTTTCTGTGTTTAAAGCCATTAAAGCTTTTTTTGTTTCGTTTCCAATCCTAATTTGTCATCGGATGAACATAGTAGCCTACGCAATTTGACTCTGACGCTCTTCCGACAGAATATTGGGTTAGTGAGTCATATGTTGCTTCAGTGGCTGATCTGACAGATTCTGTGATTTCATTCAGTGGAGGATTCGTCGGACTAATTTAAACCGGCAGCTCCTACGTTTGAGATGATTCATTTAAACAACCAAATTGTAGGCGGCATTTGTTTGTGAACCAGACTACGCAGGTCATGCTGTATTTTTGTTCTCTCGTGTAACATGTGAGGTGTGCACACTTTTGGTGCTTCGTGTCTTGATTATGTAAATACAAGTTATGCCAAACTATGAAATTGATTTAACAATTTTTTTATGTTTGGCTTGAACACCACCATTCTCACTTTACGCAGTCAATTACTCCACTCTGCGACACACGACTTAAAACATCACTTAACACGTGTTAAGGCACATCCACAGTAAGATTGATAACTATAAAGATAGCAATAATTATATTAGCAACCACAGTAACAGTTCTGTTGTCTTCCTTTTTAAATGCTCAAGCTCTTTAAAGTCATTTGGATTGTGATTGACTACAAATGTTTTTCTCTTACATGTGATATGTTAAAGATGCTGTGTGGACTGTTCTCATAGAATTAAAGTTAACAGTAATGATAACTATGTTAGTAGTGTTCCTGTAGCTCAATTGGTAGAGCATTGCGCTATCAAGCGCAATGTTGGGGGTTCGATTGCCCGGGAACGCAGGATAGGTAAAAATGTATAGCCTGAATGCACTGTAAGTCGCTTTGGATAAAAGCGTCTGCTAAATGCATAAATTTAATTTAGTTTCATTTAATTTAGTGTCTTCACTAACACACAATAAGGTTCTGTTAATTTTTAGCAGGTGCTTCTGTTATGTTGCCTGCCACTTTAAACGCTTTAAGGTTTTCAAGTTGGGTGGATTGAAAGTGATTTCAGCAATATTGTTCCACTGTGTAATTATCTTATGTTTGTGGTGTGGACTGATATATAATTACAGAATTAGAACGATTATTAAAACTTCACATTTATCGTTATTGTTATAGTTTGCATCAGTGGCATAAATGAGCAAAGACTATAGAAATACAAAGATGGTTCACTCTTATACTTACGAATGGGAGAAACTACAACGTGCGATAGCTATGGTGGAATATCCCCACCCTCTAATTGAAAGAGAAAGTTTCTGATCCTTGCATCAGTGCGACGGATGTTAGCAACTGTAGGCTAGACCAGCCAACGCACATACACAACCTGAAAAATACGCTTTTTAAGCGATATTTGACCATAAGGAACAACTTTCATTGGACTGTTTATTTCAGATTTTGTTGCTGATTTGAAATACAGTATGTATTATAATTGTGGGTTCAGCGAGCAGTTTTTGAGATTTCAGGATTCCCCCCTTCATTCCCCCGTTGCAAATATGGCTGCAGTGAACAGACTTTCTTTGAAAGGGCCTTTGTAAATGAGTCTTAACTTCTTTAATGTTAGAATGCTTTCTCCAATTATATTGTCATTTCCTAAAAAAGAAACATTCTCATGTGTTGTCATTGTTCATTTCATATCATATCGCATAGCTCTATTTAGGAGAAATAAAAAGCTGCTATCAAAATGAAGGCAATAGGGAGGATAGTGGCAAGAGAAAGTTCTTTCCTATCCAAAGCATGGTAACCTAAGGAGAGCCAGGTTGGTCTGGCCACACCTTGTCTGTGTGCTTCTGTTCTCTGAGAGTTAGGATCCCGTTTGAAGCCAGCTGGCCTGGATTCTGGTTCATGTGGGCGGCAGTAATGCAGGCAGCCAGCACATTTTCATTCAATATAAATAAAGAGATCGGCGGGAACTCTGCCGTTTTGTATATGCATAGCCATATATTCAACGTGTAACCGCATCGCATGTAAAACTACAAACCCAGATTTTGGGACCATTCAGCGAAAAAAGTGGAAAGAACGATCATTCCAGTCCTGTCGGGCAAGAAGCGGTTAAGAGACCTACTGCCAGGTACAGAAATGAAACTGGTCTGGATCTGAACTGAACTAATTTGTCAGCACTACCATCTGTGCAGCGCTCGGTCTCTGGCTCACAGACAGGCTTCAGCGGTTGACATCCTTCCCCAGTCAAACTGCTTGGAAGATATGAGTGTTTCGCATGATTTGGCCAAAGGGAAGCTCTGCACCTACCACCCACTTAGTGATCTCAGTTCTGGACATGGCAGGCTTCTACCAATACCCCTCTCCATCATTTCTGTCCCCTCCACCCTTGCTATTTTCTCACATTGGCTCGTTTTTTTTCCCACATTCAACAACTCTCTTATCCCCCTACCTCATGAACGACCATTTTGAGCTCAGGGAAAAACAAACATGGTTTCTAGCCCAGGCATTAAACCGCATTTTTCTGTGTGTTCTTTATTTCTATTTAGATGACCAAAGAAGTTCCGCTCAGACCAGATGTATTTTTATGTAATGACCAAAGGAATCTGGCCCGAACTGAGCCAAATTTACTTTCGGGAGAATAAACATACTGTGACTGTGTGTGTGTCCAGTCAGAAATGCACGTCGTTTCATTAAAAAAAAAAAATAAATTCAAAGTTGTCACTGGGGTGGTAAGCTAATTCACAAAAGCCCTAAATGGTATCTTATTTACCCTTAAATGGTACATAATGATACCTTGAAGGTTGAGATTAGTACTTTAAAAGTATGCATTAGAAACTACTGCCACAGTTACAGTTTTGAAACCTTTTTCTCTAAGAGTGTACTTTGCAGACTGCATGACTGTCTGAGAATCAATGGCCAGTAGGTAAAAATCATAATTAATAAAAAAAATAAAAATAATAATTGCACAGAGTAATTGTGTTATTGTTGAATGTTTTATATGCATTCACACACGAATGATTAAAATGAATTATTGCAATAAATATTTGTTTGACTTGGTAGTGTGCATAGAGGTTTTTCTGTGCAGCCTTTCCATTTGGTGAGTGAGCCAGAGGCACCACCCAACTCTTAGCAAAACACACACGCGCGCACACATATACACACACACACACGTGAGTTTGTGTGTTGAAAACCACAGGGGTGGTGAGCTCTAATCTGGAGCCACTAGACCACTTTAAACACATTCCCAAAGTTATAGCCTCTGCCTCACCAACCTCTCCCAAAATCACACTATTTTCCCCAATATCCCTCTTTCTCCACATTACATTATGACATAGTCTACATGTAACATACGTACACGTGGGGTACCATTACCTCACAACTGTTTAATTCATCTGCTCTGTAACTGCTGGGGTGGCCTTGAGGAAACGCTGTTCTCCAAATCCAGCTCCATGGCTTGGAACCTCCATGCATTTGTTTTTGGTTCCAGGGGGACAGCCGCATGCACAGACCCCTGACTTCTTTCTGCTGGTATGCGGTGGACTGCAGATCCTGCTCTCTGCTGACCTTAAACAGTCTTCCCATTGTATGAGGCTTGGAGTATTTACTTTTACTGTGATTGCCCAGTCGCCTCCTAAATGAAATGAGTGCATAACATCATCTAACTGTCCTGAATGTCTGACTGCTTTTGCATGGGTAAGTTATAGAGGAATGAAATGTGGAAGACTTTTGTGTAACAAACAAGTTCAACTGTCAGAATAAGAATAAGAATAAATCAGAAAAAAAAGATAAGTAATAACAATAAAAACGATACATACAGTATATGCACACTATTGTTCAAAGGGAAGACTTTTTAAATGTTTATGGAAAAAAGTCTTATGCTCACTAAGGCTACACTGATTAAATAAAAATACTGTAACAAACAGCAATGTTATGAAATATTATAATTACAATTAAAATAACAGCTATCTATTTTACGATATTTTGAAGTGCAATTTATTTTTGTGATGGAATATATGAATTTTCAGTAGCCATTTACTCCAGTCATGCAAAGTCACACAATCCTTCAGAAATCATTCTAATTTGCTAATTTGTTGCTCAATAAACATTTATTATTTTATCATTTACTATCATTGTTAAAAACACTTGTTCTGCTTAATGTTTTTGTGGAAATCAGGTTCCTAT
Organism: Carassius auratus; assembly: GCF_003368295.1. NCBI lineage: Eukaryota > Metazoa > Chordata > Actinopteri > Cypriniformes > Cyprinidae > Carassius > Carassius auratus. Next base: position 19,034,893 of record NC_039250.1, on the reverse strand, counting down.
ATTTAGGTTCAGTAATTTTACTGTAATGGCAATATATATGTATATGTGCAACTAAAGTGAAATAATTTAACATAATTATAGGACCCTGATAAAAATGCTTATTTCAGAAGAAAATTTTAGATTGGCATTTTCATGCCTACAAAACACACTTTTGTTTTTGCCCCTATTTTTCATGAGATAACTCAAAGATCTAAGACTTTTTCTATGTACACAAAAGGCCTATTTCTTTCAAAATATTGTTCACAAATCTGTCTAAATCTGTGTTAGTGAGCACTTCTTTGTCTAGATAATTCATCCACCTCATAGGTGTGGCCTATTAAGATGCTGATTAGACAGCATGATTATTGCACAGGTGTGCCTCAGGCTGGCCACTCTAAAATGTGCAGTTTTATCACACAGCACAATGCCACAGATGTCGCACGTTTTGAGGAAGCATGCAATTGGCATGCTAACTCCAGGAATGTCCACCAGAGCTGTTGCCCGTGAATCAAATTGTTCATTTCTCTACCATAAGCCATCTCCAAAGGCGTTTCAGAGAATTTGTCAGTAAATCCAACTGGCCTCACAACCGCAGACCACATGTAACCACACCAGCCCAGGACCTCCACATCCAGCATCTTCTCCTCCAAGATTGTCTGAAACCAGCCACCCAGACAGCTGCTGCAACAATAGGTTTGCATAACCAAAGAATTTCTGCACAAACTGTCAGAAACCGTCTCAGGGAAGCTCACCTGCATGCTCATCGGGGTCTCGACCGGGGAATTGACCAGACTGCAGCGTCTGGCTATTTGGAGATGTGTTTATCTTCACAGATGAATCCCGGTTTTCACTGTATAGGACAGATGGCAGATGGTGAGCGAATTGCTGATGTCAACATTGTGGATCGAGTGGCCCATGATGGCAGTGGGGTTATGGTTAGGCAGGCATATGTTTTGAACAATGAACACAGGTACATTTTATTGATGGCATTTTGAATGCACAGAGATACCATTACGAGTTCCTGAGGCCCATTGTTGTGCTATTCATCCACAACCATCACCTCATGTTGCAGCATGATAATGCACTGCCCAATGTTGCAAGGATCTGTACACAATTCCTGGAAGCTGAGAACATCCCAGTCCTTGCATGGCCAGCATACTCACCGGACATGTCACCCATTGAGCATGTTTGGGATGCTCTGGATCGGCGTATACGACAGCATGTTCCAGTTCCTGCCAATATCCAGCACCTTCGCACAGCCATTGAAGAGGAGTGGACCAACATTCACACAGGCCACAATCAACAACCTGATCAACTCTATACAAAGGAGACGTGTTGCACTGCGTGAGACAAATGGTGGTTACAGCTTACAGGTGGTTACTGGTTTTCGGACCCCACCGGAACCACAATACAGTAAAACTGCACATTTTAGAGAGGCCTTTTATTGTGGCCAGCCTAAGGCACACCTGTGCAATAATCATGCTGTCTAATCAGCATCTTGATATGCCACAACTGTGAGGTGGATGGATTTTCTCGGCAAAGGAGAAATGCTCACTAACACAGATTAAGACAAATTTGTGTACAGTATTTGAGAGAAATATGCCTTTTGTGTACATATATATATATATGCCTCTGAACATCAGTTAATTTGACAGATCAGAGAATTGCGAAGCCCTCGCAACATGTTTTTCATGAATTACACAGCAAAACTGGAATTCTTGTTTGTAAAACTTTCCAAACAACAGCGCAATTTGAGAATTTTGTGAATAACACATAATTATCTGCAGGCCGATAGTATTAATCTTCAATCTAAACCATTTTACAGGAGATCTAACTAAATTTGGACAACCTCGAAGTCCTGTAACAGTAGTTTAGTGTACTAAGAGCTTGAAACCACTTTAAACAGTGCCACCTAACGGTCGACTGCTAAACAGCTGCAATTTTCTTCCAGGAGAATGCGAAGAAGGGTCAAGCAGACAAACAAATATTTTAAAATGCACTTATTTATGTAATTGAATACAATTTAAAGCAGCAGAAAGCACATGGGTGGGTTGTGCTGGGGATCGATTTTTAAACAGGTTTTAATTTTTTTATGCTAAATGGCCAAATGGGCATCATGAAAGGTTTTGGGCATGTTTAACAATAATTATTGTATTGGGTTACCATTGTCTCAGATCTTTAACCTTAAACAATTGAAAATCATCATAGATTTATTATCATTATTTTTTTATACATTTTTTTTTATATACAAACGTTATGTTCAGAAGAACGATGTTAATATATATATATATATATATATATATATATATATATATATATATATATATATATATATATATATATATATATATATATATATATATATATATATATATATATATATATATATAGTATAAATAGTGATACTAAAATAAACATTTTAGTAGTTGTTTTATGTTTATGATGTTGGAGCAGGTCGCTTTCTGTGATTTTATTCCAAAACGTATAAAGTGTCATTTCCATCACATATAATCAAAGTATGATGTGGCTGAAAGATTTGGTACATTTTGGTAGTTCAAGGAAAATGATGAGAGAGTGAAAGTGTGCTCTCTGTCTCTTCTGTGTGTGTGTGTGTGTGTGTGACTGGTACAGTATTTTCTGATTAATGTATTCTGCTTGTGGTATCCGCTTCAGTCCCTGATTTTGCCCCGCCCCTTTTAGAGGCGCGCAGCCAATAGCAGATGACAACATCCGGTTTTAGATGTCTGAGAGGGAAGTTCAGAAAAACTTGTAACGTTACAGCTTCCTATGCCGCGAAAATCTCACATTGAATTGAATGTTGTTTTATACTGTTATCTTAAATTATTAGGAAAGTATAACAAAACAAGTATGTCAATAGTAAGCCTGAGCAAAATAAGGACGTCGTAAGAGTCAGCTGTTTTCAAACTGAAAACCAGAAGTCTTCACAGACCGTCCTCGTCTCACTGTGTCGATACGCTCCAGTCTGCGGATTTTACAGGTAATGTCTAAAAGTTTTGTTTGTTAATTCACATGACAATTAAGCATTTGGCCCGACTGTGTGTGGTTTTGTCTTTGACTGACAGAAGTAGGATGAGAATCCACGAATCATGCTGTGACATTACTCATTAATATTAATTAGATTACGTGATACGCCAGGAATGTTGAAAAACGGCGTCTGCCAGACCTAATTAATATACATAACATTACTCCTTACTGTAATTTTTCTTTAAAGATTTGTATGTGCTCAGACTGAAGTGAAATGGTTTTGCTATGTTGCAGCCAGAGAGAGAACAAACATAAATGATTCAATTATACAGTGTGTGTGTGTGTGTGTGTGTGTGTGTGTGTGTTTGTGTGTGTGTGTGTGTGCGCGCGCGCGCGTGTGCGCGTGTGTGTATTAAACCAAGTTAACGTAACCTTGTAAAATATCTTAAGCTCAGTTCAGCATGCTTCCTAAATGTCCTAGATCTTCAAAATTACAAGTAGTATCAGTTTGGAGTCTGGAATATTTGGGAAAGCTCCTGACATGACAAATATAACAGAGAAATATACATACAAACCCCAGTTTTAGAAAATAAGGGTTTTAAACCGTTTTTTTATCTTTATCTTTTTTATGTCATAATATGGAAGAAAAAATCTGCCAATAGTTTTCATCAAAGTTTACTTATTGAACTTAACTTATAAGAATAAGATCAGACACTATTTATTTATTTTTTATTTATAAAATTTCCAAAACGGGGGTTTTCACAGTGATAGAATAACCATTTAGGGTTCTCCAAAGAACCTTTTAGTGAACGGGTGTTAAAACAATGAGAAAAACATTTTAATAACTTAAATATAATGTTGGAAGTGTAAAATATAAAATGGAAGTGGCCATTTTAACTTGAATCCACATTCACAGAAAATACCTTAATTCTCTATTCTAAAATAAGGTGGATAAACTATTTTTATGCAGTGGCAAGGTTCTATAGATGCCAAAAGTTACGGAACCATGGAACAATATATGGCATTAAAAAACAACAAACATTACTTTTCAATAGTGTAGTGCCATTACTTAAGAATGCAGGAAAATACAAATAAATATTTTAAGGGGGCACAAGAATGGACAGTATCAGGTCTCTGAAAGAGTGGACATGACAGAATTACAAATAAATCTGTTCATCATTATCATTAAAGCTGAAATGATCTGTTCAGAGTTGATTATTTGGCCTTCTCAGATTCCTGAGATGATTTGAGCTCCAGGATGATGACAGATTGTTGAGTGGAGTGTAATAATGTGTTTGCCCTCCAGCTGAGAACGCATTAGCACCACGGTAAAAGAAGATTCACTCAGACACCAGCTGTCTGAACATTTTTTCATTTTCCCTTTAAACCAGCCAACCGAATCAAATCAAGCAATCGGAAGGCCAACCTGTTTGACTCTGCTCTTGAATGTTGCTTGTCAAGAGCCTAATTATACATTTGTACTCACTTCTATACTGCAGGGTTTTTTTTCTATGTGGCATACAGTCAGGACATTAGTATGTGTTGGTACACGTCAATGTTGACACTCTCCAGCGCATAACACAGGCCAAATAATTTCGCTCTACTAGAATTCTGTGTTGGAAATTGCACCCATCTTGGCTGTGGCAGTTTATTGGCCAGGCGGCTGGGTCCCCCGGAGGACTGGTGAAAGCTGTGCGGGGATGACAAGTAAACAAGGAGCGTTTGTTCATAGTTGGGTTTGATGAAAAAAAGGAAAGAAAGGCTAATTATATATTTACATTGTCTCACCCAAGGGATTTTTCCAGCAGGGGTGATGGCAAGACATTAAACGACTCCACTGTTACGAGCAGATCATAAAAACACTCCCTTGTTGTGTCTTTCACAGACCTGTCATTAAGACTAAGAACAACAATTACCCACAAACTCCTGCTCCCGCACACACAAGCTGTTTGAGCACCTTTTTCTACCCCGTTACGCCGTGGTCGCGGTGTGAGAACCTCACCTCCCAGCAGGACGCAGATCAGGATATGTCTCCATTGATAGTTTCAGCCTTGGTCGGTTTTGTTTATTTGTCAAAAATACTTCAGTGCTGAGTTAAGAGCGTTCTGGAAGTTTAAAATGAGTCCATGAAGACTTTATTGCACTACTCAGTGCCGCTTGTATCTTTTTTTCCCCTTTTTCAAACTGGCCGGCTCATGAAATACAGGCTGATGACAAATTAAGAGCCCTCAATTGGGTAACACATTTTCAACTCCCCATTTCCTGATTACAACCCCTGTCATTTTAGACTCTGTACAAAGGACATCATTATTATGGTCTTAACTCTCCCACTCTTTCAGGAATGAGAAACACACTTTTAAAGAAATTATGCAGGGTGCACATGTAGGTCTGCTGGCCTTGAACAGAATAGTTCACTCCCAGAAAGCCTTTTTACCCATGGTTTCTTTTATTTCTGTGCGTCCTCGCAGACTTGAGAAGATGGAGGCTGTATCTGAGACAGATGTGCAGTTCTGGATGGCCAAAGCCGTGAACTGGGTGGAGGCTACGTCATGTTCTGCTCTTCTGGACACAAGCAGACACCTTGGCTCTCTGAGGAGCTTTCTCCAGCAAGTTCTGCAGGGGTTGCAACAAATGGTATAATAATGTTAACATCTTGCTTTATTCTTCAAGCTTTATTTTTTGTCTGGAGTTTTGTGAAACATTTTACATAGGTCACAGTTTATCCCTACAGCTATTTTGTTAAATGTTAACATCCATTAAGCAATGTTGTTCTGCATATTCTTAATTTTTCACAAGGAAATGTTCACATTATTCTAACTTTCAAGAACAGGAAAGCAAGATTAGTCTGCCAGAAAACAACTAAAAAACCCTAACATTATCTTCACATTTAAATTTTTTTTAACAGTGTTTTTTTTTTTTTTGCTTTGCTTGTCTTGCGAATGTTTTCTCTGAACTAAAAATATAAATTGTTTTCATTTAAATTATAAATTCTATATTTGCATTTATAATTGCATTTAAATATGCATTTTAATAGTATAATATATAATTGTGATTTATATAATATAATATCCCCCCCCCTCCCTTAGCTGGAAACTGTGCAGTGAAGGGCATCAAATGATGGCATGCATAAAAAAACATTATTGATTGTTTATCTTTTTTATTTTATTCTATTATAACTAGCAGGCAAAAAGTCACAACCATTTGTCAACCAAATACTTAAATTTGCATAAAAAATAAAGGCATAAAAGTACATTTACATGATCGCTGGCATTCACACTGGCCTTGGACCAGTGGGCCATCCATACTGTTGAGCCCTGTTATACTTTTTAACTGTGGTGCTTACATAAATTAAGAGATGCAACTTTTTGGAGAGAGATTTAGCATGCTGACAGCTGTAAGATAGAACTCAACATTAGTCAGTTTTGTAAATGTGTAGTTTTGCACATCTCTACTGCAGAGTTCCTAAAATCACCTTTAAAATGAAGGTCATAGTGCTTTAACTAACTCTTTTAGCACCCCTAACAGAAGCCGCTCTGTGCGGATGAAGGCAGGACATTGGCACAGCCGTGGTGATGATTTAGTGGGCTAATAGCCACCCAGGGACTGCCGGCGTTAACCTAATGTATCCCTGCATCAAGTGTTGCAAATTTGGACGAGGTAAGCCTGGGTTAGGACAAATCTGTAAAGGACCAGTGTTGAGAAAAATTCTGCCTCCCACTGACTCTCCTCACCTTGAAAGAAGGTCTTTATTCATTTAGCAGCAGCCTTTCGAATCAGCAGATCTCCTGTTGGCCCTGCATACCATGCTGCTTGGTGCCTGGTGTGTCGGAAAAGAAAACAATATCTTGCAGGCTTTCTTATTTCAAGTTACAATGCCCCCCCCCTGCCAAAATGCAATCATGTCTTCCATTTCCATCAAATTCGGCATGTGTCAGCCCCTCTGACAGCATTCAGCAACGTGATGGGATCAGGATTTCTTAATTGGCCCTAAACCCTTATTCCCGGCAGAGCCTCGTAAAAAGGCCCAAATGAAGCGGATCTGAACAGCAGCACTTGGATGAGTTAAGGACATGGCTCACGCCTGGGGATGAAAATATGTCTAGTTTATATCAATTTCCTCATTTGCATTCCACCAGAACCGGTTTTCCCACTCCCTGATTGGGACTGCTGGAAAGGGGAGGGTTCACGGTCCCGTAAACGGTTTTCTTCCTACACTGGCGCAGTTGGGTGCCCGCTGGCGATGCGCCCGTGCTCAAGGGGAGGCTGAGAGATGCATGTGTGTGTGAACACATTCGGTATTTGCAAACTTGAGAATGTGAACATTAGACTTTTTTTCCCTTTAACTCCCATGAGAAGACATCTCTGGGATGGTGCACGCAACGACAAAGCTGTTCGTACCCCTGTGCTGGAGCTGGACTTTTTCATTACATTCATGAGAGTCATGTAAATGAACTCTTCAAACCGTTTTTAAAGAGTCCACACTAGGGCAGCATAATTAGTTGCATTAAAGTTGATATTGTGATATGACCTAGAAAAATTATTTAAAGGCTGCAATTTAATGTTAAATTATATTGACCGATATATATGTCAGAGAACAACAGCTCTGTGTAGTTAATGTTGCTCCATGTGAAAGCGTGCAGGTGATGGAGTTTTACCGCTGATTACAGAACCGGCTTTACTAACAAGATGCGCATTAAATATCGTGCAGCCCTAATTGGAATTTTTGATTTTGTTTTATATATTTTGTGTAAGTTACAATTCTAACTTGAATTATAAAATTCTACAATTCTTAACGAAAATTTAAATGATGAAATTTTACTTTAATTTAAATGTTTAAACTAGTGTCTGGGGCCAATAGATGGCTTCAAAAGTTTTCTAGAGAGTATGGAAAAAAAATATGCAGATGACGAATTTTTATGGTTGTTAAAGCTGTAAAACTGCTTTGGAGAAATATTAGGGTTTGAAAAACATAAAACAATTGTTTTTAGGTTTATAAATCTAACATTTAATGTGGGAATAAAAATAATTTCAACTGTGATTATCATTTTTCAATCAGTACAATAACAATATAAAAACAAATTATTTTGCGATCAAAACCTAATATGCTTTCTCTCACAATGTTTATTTATTTTTTACATGAAAATGTAGAGCTGTCTTTACATTTTAGAAACAGGGACGTTAGAAAAGGGATTCATTCCATTTGAGGGTTCCTGGCATCAAAAAGTAAAAAAACAAAAACCTGTATTAAATGTTATGATTGTAAATGGGAGGTCTAAAGTTATATATAATTAGTTTAGTGTGTGCTGTGTTAATTATTTTTTGGGCTGCCACAGGGTCTTTTTCTTTTTGTGAAACTTGGCGTGTTAAAGTTCCACAAGAATGGTGTCATTCACTTCATGCGTGCACTGAAATCGTTTAGCATCCAATAATGTATGTGCCTATGGAATGTAAAAAGGCTTAGATCCTTTGTATAGCTTCCAGTTTACAGTAAATTGTCAGGGCACATCTTGAACTGATGCGAAAAGCTGTGATCCTCAACATGCCTTTGCATTAGCGCGCTGGTTTTCATTAATTACGTAACTGACTTTAAAGAAGTGATCAGTGACTCTCTCCGTCTGTCTTCGTGGGAATAGTTTTATAAAATGCAATCAAAAGGATTTTGTTTTGGCTCAAATAGTTCTTAGAGAAATGATGATTGATTTTTTTCATATCAGCTAATTGTTCTTACATGTGATGTCAGCTAACTCTGCAAGTGACATACATTTATTTCTTTACTTAAACTGTCAGTATTACTTAAGAAAAAAAATCTAACAGCTTATGAGCTGAGACAGGGTCTGCTGTTGACAGTTTATTTTGATGAGGAAAAATGCTAAGCAATATAGTTCTGACATGAGAACATTTGTTCCTGCTGAGTTTCTCTCAGCAACCATCAGATCTTCCTTGATGTTTCAAAAACAATCCAAACACATAGTCCTTTAAAACGGCCCTTATTCTGGAACAGGAAGCATCTATTTTAGGATTTTACTGTACATGAAATATGTGTGCAAGGGTAAAGTACGCTAATGTAGGTAGATCATTATCAATCCAGTTCTGATGTGGTCGTCATGGAAGGAATATTGCAGAGGAAATGAAAAGAATCCTAGGACGTATCCTTGTGGAATGCCATACAGTATTTCCAGTTTAATCACTGGAAAAATTCTCTTCTCTTTCTTGCTTAGCTTTCACTCTCAGGTGTGGTTTACATCTGGCCACCTGACTTTTTGTTGGGTGTGGTGTGAGCTACATTCATGGTGTTGCAGCATCACAGCAACACCAGATGAAATCTGATTCGGAAGCAAAAAGTTGGTTAAATTTACAAAATGCTAAAAATAGATGCGTCATTAACAATCTATGAAAAAAAAAAAAAAACTTAATGCTGCCATGGTGTTAAAAAGTGAATAAATAAATAAATTTACAATCTATGAGATGAGTACTAGTCTATATATTTGGAAAAAAATTTGATATAAGTTTTCAACTAAAGGTATGTCCAGTACATTGACCTTTAATGCTGTGATTCTATGAATGTTTAGTCCAATTGCAGTTTATTTTTCATAATGCAGATGCTGGTTTTTGCTATTGATGTCTCAGGTATGTGTGTTTACTGTATAACAGAGCTCCACTAGTGAGGCCATGAAGACATTTCCTTTTGTGGGCCAGTTCCTGGGAAGACTTTGTTGGAACCCATGTGTTATTGCGGATGGTAAATTTACGACTCTTTTACACTCGGGGTGTGTTTCCCATTTGAGACCAAGAAATGTGTCTGCATGGGTTGGGTATTTACACTAATTTTCCAATGAACCCTGTAGCGGCCTGCTGGGCATCTGTTCTGTTATTTGGCTCGCTTTCACTAACTCTCTTTCTCTGTCTGATCAACAGTTCCCTTTGCTATAAAGTTATATCAGACCTGTTCTTCACATGCAGCATTAAAAATGCTTCTTAAAAAGATGTGATTTATTGCAATAGTTATTCTGTACTTTTTACCCCATTATATACTATAAAGTGAGGTCCAAGAGTCTAATACTCTTGTGAATGCTTCTGTTAATTTTATTGTTAAAAACATGATATTATAAATTGTTTAATTAAATGTATGCATATTTTTGTCCGAAATTAAGTTAGATGTATAACAATTTGAGTAAAGAGTAAACTCACTGGAAGCAAGGAAATCTGCCTTTTTGTTCAAGATCACATACTCACAAATGTGTTAATTTGATTATTGACATTCAAATAGTGCAGAATCGAAGAAATAGTGTAATATTTTATTTTTGTTTTGTTTCTTTGTTTACAGTTGTTTGAAGATCTAAAGCTTTTGTCTCTAGCTTTTAAATTAACTTTGAATCTCAGAGTAATGTCAGTTTAGCCTAGTTTGTGCCCGATATTATAAATGCATGCATGTTTTAGGTTCTCTGTCACAGATAATATGAATATCAACATTTTATAAATGCCATTTTGTCCTATGATCTTGTTTATGTTTGCTCAGAGAGGAGCCAGAGACTCCTGCTGCAGTGTTTGAGTTGTCTGTACAGCGCTGAGCCAATGAATGCTGTCGAACAAAAAGCCAACATGTGGATCAAGGTAAAACAACATTTCATCGCTTTACTGACCCTCATGTTGATTAAATAGATAAATAAATTGCCAAAGCAGTATTACAAATTGATATCCTGACAGACACAATAATGGAATGGTTGTTTAATTCAAATTGCAAAAAGAAGAAAAATTAATTATTTTATCAGAATTGTTATTAAAATGACAATGAAGCGTTTTAAAGCGTTTTTGACCCCTTTGGTGTTTGTAATGTGCATAATAAGGATCATATTCTTCCAGACACCTACTTAAAACAGTTTTCAAACTGTCAAGAGAGTTTTAGAAATTACCAATGAACACTTTTATATTTAGTCCTTATGTTATGTTCGATTTCTGGGTACGATTTTGATGGAGCGGGTCAAATTGACCCTAATTGTCTTCAGTGCAATTCCCTAAATATCACATCATTAAAAATAAGAAGGAATCAGGTTTGAACAGATTTTTTATAATTTTAAGTATTTGTCACACAGTGCAAAACATTAGTATTAGAAAGTATGAATTTTTTTTTTCGCCACATTTTTTAACCCCTTAACTGTTAACTTCCCGCTGGTAAAGTTTACTTCTATATTACTGTAATCTATACTACTATATTGCAGTTAAATCCTAATCTAATCATGACAAACTATATATCGTTGGAAAGGTCTAAGACTTCTAAATAGATATTTTATCACTCTTTTGGTTACAAATGATGTAGGAACAGTAATTGACTCCATATTTGATGGTTATTTTGTGATAGAAGTAATTATGAGAGAAGAATTCCATCAAAAAACATTGGAGTTTGAATGGCACCTGGTTTTGGTATAACTCCTAAACTAAACTGAAACTTATTTAGACATGTTCATGGCCCTAAATGAGAAGAAATTATACAATTTCTGGAAGAAAAAGGAAAGTTAAATAGTATTTCATATACATTTAAAAATATAAATGATAGCAAAAAAAAAAAGTCTGAGAGAGTCTTTTTCAGCACTGAAAACAATGAGAAAAAGAAAATTTTTCATAACATATTGACAAATTGACCCTTGAACATCAAAATCATCAGAAAATTATTTGTTTGTTCTTCAAAACACATCAGTGTATCCTCACTTTGCATGCATGTTCATGGCCCTAAATGAGAAAAGGTCACAATATATCAAGAATAAAATCACAGATTTACTGGTATTTCTGACAGCTCGAAAATCAAAATGAGTCAAATTGATGGAGCATAATACCAGGGTTAAGGAGATGCAATCAGGGTTGGGAGATGAAAGGTGATGAAAAAGAACCAAAATAATTGTACACTTTCAACTTTTTACAGAGTTCACACAGATGGTTTACCATAAGCAATACAGAACCCCTCGCATTTCTGCCAGATTCAAACGTGTGTGCATTCGTTTGATTATTTTTTTCATCTAATAAAACATAGCGCTAATTAAAGCAGGGCTTTTAAAGTAAACTTTTAATTTGCCAGATGTTTTTTGACCTATACGAAGGGAAGTGGAGTCAGAGGGAGGTGTGGGTTCTCTGTCAGGGGTTCAGTCACGGTGTTTAATCTTGCATTGTTTATTTGCTTAGCTAACAGTTCCCAGCAGCAGCAGTGTTTGTACGTATGGTTTGTTAGGGAATGATATAGAACAAAAAACAGAGATTAGGATTTGATTTGTGCAATAACGTTCCAGATTATAGGCACATGCGTATTCACTTGATCAATGAAACATGGGAAGAGGAAGACAATCCAACAAAGTCTGACCTATAGAAGGTCATAAAGCTTGCTGTTTTTGACTTTTACTTTTTGTAGACTGGCCGGTCTCCTTCTGCTGATTTGTATGTCAGAATTACACCATGATACAATGGTAATGCCATGCTTTTTTGGACTTTTGAAGTACCATGAATTATCACATAAAAACAATTACTAAGCCATGGCATCATTCCTCAGTTTTGATCACACTGGAAGCGTGTTCTATGTTTAATGGCATATCACTTTCTGATTTGTTCTGTCTTGCTGTGACCTAATTACTGTCCAATGTCTTTGGTCTTTTTCTTGTTGTGCTTTGGCAAATTGATTTGGTTTGTGTTCATTTCCCCGGGGGTCTTTCTTCTCCTCCCAGCCTGACGTCTTGCTTCTCCCAGAAAGCTGATCTCTTTTTCCATTCTGGTGTTTGTTGCGGTTCTAATGGACTGTGCATTTTTCCGTTTATCCTATCCTTGTTTGTTTGGAGCACTGTTTACTGTCACTGTCAACATGTAAAGACTCACCCATCTGAGACAGCCTTCATCATGTGGATCGGCATGGGTTATAATGTGAGGTTCATCTGGGATGATTCCAGCTGATCCCCCAGAGCCTCAACGGCAGCGATGGCCTGTGTTCCTTTAGCTGCTCGACATGAATAAACAAACGGTTCTGTCATTCACAAGGCCAACTTGGTTGTGGTGTTCTTGTGGGTGGTTTAACCCAGAAGATGAGACGGAGAAGAATGATGATGCTTCTGCAGAGCCACGGAGAGACATTTGTGTCTGTTAATAAAGGGCCGGTTGCCCATTCTTCTGTGATTCTTCGCTCTGGAGCGCCAGCTTGACTCTCTCTCTCCACATCAGAGAGACCAGACCATGTCTGAAGGCCCCTCCACTCCTTCAGGGCTCCTGGGGGTCTGGAAGCAGTCCTCTGGGAGACTTGTGTGGTCTTTTTAAGTATTTTACATTTACCTCTGCAGACGCATTTGAGAACTGTTTTAGGCTGATCAGAATGACTTTAATATCTCTTGTCACGTTTTTTGTTTGATATTATATATATTTTCTTCAAGCCTCTAATAGGATTAAAAAGCATAAAACGTAGCCCTATCTGAATGACATGAACAATTCCTTAAATCTCATAATGCATGTAAAATATCATAGATTTTTGATTGCCACACTGTTTTATTAATGAAAAACATTTAAAGAAAAATTATGAAGAGGAGTCTCATTAAATGAAATTCCTGAGAACATATTATCTGACAATTACCAGAATTAAAATTGTACTCAATTGATTTAAATTAATTTGAACCTCCCAAAAAAAAAAAAAAAAAAAAAATTCTAAAGCTAGCCTAAACTGGTTGACTGTTCTTAGCTGGTTTAAGCTGGAAGTAACTGGTTTTAACTCACGACTTCTCAAAAACAGTCCAACTTATGAAAGTAACATATTCATTGTCTAACAAAACATCATCAATGTGGGATGTTTTCAAATAAAATGTGTTAATTTTACTTTTATAAACTGGCTTTCAGTTGAAAAAAATGATTCATCAAAAGGCAATGCACATTCATGTTTATCAGGAAAATTCATCCCACATTTTTTGTGTGTGTGAGTGTAATATGGGAAGAGGCTATATGTATTTTACTAAAGTATTTTGAGACAAATATAACTCCTAGATAAAAAAGACATCAAGGTCAGAATGGATCAAAAGTTTGGTTTCCAATGCTAAAACTAATTAAGAAATTTGTATGTATCTCTTTCAGGTCAGAATGGACCTGAATGCACTTAAATCATGTGGCATATCTGTGAGGCATGCACATTTGGTCAATTTTAGTATTAATAGTTTAACAATATGTAGTTTGGTTGCTTGTTTAAAGATCTTTAAGCTAGAGTCATATGAGTCAATGTTTTTTCTTCCTCTTTTTTTGTTTTGTTTTAGGCATATTGTAAGTTGTTTTGATTTAGTTTGGGCATCCATGTGGTTTAGTGCTGTCTAAATTACCACTTTGAAGAAAAAAAAAAAAAAAAAAATCATCATGGCAGATGCCATGTTTCTCCACCTCAAGGTAGAGAAAAAAAACGAGAGAATGTAAGAAGGCTGTGTTTCATTGGCCTGCGCTGTAGCCGCAGCCCAGCTTAGAGTTAAGTGTGATCTGCAGTGTGTTTTTGCTGTTCAGATGGTAGTAATTGAGCCTCTTTGGGTCTGTGGAGGATATCTTAGCATACTGTAGACCTAAAGAAACCACATGGCCCCTCCGCAAGCAGACATGCTTTCTGTCAAGGCTTAAACCCTGTGCTTTCATAAACAGACAGGCCTTGCCACCCGTTTCCATTGTCTTTTTTCCTTTCTTTCTTATTATTTGAGTGCAACCTAGAAATGTATTTATGTTGAGCAAATAGTGGTCCAATCACATACAAAGCAAAATAATTCAGTTATTGATGTTTATTGGTGTGTGATGAATATATTTGGCAATAAATGGAGGGTGTTGTGTTTACAAGCTGTCATCAACATAGTTTTATGTTATGTATCTGTTCTGGACAGAATATGTTTTGTCATCTGATCTCGGAGGAGGAGGGCAGTGTAGCTCATGCTACAGTAAAACATGCTGGATTAACCCCGAAGCGATACCACTCAGAGGCTCTTCAGAAGGTTGGAATTATTCTTCAGAATCTTGACGTGTTAGTTAATCAAGAAATGGTTAGTGTGATAGAAAGGCTGGAAAATATATCTGAACTTAGTCCTTTTTTTTCAGTCTGTTTATGATTTTTGATAGCATCTATTTTCTGACCCCTACTCTATTGCCAAGTATATTGCAAGAAGTAAAATACAGTGAAAAGTATAGTTTAAATAATGCATGTTTTATTCACTAAATGAAAACCACCGAATTTCACATTGCATCCTTTTATAAATAAAAAAAAATGATACAAGCAAATAATAAAATTTTATAATTTAAACATATTATGAATAACCAAGAAAATTAACTCTTTTTGCTTCTGAAGTCTGAAATTTGTGAAGGGTATGTACAGTAAAACTTGTAATGGACGTAATTTTACATTGCCAACTAAAACATGCATTGTGAATATTAGATGCAGTATATTGCTCAGCCACAAATGTATTTTCCACTCATTTACATGAGAAAATGGCTGTTTATATGTGACTTCATAATCTGAAACTAATACCATGTTAAAGTTTGAAGTCATTTTTAAAATGCATTCAATTTATGAAATTAAAGGCAAACTGTGGTGTCCTGCTGTCACTTTCAGCTTGTGTCATTGATGACAGAGGAGGTCATTAAAAGCTGTGACGGCTTGCCAAACACATCCAGGTAATAAAACTTTAACATCAATCTGGAGATACATGTAAATTAGTTTGCTTTACACCTGAAAAATACATTTTCTCTAACATTCAAACAATTTGTCAGACAAATAGTACACTCTCACACTTCTTTTATTTATTGTTTATTTGGTTATAGGTGTTCAAATGGGAATATTCATGCCATGTCAACAGCATGCGCTGCCTTGGTCACATGTCCTCAGATGTCTCCTCTTATTGGAGCTCTGTTGAAGCATTCCATGTTGTGTGGCTCGTCCTGTCTGAATCAAGAGTTCATTAAGGAAGTCAGCGAGGCCTTGATCAGGTGGGTGTCATTAGAGTGCAGCATTTAATGACAGCACACAGATTGTGTTGATGTGTTTTCTGTCTGTCTCTCCTCCACAGTAAGATGCTTGTGTTGGAGGATGAGGCCGTAGTGAACCTGTGGTGTTACAGTCCCACCTGTCTGGAGGGGGCAGCAGTGAGCTTTCTGGAATCTGTGCTGTCTGACCACGAAACAGTGACACAGAGTCTGGACAAACATGTTCATGACTCATTACTGGTGAGCTTGATTTCTCCTATATTAACATTTTTCTTTTCTTGATTCCAAAAGATAGAGACCACATTAAAAGTATTTTTTTAAATCATAAAATTTTAATCTGAAAATAAACAAATGTGTGTTTAAATTCAAAAACCCTTTCTTTCTTTCTTTCTTGAATCAGCTTTTCACTTTTCAATCTGTTATTCTGATATAATAATCTATTTTTTATCATTAAAATGCTAAACTAAAGCATTTTCAATAGTGGTGTCATACTTTTTGATCCCACATGTTGCATATTGGCAAAATATTACTCTTAAAAACTATTAAACAAATATATCAGCACCTTAAGGCAACAGAACATCATCATGTTTATTAGCAACAGTTCACACTGTTTTGTTTGATGGCAACTAGTACCACGTGTCATAATATTTGCTTTGGTTGCTCATTAATTTGGTGCTGCTGTGTTGACAGTAAAAATATGGTAGTAAAAAAGGAATTTAATGCTCTGTTGTTGGTATGGTACACAGCGTGTGAAGGCCTCTTTTTAAGAACAGACACAAATAGCATGATGTGAAGCAGGCTCACGGTCCATATACATCTTTATGAGGCTGCTTCATACCTACATGAAGAAAGTTTAAATGACTCCAATCAAGACCTCATTTACATGTCTGTCTAAGGACGTCAAACAGTCGTCTTGTAGCTTACGTTCGTTATGATCTGTTTAGTGTCTCATTCTGAGCAGTACAGACAGGTAAAATGAGGCCCAAATGCAGCTGCATTCAGCTCTTGTTTGTTTGTGCTCGAGAGCAGATTGAACTCTGCACTGTGTTTATGTTGCAGGAACAAGTTGTTTAAACTGCAATCAAAAAGGGGAAACCAGAAATTAGTTTCACATTTCTGTTTTCATCCACCTTCCTCAAAGCTAAAATCCAATAACAATAAACAGCATCTTCCAGCGTCCCACTGCCAGAAAGAGGATGTTTTTGCCATGCTGTAATTGACCCTCCCTGAAGTGTTAGGAGAAGGTATGGATGAGTTCAGAAAGCCCATCTGTTTTCACTAGGGAGAGAAAGCTTCAGCCTTCATAACAAATAAAAGCAGACAGGCCTTTCCGATGCCTCTGCTTATGTCACATTGAGTTTTTTAATTTCTGATTATTTCTTCATCATCGTGTTGTTCCAAGCATTTTATTTCTTTATTTACCGTATTACTTTTTTACAATTAATTAAGTTATTTATTAAGAATATCAAGGCAATTCCTTTCCATATAATAATTCTGTCAAGCTAAAAAAAAAACATAAATTGCTGTAAAAATCTAAATGTTGTAAAATTTAGGCCAAACTGCTGCTTCTCAAAAATAAGCTTGTGTTCACTATATGGAAAATAGCAGCCTAGATATATATATTTTTTTAATATTCCTTTTTGTCCCACTAAAAAAATAAAGTGATGCATGTTTGGAACAACATGAGGGCAATCCGAAACAAGAAGGCACCTGTGCACTGGAGAGAAACTGGAATCAACCATGCTACCATCCAAACGTTATTAACACAGTGAAAGCAGGAATATTTTACAATTAAAAATAACTCTTTTTCTATTTTAATGTATTTTAAAATACAATTTGTTTGGGTGATGGCAAAGCTGAATATCCATTACTCCAGTCTTTAGTGTTACATGATCCTTCAGAAAGCATATGCTAATTTGTCACTCAGTCAATTTGATTATTATTATCATTTTGTGTTTCTTGAAACTGATCATTTTTCCAGATTCTTTGATGAATTGAAAGGTCAAAAGATCAGCATTTATTTGAAATAGAAAGCTTTTGTAAATGTCTCAACTGTCAAATTTGATCAATTTAATGCATCCTTGCTAAATAAAAGTATTAATTTGATCTAAATGACCTCAAGCTTTTAAATGGTAGTGTAGGATAATTGTGTCCGAATCTGTGATTTATGAATACATGTCAGCTTCAGGTTCATTTGAATGTTTGTGTGAAAAATTGCTTGTGATTGCAGTTTTGTTCATCGGTTTATGACATTGGCTGAGAGTTGTTGAGCTCTGTATCCTATGATCTCTCTCTGATATCTATCGCTCTCTCTTCTATTTTTGAGACAGGATCATACCATCTAGTGTTTGTTGCTGAAATGCGTCTCTTTTTATTGGAGCAGCAAATTGGCGGCTTTTGGCAAGTGTTGATTAGCTGAGGTTATGGGAATATCTGAGATGCTTTAGGGTTTGTGGGGGGGGGGTGCTTGGGACGGGGGCGGTGTGTCAGGATCGCGTGTGTGTGTGTGCGCGTACAGAGGGGAGATGAGGGTGCCTGTGGACTGGGTGGGGCAAATGTTTTAATGGTCCCAAATGAAGGAGAGAATAATGAGGCTTCTCCCTGTGGCCTACACACACAAACACATGCACAAACAAAGACAAATGCTCTAAGGATCAAAGACCGCAAGGGCACATGTGGGCTTTCTGGAGCACTGATGTTTTGGGTCTGGATGAAATGTTTTTATGACATTCTTTGCCCATATGAACTATGGGTATATTAATGAAACCTGTTCTATTAAAATATGAGCATGTAAGTTTACGTGCTGCACCAGACATGCATGTACAGCTGCTTGGATGTCATTTTTAACTCTCTTTCACATGAATTTAAAACAGATGATATTCCTGTATAATAAAGCACTGAGCAGTTTGTTGGTAAGAAAGTTGGCTGTTAAACTTGCAGCACTGAATTATGGGAGAGGTCTGTATGAGATGCCAACAGGTCCTCATTATTATTACAGCATTGCCCCCTAGTGCTTGAGAGAGGAGATGACGAAAATGCATTGTTCCTAATGCTTTGCAGTGTTCTTCCCCCACCAGCCTCAAGCTTCAGCCGATCACTGTCACATCTTCCTCACAGTCAATGAAATTTACAGGTGAATATCATATTTTGTGCGCATTTTATTTCTGTTAGTTAGACCTATGGAGTATCTGCACCACAAAACTTCATAGAAAGTGCATAAGACTATATTTTAAACTTTTATTCATAAATATAAATAATAATAAACATAGTGGATTCCATCTGGCCCTTTTTTATATATAATATAATATAATATAATATAATATAATATAATATAATATAATATAATATAATATAATATAATATAATATAATCAGTGATTATATTTGTACTAGCCAATATAATTTTTTTTAATTGCCAGTTTTATGATTTAGGCTGCTATTGGAAGCTTATAAAAAGTGTATTAAATGATTTTCAATCTCTTAAAATGTTAAGAAGTCTCATTTAAATATTTTTTTTTGATTAAAGCTTTAGTGTAAATGCTATTTTGTTTTTTTTAAAGTGCACAATAGTATGTATTTATTATTAAAGCCATTTTATAATAATTGTTGATTTAAAACCTATGTTGCTGCATCCTTAATTATTACTCATTAGAATTTAAAATGTTATACTGTAGTAAATCAGGCTGTTTTACCTACACCACAGCCAATTGATTTCAGAAACACTGTGAGATTGTGTGTGTGTGTGTTTAGGAGTGTGCTGACAGAGATTGATGAGAACTTGGCCGTGAGAGCCCTCATACAGGTTTTCACTGTCTGCTTCCTCCAGAGACGGACTGGACAGAAACCCCAGGTACAAACTGACTTCATGAAGGTGAATGTGTCATTTCTCTGACACTAGCAGCACCAAACTGAATCGCAAAAATAATGATTGTTTCCAAAAATATGGAGTCCCACATAGGGCCATAAACAAGAGAAAACAAGACAGAGAAATGATGCATTGACTCTGTGGAGTTTCATATGATTGGCCGGTCTGTTTGGTGCTACTAGTGGCTCTAAAATGACACAAAAGCGGTGTTTCACATTTGGAGTTGTTGTGATATCTGTATGCATTTATGATTTGTAGGATCGTCTACCACTCAGATCATTCTTCCCACATGTGATGCCCAGTTTACTAACTCCTTTACTGACGGCACCATCAGGTACAGCACCTCTAACTATCTCTGAGAAATTCAGACCTTCACTTAACAAGACAGCATCATTGAAATAGGAAAAAAGCCAGTGAAAGCCAGTGTTATTATTATTATTTATATAAAAAAGAAGACAAATAGATCAAGTAGAATTAAAATAGAATAGAATCGAGAGGTTAGAGGGTCAAATAAAGATGGAACAGGTGTGTTTTTAGTCATTTCTTGAAGATAGCTAAGGACTCAGCTGCTTGGATTGAGTTGGGCAGCTTAATTCCACCAGGAGGGAACAGTTAATGAAAAAGTCAGTGAAAGTGATTTTGTGCATCTTAAGGGTTGGCACAATCAAGTGACTTTCACTTGCAAAATACAAGCTTCTAGATGGCACATATATCTGAAGTAGGGCATTTAATTAAAGGGTTGCAGAGCCAGTGGTGGTTTTGTAGGTAAACTTGAATGCCTTGTATGCACATAAATTCATTAAATATGCACATATGTTAATATATGCACTATGCACATATATGTTTATAGCACATATATAACAATAGGTACATTAAGCAAGAGCATTCAAGAAATTAAATTAACAAATATAAAATTAAAACACTATATAGATTGATCTTAAAGCAACTGTATTAAAGTTTTTCAGTCCAGAGTGGAGTGGAGTGAATTTTCGCTTTGTATTTCGTTTTTTTATTAACATTAAAAGAAGAGTTCACCCAAAAAAATTCTGTCATATGTCTGGCAATTCGTCAT
This sequence comes from Carassius auratus, assembly GCF_003368295.1. Lineage (NCBI taxonomy): Eukaryota > Metazoa > Chordata > Actinopteri > Cypriniformes > Cyprinidae > Carassius > Carassius auratus. The sequence goes on along the minus strand of NC_039250.1, from coordinate 19,014,036 downwards.
AGTGTTTTGTTTTTATGCCGTCATTAACTAACTCAAAATTAGTTTTAAGCCTGAATGAGTTTCTTTCTTTGGCTGAACATAAATGCTGTTTTGAAGAACATAGAAAACCAAAAAGTTGCTGGTCCACAGTGACTTCCATTGTAGTATTATTATTATTTTTTACTTTCACATTTAATGTGGACCATCAACTGTCTGGTTACCCACATTCTTCAAAATATCTTCTTTTGTGTTCAGCACAAGAAAGAAATTAATACTGGTTTGGGACAACATGTGAGTGAGTATATAATGACGAAATAAAATCTTTAGGGTGAACTATACCTTTAATGTTTGTCTGCAACATGTTGGCCTAATGGTTAGAGAGTTGGACTTGTAACCCGAAGGTCACAGGTTTGAGTCTTGGTGCCGGCAGGAGTTTTAGATGGGAGGGAGTTAATCAACAGCGCTCTCTTCCACCCTCAATACCCATGGCTGACATGCCCTTGAGCAATGCACTGAACCCCCAGTTGCTCCCCGGGGGCTGGATATATAGCTGCCCACTTCTCTGGGTGTGTGTTCATGGTGTGTTCACTTCTCACTGCTGTGTGTGTGCACTTGGATGGGTTAAATGCAGAACACCAATTCTGAGTATATGTTACCATACTTGGCAAATGTCACGACTTTCACTTTCAGGCACACATCCTTTTTTCTCTCGCCTGTTTACTTTCATTTTAGACATAACCAACTGAGTCTTTATGTACACCTTGTGTGTGTGTTTTTTTTTTTCAGCATTAACACAAAAGTTAACTTCAGTTCAGTAACCAGGCGCTATTTGACAGTCTTTAGTGTGCGCGCTTCAAATGTAGACGTTCAGAAAAAGCGCACGTAAAAATTGTTATATATAAATTATTTAATTCAATTTAAAGGGGTCATATGACGTTGCTAAAAAGAACATTATTTTGTGTATTTGGTGTAATGCGAAATGTTTATATGGTTTAAGGTTAAAAAAAAAACTATTGTTTTCCAAATAATGTACATTGTTTCTCCTCTATGTCCCGCCCTTCTGAGACATGTCCATTTTTTTTGAAAAAGAGGTGTGCTCTGATTGGCCAGCTATCCAGTGGGTTGTGATTGGCTGAATGCCTCAAGTGTGTGATGGAAATGTTATGCCCTTTCTATACTGTGATGCTGTGTCCCAGCATGACGAGACGAAACCAATAAAAACCCTTTACAAACGAGGCATTTATTGCATCCAGTGGGAACTAAACTACTGATGATAATGACTTATACTGTCTTTTTACGCGTTGTGTTGCGTATTGTGCTGCGTAAACATAAAACCATGTCTGCATTTGTGATGGGAGAAATGACAAACAACAAATGACAAACTTTACTCTACACTGCTCAAAACTCGCGTTTGAATAGTCGGGGGCAAATTCTTTCAATATAAACATACTTACAGGCTGTGAGTCAGAAGCGCCAGACTGTCCTTGCAAATTTGGAATTCACCGACTTTATAAAAACAGACTTTGTCACATTGTAGGCTACTGGTTCAGTAACCACTCCTCATCCTCTGTAAAATGCGGTGCACACATCTGAATATTTGGTGGATTAATTGAATTTAATTAAAATTCTCCGCAAATCATTTTACACCAGACTGCTTTGTGAATGAGGGTCAGTATAAAGCAGGTTTTGCACAAAGTTTGCTCCTGAAGGATAGAGCAGTGCCAGCTGTTCGTGATTCAGCTACACCTCTAGAAGAAGTATCAAGCGTTAGTTTTCCAAATTGCCTTTCTGAAAGAGTTTCTTGTCTACCATTGTCTGTCTGTCGCTGATGCTGCCTCACGTGCTACCAGAGTGATCGTAAATAGGATTGCTGGAGATAAAATTGCATATGAAATAGAGGTGGGCATAGATTAATTTTTTTAATCTAGATTAATCTCACTGTGATCTTGAGATTAATCTAGATTAAAATGGCTCATTCGAATTCTGCCGAAGGAATTCAGAATATGTGTTTCCCAAATAAAATTGACAAACAGTAAGTCTTTGAGAAGGGGTTTATCAAGCTAGATGGTGCATTAGAAAAGGGGCTCATCTCCTGTTTCCAAAATGTATCACAAAGTGCTTGAAAAAACTGTAAACTAATTCCACATTGCACAAGGTGCAAACAACATTACTCCTGTTTCACACCAATGTTTAAGGTTTTTTTTCAAGTTTGTGTGTCTCAAGGTACAGAAACCAGATAATAGCACTGGATAGTCTTCAATGTAAAAATGAAATATACAATCAAACCTACATTTATTCAGACACCTTCAACATTTCTCACATTATTACAGTTTTGCTATATATATCAAAAATTATATCTGGTCTACTCTGTTCAGCTTTTCCGCGGCTAGTTTTTGGATGCTTTAATGTTTAAATCGACAAGCGTTACGGCTTAACAACACGTGAGAAAGATAAGCTTTTGTGACGATGCGCAACAGTGGCCCGTCAACTGTCCTGAGCATTTTTTTAGGCTGTCCTCAGCAAGTCAGTTATATAAAATATCAAGGTGAAAGTCATCATAGCTTGCTTAGTATAGACCCAGCTCCCAACCCAACTTTGAGAATAGATTAATGGCAATGTAAAAATGAAATATACAATCAAACCTACATTTATTCAGACACCTTCAACATTTCTCACATTATTACAGTTTTGCTATATATATCAAAAATTATATCTGGTTTCTGAATAATTTTTGGTTTGACTGTTAAAACCACAAAGAAATTCAGTCAAGAGCAGTGAGTGATTTTCATTTTCATTTTCTTAGATTAACATTACATCAGCCAGTGGCTAAATTAGGTGCGGTCACTTTAAGAGATCATGAATGCATCCAATATAATACACATCCCATTTTTTTCCTCAACTGTTTACTTTCACTTAAGAAATAACTGACATTTTTTTCGAGCATAATTTCCAAGGTGGATATTTTGACATATTTTGTATGCATTTGTTGGCACAAGAGCAAAAATAAGCAAATTCGATGTTCAAGTGTTTTGAGACGCCTTTCTTGAGAAGGGTCTGGCTGCAGACTTGCACTTGACTCTCAGACTTGCATTCTCAGACTTGCACTCCCAGACACTTGTGCTTCCGCTAGCGACGTCACTTGCAGTCTTTATTATTATTATTTTCTATTTATTGATAACTTTTTGTTTGAATCTTTCAACATTTTACAACAGTAGCCAGGTGGTGAAGACAAGAAAAAAGAAACTAAATTACAATGTCACTTGCAATCGCTACTTGCACTCTCCGCTACCTGTGACGCAATCAACACAAATCGTGCTTGTTGCCAATGGAGACAAGAAGCTGTGGTGGCGATTAAACGATTAAAACTAAATTAGTAGGCCTACTACTATACACAAAGTTTTTCGTTAAGCGTTTTCCTCCTGTAGAAAAAAACAAAACACTTAATATGGCATAATGTATTAGGATACGTTAAGTTCAATTAAAAGACCAAATTCGATATATAGTTATTATTTAATGTACAATAAGGCAAGCAGATGGCTATGAACACAATGCGAACACTTAATGTGGCCTAATAACAGACTAAGATGATAAAGACAACTCAGTAGGCATAGCCTACAGTATTGTTCAAAATAATAGCAGTACAATGTGACTAACCAGAATAATCAAGGTTTTTCGTATATTTTTTATTGCTACGTGGCAAACAAGTTACCAGTAGGTTCAGTAGATTCTCAGAAAACAAATGAGACCCAGCATTCATGATATGCACGCTCTTAAGGCTGTGCAATTGGGCAATTAGTTGAATTAGTTGAAAGGGGTGTGTTCAAAAAAATAGCAGTGTGGCATTCAATCACTGAGGTCATCAATTTTGTGAAGAAACCGGTGTGAATCAGGTGGCCCCTATTTAAGGATGAAGCCAACACTTGTTGAACATGCATTTGAAAGCTGAGGAAAATGGGTCGTTCAAGACATTGTTCAGAAGAACAGCGTACTTTGATTAAAAAGTTGATTAGAGAGGGGAAAACCTATAAAGAGGTGCAAAAAATGATAGGCTGTTCAGCTAAAATGATCTCCAATGCCTTAAAATGGAGAGCAAAACCAGAGAGACGTGGAAGAAAACGGAAGACAACCATCAAAATGGATAGAAGAATAACCAGAATGGCAAAGGCTCAGCCAATGATCACCTCCAGGATGATCAAAGACAGTCTGGAGTTACCTGTAAGTACTGTGACAGTTAGAAGACGTCTGTGTGAAGCTAATCTATTTTCAAGAATCCCCCGCAAAGTCCCTCTGTTAAAAAAAAGGCATGTGCAGAAGAGGTTACAATTTGCCAAAGAACACATCAACTGGCCTAAAGAGAAATGGAGGAACATTTTGTGGACTGATGAGAGTAAAATTGTTCTTTTTGGGTCCAAGGGCCACAGGCAGTTTGTGAGACGACCCCCAAACTCTGAATTCAAGCCACAGTACACAGTGAAGACAGTGAAGCATGGAGGTGCAAGCATCATGATATGGGCATGTTTCTCCTACTATGGTGTTGGGCCTATTTATCGCATACCAGGGATCATGGATCAGTTTGCATATGTTAAAATACTTGAAGAGGTCATGTTGCCCTATGCTGAAGAGGACATGCCCTTGAAATGGTTGTTTCAACAAGACAATGACCCAAAACACACTAGTAAACGGGCAAAGTCTTGGTTCCAAACCAACAAAATTAATGTTATGGAGTGGCCAGCCCAATCTCCAGACCTTAATCCAATTGAGAACTTGTGGGGTGATATCAAAAATGCTGTTTCTGAAGCAAAACCAAGAAATGTGAATGAATTGTGGAATGTTGTTAAAGAATCATGGAGTGGAATAACAGCTGAGAGGTGCCACAAGTTGGTTGACTCCATGCCACACAGATGTCAAGCAGTTTTAAAAAACTGTGGTCATACAACTAAATATTAGTTTAGTGATTCACAGGATTGCTAAATCCCAGAAAAAAAAAATGTTTGTACAAAATAGTTTTGAGTTTGTACAGTCAAAGGTAGACACTGCTATTTTTTTGAACACACCCCTTTCAACTAATTGCCCAATTGCACAGCCTTAAGAGCGTGCATATCATGAATGCTGGGTCTTGTTTGTTTTCTGACAATCTACTGAACCTACTGGTAACTTGTTTGCCACGTAGCAATAAAAAATATACTAAAAACCTTGATTATTCTGGTTAGTCACATTGTACTGCTATTATTTTGAACAATACTGTATATGTCTTGTTGTTGACTCAAAGTATATACAGACCAGCAAATATAAACGTGCATTATGAAATGCATTAAGTGATTTTAAAAGGATCAGCTCCGTACAGGCGGAGTACAGAATGCAGTGCGTTAAATTGTACATTAAACGTTTTCCTCCTATAGAAAATCATTATAAATAAAACGCATAATGTAGCTTAAAGGACAAAGACAGTGATATAAACGAGTTGTAGACAGTTTATTCTATATGGAAAAATGCTTAACACGAAACTTTGCGCGCTGCGTTTATTCACCACCACAGCTTCTTGTCTCCATTGGCAACAAGCAGGATTTGTGTCGATTGCAAGTGTTGCAGGTAGCAGGGAGTGAAAGTAGCGATTGCAAGTGACATCGTAATTTAGTTTTATTTTTTTCTTGTCTTCGCCACCTGGCTACTGTTATAAAATGTTGGGAAATTCAAACAAAACGTACAAAAAAAAAATCAATAAAATAAAAAATAAACACTGCAAGTGACGTCACTAACGGAAGTGCAAGTGTCTGAGAGTGCAAGTCTGAGAGTGCAAGTCTGAGAGTGCAAGTGCAAGTCTGCAGCCAGACCCTCTTGCCTTTCTCTGCGCGAGCCCTGAACACCAGAACACCGTGGTGTTGAATTGGGTTCTTTCACATCTTTTTGTTTGTTCAAACTGCGATTTGTATTTGTTCGTTCGGGTGCAGGAGGAACTTCGAGGTGAAATTCGCAGAAGAGAGCTCGGTTCAGTGTTGCTGTCCATGATACGCGGCTCTCTCTCTCGTGCGCACCTAACGGCACGCGCTACTCTGTTCAGCTTTTCCGCGGCTAGTTTTTGGATGCTTTAATGTTTAAATCGACAAGCGTTACGGCTTAACAACACGTGAGAAAGATAAGCTTTTGTGACGATGCGCAACAGTGGCCCGTCAACTGTCCTGAGCATCTTTTTAGGCTTTCCTCAGCAAGTCAGTTATATAAAATATCAAGGTGAAAGTCATCATAGCTTGCTTAGTATAGACCCAGCTCCCAACCCAACTTTGAGAATAGATTAATGGCGATATTTTTTTTATCGCCCAATAAGAGTCTCGCGTTAACGCCGATAACGGCCCACCACTAATATGAAAACAATGTGGAGTTGACCGCTGGAATTAGTTGAGCTCTCTTCTCCGGGAGCACCAGCTCATCTAAAGGGAAACACGAAAACGGTGTGTTTTGGCTCATACCTTAAAAGTGGCAATTTTAAAGCTATAAAAAAATGATCTGTAAGTCATTTTGAGCTAAAACTTCACACACACTCTGGGGACATCAGAGACATATTTTACATCTTGTAAAAAGGGGCATAATAGGTCACCTTTAAATGAGTTGTTTATACAAATCAATGGAATAATGTGTAGCTGTAAGGCTTTGGATGGGATTACTGTGTATTATTAACATTTTCCGAAAAATATTCATAAACCAGCCTGGACGATTTACCAGCAAAAACTGGCACACTTCACACTACAGCTATCATTTCAGGTTTATTTATTTTATTTTTTTATAATAATTATTGAACTTTTCAGTAAGATAATGAATAATAATAAATATATACAATATATGACAAAGAAACCAAAGAACCAGCAAGAAAAAACAACAAACAACTACACCGATAATCTTTAACCCTTTAAATCTAGATCTTAAACCTGAAAAATCACCAGGTTTTATGATTATGAGGACACTGATTATAAACTGAAACTGACATAAAATTAATTTACTTTAAATTACTTGCTTTAAAAAGTTTCTTAGTAAGAAGTGCATGTCAGTCACAGGCAGCCCTATATGAAGGACCATTTCAAAATATATTGTCATATGAGAGAAGTTGTGCATATTTTCTATAGTAAAGAGAGACACAGTTTCATAGTGTAGTCTAATAATATCAGATTGCAGATGTTTTTTTTTAATCTCAGATCTAGCAAACTACAATACTTTTACTCGAACACCAGCCACACCCCCTTATTCAAAACCATTACCCCACGCTGTCTGAACTTGATTCAGTATTGTCTCAGTGAGTGGCTAGAGATTTATTTAAATCCTTCGTCCTAAACCTCCACCGCCTGGCCTTATCTCCCTCCCTCCAGCAGAGCAGTACTAAACACACAGGCTCCTTCTTCCTGTACCCACCCTGCCCGCCTCAGTCCAGTTCTCTCATATCTATCTCTGGCTTGGCTCCCAAAGGACCTGGGGCTCTTCAGTGCCTCCTGAACTCCAGAGGATATTCTCACAATGCCACCTATTCTATAACCAGCACAACAGAAGAATAGCTGCAGACCTCAGGTGCCTGCTGCTCCAAGTTTTTTTTTTTTTTTTAGGATTATTTGTTTGCACTGGTTCAATTGTCATTGTACATGGAATGACTGACGTGAAGGGGAGCCTTTGTCTCTGAAAGGAGACTGGTGAATGCTGGAGCTTAGTTATTTACTTAAGCTAAAGATAGATCATGATTCTTTGACTCTGGCATGTCTTTAAAGGAAAGTTCATCCAGGGATAATTTTCTCATTAGTTACTCCCTCTTAGGTCATTCCAAACCATGTTTTGGTCATTTACCAGAAAGTGAATGGACAAAAACTTTAATTTTGAGATTGTTAGAGTAAGTTAGCTCTGTTTGATTTTTCACAATCACTTTAAGCTGTTTTAATTTTCACTCTGAAATATTCATTATATTTTACAATTACATTTTTCCTTTGACTCCAGTCTTTACTACCACATGAATCTTCGGAAATCATTGTAATATGCTGATTTGGTTCTCAAGAAACTTTTTTTTTTATTGTTATCAACTTAATCGAAATAAAGTTGCAACAAAGTGTACAATCCACAACACAACAAAATGAGCACAACACAACAAAATCAAGATACAACACAATGGAAACAAGTTATAACACAACACAATGAAATTACACAACACAATGGAAACGAGTCACAACACAACAAAAAATTACACAACGGAAACAAGCTGCAACACAGAAAAAATTATACAAAAGAAACCAGCTGCAGCGCATAAAAATTACACAACAAAAAATTACACAACAGAAACAGCCACAACACAATGAGATTACACACAACAGAAACAAGCCACAACACAATGAAATTACACAATACAACAGAAACAATCCACAACACAACAAAATCAAGCTACAACACAATGGAAACAAGCTATAACACAACGAAGTTAACACAACACAATGAAATTACAAAACACAATGGAAACAAGCCACAACAATGAAATTAGCACAACACAACGGAATTACACAACACAACGCAAACAAGTCACAACACAACAAAATTAGACAACAGGAACAAGCCGCAATGCTAACAAATTACACAACACAATGAAAAATTACACAATGGAAACAAGCGGCAACACAACAAAATTACACAACAGAAACAAGCCGCAACAAGTTGCAACAATGTAAACAAGCCACAACACAACAAAATTTGCACAACACAATTGAAACGACGCAAAACAAAGAAATAAGCACAACACAACAGAAACAAGGCACAACACAATGTAAACCAGCCACAATTTAATAGAAACAAGTCGCAATTAAATCGCAATTTAACGGAAACAAGTCGAAACAATGGAAACAAGCCACAACATAACAAAATTAGTACAACACAATGGAAACAAGCCACAACACAGCAAAATAAGTACAACACAGAGAAGCAAGTCACAACAAAATGAAAGTAGCACAACACTCAGAAGCAAGTAACAACACAGTGAAATTAGCAGAACATAATAAAATTTGTTATGTGCTGTTTTGTCGATTTTGCGGTGCACTAATGGATTACCGTACTTAAGGGATAGTTTATCCAAAAATGTATATTTTGTCATGATACTTACTCTAAACCAGTTTTTTTCTTCTGCAGAACACAAAAGTCAATTTTTACCCCATATAATGATAGTCAGTGGGATTTATTATCAGTTGCTAAGTTCACCTCATCCACCTGGAAATCAGTTTAAAATGTGTCTCATTTCTAAATTTTTCATTTCACCCCCTTTCAGAGGTTCCCAGGGAAGCCTGGCTGGATCATCTGAGCTGGATCAGAAGTTTACTTCAGAGCGTGACGGAGAATGAGGAGGCAGGGGAAGATGTCAGGTGAGATGAGCTTCAAGACACCCTACACTTCATTGCTGTCTTATCATCAGCAGTGCTGTTACTTCAGAGATTTCCCACACAGTAACCCTGTATGTTTCTAGTTCACTCAGGCTTGCCACAGGTGGGTATTTGGACACAGATGACCTGATATTCAGTGATAGGTTTTCATCTGAAGTGCATGGCTGCTTTTCACAAATTCTTGTCCAGTCTGTCCACACCATGTAGTAGTATCAATGTCCTAGATAACAAAAATGTTTTATTTTATGTTTACCTTCGTACAGATTTCTTCAAAGTCCATTTAAAATAAATGTGCATAAGTATAAAATGTATTTTTCATTTGCCATTTGCCAGACATACCATACATCGTTTTATCCTTGGTGTGAATAGACTTACTGACAGCAGTTCTTTTCGCATTTGGTGTGAATAAACTTATTGAGAAACAAGGGAAGACTCAAACAACTTTTACATGACATAGATTGGAATACATAATTTGTAATTATTAAATGGCTTTTTACCAAATAATTATATTAAAAAAACTGTAATTGCTTTTTCACAGTATTTTTATCACTTATAATAAGTGATAAATTATCTGTGCAAGCTGCATTTTAAATTTCTCTGATTATTAACCAGTTATGTGATCTAATGCATGTGTGTCCTCGTGTATACAGTTCTAGGAAAATACATGCATTGTAAGCATTTTAAGTAATAAGAGTGTCAGCTGCAGGTGTCATCAGGATATTATCAGAGAATAAACCAGAACTTGAGAGCTCAAGAAGCTCGAGAAGCTCTTTTAGTTTGAGCAGCTATCAGTGCTGTCCAAACTCGCTCAGCCTTCTTGTTCCTCCATCTCTCTTTGTACTGTAAGCCATATGTATCAGTAAATAATTGTTAGGTTCGTTCTGTGTGTGTTTGGGTGGATGGTGATTTTCCAGGGCGTATCAGGCTGTCTTTGAGGCTTGGTTCCTGCTGGTGCAGTGTGGGTATTGGGTGGACACAGCTGTTGAGCTGCTTGTTCTGGCAGCGCCTGAGAACGCCGAACCGCTGCTGTGGCTCCTGACGTTCTTCCATCACCCCACCAATAGAGGGCACCAGAGGTCCCAACAAACCGTAAGAGATCTAATTATGGCGCTGAAGTCAGTCAACCTTACGTCACAAGTTAAAAACCACAAAGTGAAGCAGACTGGAAAATTACTGATGGCTTCCTCCTCTTTGTTTTAATCTCAGGCAGTGGCCAGAGAAGCCTGGACTCATCTAAGGATGCTATTTCTCACTCGTCCTCCCCCTCCCAGACACCTCAGTGCTGTGAAAGAGCTCCTGTCCTCCTCCCTTTCAGCAAACCTCGTTTTGCATTTGTTTTCAAACTTCACCGTCTTTTCCCACGGACCTGTTAGCATTATCACTGAAATTACTGACAAGGTGAGGTCTTCACTGATTCAGATTTAGCACATTGTAAAATAACATTCACCTCCTCAAATGCCAGAGGTTTGGTCATGCGAACCCGGTGGCCTATTCAAGACGAGACAAGGGCAGTGTGCAGCCCAATTAAGTTGTCATCGGTGCCTTTATTGACCTTACGCTAGTTCCTGTGGTATGCAGAGAACAACAGAATAAAATAGGCTGCTGGCTGGCAAAAGCATTTCAGTCTCTCTCACACACACACACACACACACTTTAAAAAGCTTAAACGCTGAGAGCTGCTCCCTTATAGCAGCAAGGTAAGCCTTAGGTTTAATAAAGTCACCTCAGCTTTGTTTACACACAGGGATAGTTTATGCAAAAAGCACAATTTTTCACCCCAATGTTCGTTCTAAAACCATGTGATTTTATTCATTGGAGAACAGATAGATTTAATATCATTATTCACTATTGGTAATGTTTCCCTCCAAAAGCTTTTAACTCTAGTGAACGAGTTTGAACTGGTCCAAAAGAATGATTCATTGACTAAAAAAAAAAAGATTTATTCAATGATCTGATCCCTGTGCATTAACAAGTTTAAAAAAAAATTGTTTTTCTAAATTTCTTTGATATAATTGAATTTTCTCTATTGTTTTTGTCAAAATTTAGATTTTTTTAAATGCCTTTATTATGTAAAAATTTCAAGTATTATCTAATAATATAAATTTTTGCAAGGTCATAATTTTTATTTATTTTTTTGTCAGTAATTTCAACATTTCATGTAATTTTTCTGATTTACTACAGAGTGATTTATTTTTATTTGTAGGTAACAGAAATGGGCTTGCATTCCTTTCACCTTGACTATGCCAAACCAAAGTTTGAGCTCATTTTTGGTCTTTGCTGGTCTTTCTGTCTTTTGGCCTCAGACCTTTTCTCCTTCTTCAGCCGTGTGTGTATTAATTCTCCCTTTATCTTTGCTGGTAAAGACAATAATAATTGCTACATTGTCAAATTTTTGCTTTTCTCACCAAACTACATTAAATGCTACTAGTGTAGAGTGTCAGGATTTTCTCAGACATTTAGAGAAACACAATGGGTCACATCATTTATTCATGGTGAAATACACAGAGGGTTGTGTCCTGCACCCTACAAAATGAAAACTTTTTATAGAAAAAGTCTCAATCCTTTGAGAATTGTAAGAAAAAGTTTTTCAATTTGCTCCAAACTATTACACCTTTTAAAAATTCTTCTCTGTGTTCCACTAGAAAAGTAACATGAGAGTATATAATGAATATTACTTTTACTACACACTTCATGGGCTCATCTCAATAACTTCAGTGGTCCAGTGGAAATTGTGAGGGCTGGTTACCTAAATGTGTGTGTTTTGTGACGCTGGCAGGTGCTGACTGAGGCCGCTGTGAAGCGCAGGGCACTGTGGATCCTCGCCTCAATTCGCTGCAGACTAAACAGTGCCACTATGCGGGACGACAGGGTTCATTCCAGGCTGAGGACTCTTCAGGACGCCCTCCTTCAAACCTGAGATCCTTGGATAGAAACTCCTAGCTTCGAGCGCTTGCCGAAACTATTTGTTAGGACAAGGAATCCTTGCGTGGCTCAGTTACGCACAGAAAAGCTGGGTGGGACGATATGGCATTTATAGAAGAGAAGCCCAGCTGCCATTTTTAACTTCAAAAGCAGTGGGTGTTCTCCCCCTAAACCCAAGAGGGGCCTCCACACTTGATGTATTGAGCCAAATAAAAGGAACACATGTATTTCTATCTGTGTGTTTGGATGACATCAAACGCGAATGGGAGAAAGTAAATTTCCAGGGATGTGATTGCTGTCAGATCTGTGGTTGTATTTCCTGAGTGTTTGGACTCGGAGTCTTTGTTGTTTGACTGCGGAGCTCCATCTAGCTAACACGCCGTTTGTCTTCGTTCACTGTCCTCCCACACACTCTTCTGACAGGAGAGCATGCCTGAGTCCTTCTCACCATGTGTGTGTGTGTGTGTACTCCCAGCGCAGGGCCTCTTGAATAGTTTAGTCTCTGTGTACTGTACTTTCTAGACTCCATCATCACCAGTGCTCCCGGTCTCCTCCCTCTAGGGCCATTTCCTCTGAGAGTTTTCCCTATTCAGACCGCTCAAGCATGTGTTTATAACTCAAAACTGGGTCATACTCAATTTACGGCCTTGCTAAACTACATAAGGATGTGTCTATTGTCTTTCATTTGGATGCTGTTCAATTACATTTAAAGGAATAGTTCACCCAACAATTTAAATTCAGTTTCAATTTCCAAGATTTGCTTAATTCGAGTATTTTTTTGTGAAAATTTTGTATTAAATTACTGCCTCCAAATGAAAAAACCCATCACCATCTAAACCCACAAATGCTTTTTTTTAGAAGAATTGTGGACTGTATTGACTTGTGAATGGTGTTAGTTCAGTGCATATTTCTCTCCTGATTCAGACGATTAAACTTTTTCAGTACAGGAAACCGTATCATGGATAGAGGAGTCCTATTTTAAAGTCCTGAACTCTTTTGCAATGAAGAAACAAACTTGCCCACTTTTTGGATGGCCTGAGGGTTGAGTACATTTTCAGCGGTTTTTCATTTTTGGGTGATGTATTCTTTCAATACTTATATGAATGGAACTAGTTATGTCCATAGTTACTTAATATTAAGTTTTTGTTGAACAAATAAATGGCTATTATATGAGACCACAATTATAATCATGTGATGTTAACCTCAGAAATGTTCCTGAATGTGTGAAGCGCTTTAAAACACTAACAGTGAGTATATGGTGACATATTTAGTGTATAAACATGCGTCATCAGCACATATCTCTACCCCAAACATTTTCTTGCTATCTGATCGTGACCCTGGATCTTGACATGGTGGGCGCGGGGTGAACGAGTTCAGAAAGCGCTGATGTCGACTACAACATGCACGGAAACAAGATGTACCTTGGTGTGGAAGTCCAGGTAACCCAGCCCTTTAAGACTTCAGAATGACACATACATTTGTGTGCAGTTTTCATTTTTATTTCTGACAATACTAAATATGACATTCTAGTCTTTATTTGATGTATTGAAGCTTAAATGTGTGATTATTTTATTTTTTTAATAGTCCATTCCTTGTTCTCTCTGATCATCAGTGAGCTGTAGACGGTCAGATCCTGCTTGATTTCCCTGAGTTGAGCATGTGAGAAGACCAGAGAGATCTGAAACCTGCAAAAGAGAAGACAGGAAACCTTATGATTCATGGTCATGACATCAGAAATAATGTATCAAGGCAAGTTTATTTATACAAAAGAAATGTACGTAAAAAGGATTTTAAAAAGTAATAAAAGATGCAATATATATATATATATATTTTAAGAATAAGTATAATTTTTGTCTTGAAATGCAGCAAAGTTATAATATTCTTGTTTGGAATATGTGTCATTATTTTATCATATCTGGACTCTGAACCCCTCGTTTTTATTTGGTTGATTTATGCATATGTGTCCATTTTTGTAGTCTGCATGGGGATACTATATTCAAATTATTTATATTAAAGTTTAGGCAAAAAATGATTATTTTTTTTTTTTTTTTACTTTTTTACACATCTTTTCAAAATTTACCTTTTAACTTTTCATTAGTTCATATTAAATGAAAACAAGTTTAATTACTAAAACTAAAACTCTAAAATGCGTGGATAGTTGGACATATAATCTAATATAGTTTTACATTGTATGTCCAACGATCCACATATTTTTTAGTTTTAGTAATTAAACTTGTTTTATTTCAGATAGTTAGCAAAGGAACATTTCTCATTTTCTTTGGTAACACTTTATTTTAAGGAACTATCCTTGCTATTAACTAGTTGCTTATTAACATGCATATTACTAGCATACTGGCTGTTTATTAGTATTTATAAACCTCATATTTATATCTTATTCTCCATGACCATATTTTAAATCCCTTAAACCTACCCCATAAGTAAACCTAACAACTACCTTGCTAAATATTAATAAGCAGCAATTTAGGAGTTTGAGGGAAATCGTAGTTAATAATGAATATGTGTTCCCTATTCTAAAGTGTTACCTTTTATGTTTAAATTTTTCTTAAAATGTATATTTTATTTCAGCTTCAGACTTTTATTTAACAATAACAATAATGATGTATACATTTGGTCTCCAAGCTATGCCCACTTAAAGTGTACTGAGATGCATGTGTGTAGAAGCAAAGATGAGTTGGGGGTGTGTGGACCAGACTCCTGTTCCTGCTGAACTGAGCCAGTGTTTTCCACAGTACTGTAATCAGCTCAGTAGGCACGGGAGGCCAGGTCCATCTATCTCTCACACTTCAGCATGGGCCACTTGATGGAAGGATCAGATATGTGATAATGCGTTTCAGCTGAAGGTGCTTAGCACTTCATTTCCCACAAAATATCTCCTAATGACATTTTAAATACAGCCCCGTGCAACTAATTCCATTTTTACTAGCCATGGATGGTAATGCATCTTTAAACAGCTTCTAAATATAGTCATTTATGGCCAGCTTCTCCACAGCTTCATATTTAACTCCTACATCTGTCATGACTTAGAAGACGGCATGCTGGCTGCTGGCCGTCCGCTAACTCAATCTGCAGAGGTCCTTTAAAGAACAACTTCCTGTCTCAATTGCCGTCTTTCATTTCATTTCACCCATCAAAGCTAAAAGTGGAGCTGGTTTTGAAGTCCAGAGATGCAGATGTTTGGTCTGTGTGGCAATGTCTCGTCCACATTTCCCAGAATTTGCTCTGGATTTTGTGGCCCAGCAGTAGGAGAAAGAGAACTATTTTGTTCTTTGCACAGTAGAGGTACACAGTGATGCTAGAAGACTTGAGTATAAGGAGAAGTCGATAACTCCTCATCTCACTGTGGGCTCCATTAGCTCAGTCAGTTTCTCTTCAGTCCTCATTACAGCCATCTCCACTATCTCACACTTGCTCTTCATCTGTCATGCCAAGCCGAGCGCTCTCGGCAAGAGTTTATGCTTGTCGTGAAAGGGATCTCACAATCAGCTCATTATGAAGGCAACCACGTTGTATCGCACTGCTACGATAAAGTTTCATTTCACTTCAGAGACCTTCCAAGAAAGTTTGCACAATGGTATATGAATTCTCAGTATGATCTGAAAGCACCATATGCTGGAAAATGTTTTGATGAAGCAATTGGGAAATTAGCCACAGGGGCGGAAAATAAGGGTATGGAAAACTCAATTCATCACCTTTTACAAAAAAAAAAGAAATGAAGCATATTCACTTAAACTAACATTTCAAAAGATTAGAGCTGACATTATTTTTTGCTTACCAAGGCTGCATTTATTTGATCTACAATACAGTTAAAAAAATTAAATAAAATTTTGTGAAATAGTATTACAATGTAACATAACTCTTATATTGTAATTTTCAATCTTTGGTGTCACTTGATCATTCAGAAATCATTTTAATATACTGATTTACTTATTTTCAATGTTGAAAACATTTGTTCAGCTAAATATTTTTGTTTTGATTTCATCCAGGATTCTTTGATAAATAGAAAGTTCAAAAGAACCTTATTTGAAATTTGATTTTTTTTTTGTAAGAATGAAAAATTTCTCTAATTTATCAATTTAATGCATCCTTGAAGAAAAAACTTTGCCATTAGTATACTTTTTTGTAGCGCATGCATTCTTAGTCCTGACGTAATTTTCTTGAGCAGTTAGTCAATTGACCCTTCACAGGGAGTTTGATTGACAGGCGATCTGACCAATCATAACGCATAATCTGCTGTTTTCATCCAACAAAGGAGACAGGAGAGTAGATTAATGTTAGACCTACTGATGCTCTTTCATGTTTATTTTTTGCTATACCTAGTGAAACGTTAGAGTTCACGCACCGCATGAACTAAGGCGCTACAGTGATCTGTCATGACACATGGCTCAAAGAGCACCCCAAATTTTTTTTGTGAATTTCTTTACAAAATGATGACATCTGAAAGCAGAGACTTTGGGTCAGATTAACTCAACAGAGTAAATTAGCATTAGACCGCAATTCCATAAAAGCATCATTGGGAGGGGAAAATTCAGCGGGTGATTTAACTGACAAAGTGCATATTAAACAACAGATGCATAATGACCAGCACAATCTATTACGAGCAGTGCAAATAACTGCCTGCTTTAAGATGCTTTTTGTAGGGCCTTAAATAATGCCGCAAATACCAGTGAACTGACGTGCATAAATTGTGTTGTGCGATTCATTTAAATACTCCCCTCCAATAAATTTACCAATCGAAACTCTTACAAACGCATATTCAACAAGAGAGTCACAAAAATAACTGTCCACACCTTTTCAGCACAAATTTCCCACTGTGTGTCTTTAGTAAATCTTGACACTAGTAATTAAACGCCTAATGGGGGTTTGCACTGATGCAAGCTGATAGTAAATCTTAACCCACAATCGAAACTATAGACACGCTCCACCAGCTTTGTCTTTCATGCCATCTTCTGTTTCGCATACTTCTTTGACATGCGAATGTACAATCATTACACTTTTAGCACTTCGCATCTGTAACGAGATGAAGAAAAGTGGGAAAAGCCATTCCCCGAGGCCTCTCTCCGCCTGTCATCCTCTCATCAGGTGCAGAACTTAGCCACTGTGAACAAAGAGTTCAATCACTGTTCACCAATCAGCTAAGCTCTGCACCTGCTCTGAGAGTCTCTCCTCGACACTCCTTCACCCACGCCGCTCGTCGGCAGGGAAGCGTTCCTCCTCTGCATTTTTTTCTTGTCATCCTGTCAGAGGCCCACAGAGAAAAGCCATGTCTTCTTTTATTTCTATTTTCTGGAGCTGCATTAAGAGGGTGCCTCTGGTTGCCATAGCAGCCGTCCGAGCGGCGGTTGTGTGGTAATCCCTGGCAATGTGATTTTTATCTTAAGTCACAAATCAGCACGCCAGGAACCCACACAGCCAGCAACATGAAAGGCAAAACCTGCAGATCGTCTTGCTCTCCTGTGATGGAGCACGCTTGGCTGGGCCGCGGATATGTCCCTCATTATCCCCATCAAGACGTATTTCACAGGCCTCCAAACTCCAGAGACTCCAGCCCTCCCTTATGAGGAGCCGCTCGGATTTCAGCCCTGACACATTTCTCAGGAGTTCTCTTACACTTGTGGGATATTTTTACTGTTTCTGAAGTACACCGATTGTAATCGGCACACTGAGTATTTCTGAAAGGCATGAACTATGGCTGCTTTTAACATCTAGGGATGAAGGGAACTTTCAAAGTTTTTATTTTGAAAACTGACTGGATTTTTTTTTTTTTTTTTTTTTAAACGGCTTTCAGCTTTCTCAAACTCCACAAAAAAAGAACCAATGATATGTAACAGTGCATATGATAAAGAGAATGGAAAATCTATGAAAATCCAGTTTTAAATGTGCTCTTTGTATTCATGTTTTTTTTTTTTACTTTTATACTGTTTTCAAGAAAAGTAAAAAATAAAATAAAATAAAGAAACTGTTTTTTCAGTTTTCATTTAAGTTGTTTTTAATTTTCAGTTTTAGTTTTTTTGTGGTTTTGTTATTTTTTTCTTCTTCCATTTAACTTTATTTTATTTTGGAAATTTAGTTAGTTATTTTATTATAACTTCAACAATTTTTTCAGTTAATAGTTTTATTTATAAATTCAGCTTTGTCCATCTAATACACACAGTCGAAAAACACACATTTCTATTTAGCCTTCATTTATTTTGGACATTTTATTTTAGTTTTTTAGTACTTCAACTTCAACATTTTATTTTAATTTTACTTCAACATTTCTAATTTTCATATGTATGAAAATAGTGTGTGTGTGTGTGTGCATATATATATATATATATATATATATGACTGAAAAGAAAATCTTGAAGAGCTTTATATAAATAAAAATAAAACACTTTTATTTATATAGGTTATATAGGTTTATTTATATAAAACTCCTAAAGATTTTCTTTTCAGTTATTAAATTTGATCTTTTACAGAATTTTAGAGCATTTTGATATGAGTTGCATCCCCTTGACATTTTGAAATGTAGATCCCACAAATTAAATATTTCAAACGAGTTTTAACGCGCGCACAAAAAAGTGCTGATCACAGCATAGGTGTATTTGAATAATCATATCTAAATGTCATTTTTAAAGTATTTCTAAATAACAAGACAAAAAAGTGTCACACCACAGCCCCCAAAATTAAAAACCTGAAAAGCACAACACCCATTATTCAGGCCTAATAGCTTTTCGTGACATTGTTTGGCGTGTTTCAAAACAACAGGTGTAGTCTACTATCAGAATTTAGCACATTTCAGAGCACGTCTGAGTGAGCCAGACGCCCAATGAGTGCTGAAGAATTATTGACACCGGCTAGACGCTGACCTCTGAAGACAAACAGGCTCTTTGAGAATGAAAATGCTGCATTAGCGCAGCACAAATTGGAGGATGATCGTTTTGACCGGTGTGATTCATCTAAGTCAAGTGACATAAACCACAATGTCTTGGAAAAGCCACCCGTCTCCTCTGAGTCCCCAAACAAATAAAACTGTCTTGCCGGCAGATTAAAAGCACCTTAGCTTCACCAAAAATGCCTGTGCGGGACGACTAATGCATTTATCTCAGGGCCCATAAGTCGTCTCTTTCCCAAAGTCTGATGAGCAGCGTGTCGCTCGGTTAAACAGAATAATATCTTGGCATGATGGTGAGATAGACAGCTTCAAAGCCAGACAATTACCCTTTCTTCTGCTCATGGTTACTACCATAAATCAGTCCACCACAGCTTTTAAGGAAGCAACAAATTAGGAGTTGTTATGTGGACCAAGGGAATCCCTCCCTTGTGGAGGAAAGAATTTGATGCATTAAGACCCACGTCTCTCCTAAAGCCCCGTCTGAAAAAAGATGCTGACCCGTTTCTTTTCTGGTGCTTGGGAATTGTTTGAGAAGCACATTCCGCATTCACCGTAATACAAACAGATCTGGACAGGCTTCCTGGAAAAGTGCAGAAGAGGCAGACGAGGGCTTCTGGAAGAATGTGAATGTGGTGGTGGCCAGGACTCTGGGAGGGGATCTTTAATAATGTGGAGAGTAAAAACAAAAGGGCTTTTAATGACTTTTGCATCTCTCGGGTACTGAGTGACATTTTTCTTCAAAGCAACTCTTACATAATATGCTATATTTTTATGTCAAATGTGTCCAAAAATAACCAAGCAATGGGAGGCGCTGTTACTCAGCCATTAAAATCTGTTGACGGTGCAAGTTGAGACGGCATGAGCTGATTGTAAAACATCTCTCGATTTCCAAAAGCCTTTTGTAGCATTTTTTGAGAGTGAGACCATTCAATTTTTGAATTATCTTGTCTTCAAACTATAAAAAGCTTAGAAGGGATGTGACGCTCTTACCTGATTTGACTGAGTTCACAGAATCATTTCCTCCACAACTCTGCATGCTGATTGGTCCATTTCATCTTTGATGATGGAAAGGCAACGGCGTGCTAGTGCTTGCTGCCGGGCGTCTTCCTGGACCATCAGCTCACCATACAAATACACACCCATGGCCTGCCACACACACACACACACACACACACACACACACACACACACTAGAATCAAAAAGTGTTCTTTATGAGAGAGAGATCTAAGCTCTGTTTCGTTTCTAAACCTAGTGAGCTCCCTTCCAAAGCAGCAACCTGATTGAAAAGTAACCTTATAAATGACGGATAAATTAATAAATCAATATATATATATATATGCATACATACATACATTATTGTTTTATTAATGATATAAATATATTTATATCAAGTAAATATGTGTTTATTTATTTTTCACCAAGATCTTTGCACTGTATTCTGGGATTGACTTTTCTAATTCTGTCTTTGGCAAAAGTTACATATATCAAAAGACAAATGAAAATAACTTCTGAAATGTGTCATGAACATGCCTTAAAAGGCTGCTCATTAGGTCTGGGAACAAGAGCACTGAGAACTGCTCATGTACCTGGTCATGGATCAGAAACTGCTCAACGTCTCGGTATGCCGCTGTGTGTTTGTGCTTGACCGCAAGTTCACACCAGCGATGTTTCACCTAATGAGAAAGAGACGGATAGAAAGTGATTAAACAAGATGAAAGCAGCTCAACAGCTCTCTAATAACACTGAGCTCACGGGACGTCACCCCCTGCGGGAATCACGCATATGGGGAAATCTGGGAAAGCACATGACTCTGGATTTGTAATCAGTGTGTTTTACGTCGAGGCAAGCGCATGTCAGTGGAGGTGTGTGCTCTGTTTATGTTCGATGTTCTCTCTCTCTCTCTGGTGTATAAATGGAGGCTGTGTTAGAGCAGCAGAGTGGAGAGATCACAGACTGGCTCTGTCTCTCCCTCACTCTCATTCCTCTTCTTGTTCTCTGCTGTCATTCAACTCTTTCTTCACAGTGACCTAACAACAGCAGGGATGAGCACGGCCTAAAACCTGACCTCATACGTGCACTGGACATCTCATTACACTTCTCTTTCTCTGTCACACTGAAAAGTATTAGGAGTGACAACTGTATTTAAAGGAATATTTCAGGTTAGATTATTTCATTTTTCTATGTACATGCTCAATCAGCAGCATTTGTGGCATAATATTGATTATAATAAAAATAATCTCAAACTGTAAGAGAGACTACAGTAAGACAATGGTTTTGGATAGGGGCAAGTTTTTTAGGTTTGAGTGAAGCTTACAATTTTATAAAAGAATGTAAAAAAAATGTGTGAAGTTGTTTAAATCATAAATTCAAAGTTGTTTTGGTATTTTGTCATGCCAATAATATAAAAAGAAATGAGGAATTTGGTCTGTCACAGTAAATCGAGCACTTGATTTAGAATTTAAAAAAGAAAACTTCATGGGCTCCATGATTAATACTGAAATATCGCACCCTCTACAGTCTAATTTAATCCACATAATTATTTTTGTGTAATGATATAAAATTACTAAGAATATGAAGACTAATTTGGATGATGTTAATGCATATTTTAATGCATAACTGTCTCTTATGCAGTATAGACCATGCTAATGGGCATGCATATACTATTACATTACGTATGATAAAATAATTGTTCAATAAGATCAAGGATTACTTCTAAGGATTAACTTCAAAAACAAACGATTAATCAATTATCAAAATAATCAATAATTTACAAAAAAGGTGAAGTCATTTCTCTAACACTAAAATCACTCCTATTGTAAGTGAATCACTAAGGCCACGTGTCCACCAGCGCGTTTTTTCCTGAGGCTAGGGTATTTTTTAATTGTTCTCAATGGGAGCACTGCGGGTAAAAACGCACAACTTCGGGTATAACGCAGTGCTCATCGCTGTCACTTTTTAGTCAGCTAACCAATCACAGTGGAGGAGGGGTGGGATTAATACAGACCAACCACCACACCCTGCTTTTACTATGACTGAACAACAATGGAGGAGAAGTTAATATTCCTTGTCTCAGAGTATTTACCTCTTTACCAAATGAAATTGCAGGATTTCCTTATTATTGTTTTAAAAATAAAGCTACATAATGAAACATTTCATTCGCAATGCTGTGCTGCAGAAGCGCTCACAGCTGGGCGTTTTCAGCAGAGCATTTGCCATTTTCAGCTGGCTAAAATTGCTTTGGTGAACACGCAACCTAAGCCAGTTTTTTAAGGGGGGTTCAGAGTTGTTTACACTGATAAAGAATTGGATTCTCATGCTAAGCATGGACAAAATTTTAAAAAACAATTTGGACGTATGACATAGTATTTCTGTGCTAAAAATCTTTCTTGCGGGTTCGTAAAAGTTTCTGAGAGTTTTTCTTTTTGATAGTAGCTCCAGTTTGTTTTTCTGGAGCAGCTATGTTTCACAAGTGTGTTTGTTGACGAACGTTTTATAAACAAGGCCCAGTTCGACAGTGGATTTGCAAAATCGTTTGATACTGAAAGATGGAGCGGTCCCGTCTATAGAAGATCCCGGTCATGATTCAGAACTTCAGACAGTAAATTAAATGGCATCAAATGTCTGTTTTATTGGCATTCGGTGCTCAAGTGTTCGTCACTATTTAGCTCCCACGGCGCGCCTCCAAGAGCTGCGCTTTTTCCGGAAAGAATCATAAAGCTGTATCTTTCTTTTATAAATTTGATAAAACTAAAGACTTTTTGGGGATATGAAGGATGCAGTACTACTCTAGAAGTACTCAAGATTAACATGAGATTGGGTGAAACTGTGTCTGTTATGTCCCCTTTAAGAAAATGAGGGACAGGTTAAAATGATTTTTGAGGTAATTAACATTACGCCATAAATGCTTTTGATTTAGCTTAAGTGAATCACTGGATTCAGAGGCTGGACATGATGGTTCTGCATCATAATAAGGATATTAGTGATTTTAAGTGAAATCTGTCGTTCCCATTTCATCTCTTTACGCCTCTCTTTGGCTCCCCCACACGCAGCAGGGGTTTAATTGAAGCTGAATGAGTGGGAGATCACAGGGCCTGAAGGTGGCAGACATTTGAATGATTAATGAAGTAAGATTGTGTGAGTCTGTGTACAAGTGTGCGAGAATGTTTGCTTTAAGACAAGGTGTGAAGTGACTCAGGAAAACAACAGGAAGCAGTGGCACTGCAAAGGGCCTTCCGGTCACAAATCACTGTCTATTTAAACAACATGTACAAATGTCACCGCGCTTACGAGGAATGAAGTTTTCTCCTTCTATCCTGCCAACACCATTAACACCCCTCTATCCTCACCTGCCTGCAAACCTTATCATTTCAGCTGATCGCTGTTGTGTTCTTTTGTTCTTTCCCTCTCACACGTCAGATGTTATGTCAAGCATTTTTAATCAACTGCTTTTCATGCAAAAGTTTGCTCAGACATGATTTCTGTCTCCAATGTTCAGTCATTTTCACTTCACATATCAATACAAGAACAAAATTAACACCAGCCAAGTGCTAAGTTAAAAATGTTTTTACTGTTGTACTGTACCTCCTGTTGGTAAACCAGCAAAGTGAATTAATGAGGAACAATATTTTCATCAACTGACTGGCTTGACTTATACTTAATGCAGTTGTCATAAAGAAAATTCAGCTTTTAGTAAAATAAAATAAAATAGTTATTATTACAAAATAAATATGTATAACCATACCAAACATTTTTCCATTGACACAAAAGTGTTGCTATTTATTTGTAGTGGAAATGTTGGCAGGCAGGTAGAAATCTGAACAACTGGCTGGTTGGGCTTTGTGAATTTGTGAAAGAAAAATAAACACATAGAATAAGAACAAAACCCTTTCCCATCAAGGTCACAGAGCCACAGAAGCCACAGTGACGACAGCCACATACTAGAGAAAACATACATCACTAATTAGCAAATCATTCAGATACAATAGCAGGCCTAGTATGCATCCGTCTAGACACAAACAGCAAGAAACCTGTGTGTATGGGAGAAAGGTTACTCTCGCTAGGATGTTGTAATAGTAGAGTTAATGACAACACTGATCTAAACTCCCACAACAGGAAGACATTTTGTTCAACCAGACAGCCTGACCTACATTAACCTAACCTGAGGACACTTGAAGAATCCAATCAACTCAATACGCACGAGGCATCAGGTAGCTCACTCATTAAAACTGGCGGGAAGAGGAAGGATTTAAGAAGTACTGTAGGTGGTGAATGTGAAAGAAAATTGTGTAAATGATGATCTGATGGCTTAAAGGGATAGTTCATCCAATTACTAACATTTCAGTCCGTTTCTTGCAAAAAACTTTAAACCCAGCATATGAACAGTATGGAACACTGATGTTTTTAAGTAATACATTCATACATTATAAAAATATTATACATATATAATACACACATTTACATTAAGCTAACTTAACATTTATGTATGGGAAGTCGTGGCCTAATGGTTAGAGAGTCGGACTCCCAATCGAAAGGTTGTGAGTTCGAGTCCCGGGGTGGGGGGAGTGCATGTACAGTTCTCTGTCCACCTTCAATACCACGACTGAGGTGCCCTTGAGCAAGGCATCGAACCCCCAACTGCTCCCCGGGCGCCGCAGCATAAATGGCTGCCCACTGCTCCGGGTGTGTGCTCACAGTGTGTGTGTGTGTGTTTGTTCACTGCTCTGTGTGTGTGCACTTCGGATGGGTTAAATGCAGAGCACAAATTCTGAGTATGGGTCACCATACTTGGCTGAATGTCATGTCGCTTTCATGTATGATTTGTAGTTTTTTTAAATTAACACTTTTTAACAATAAATTGATTAAAATAACACTATATACATTTATAATGTTACACAAATTAGAATATGGTGACATGTCAATCAGCTAATAAACTCAAAACACCTGCAAAGGTTTCCTGATCCTTCAAAATGGTCTCTCAGTTTGGTTCACAATCATGGGGAAGACTACTGATCAGACAGTTCTCCAGAAGACAATCATTGACACCCTTCACAAGGAGGGTAAGCCACAAACATTCATTGCCAAAGAAGCTGGTTGTTCACAGAGTGCTGTATCCAAGCATGTTAAAAGAAACTTGAGTGGAAGGAAAAAGTGTGGAAGAAAAAGATGCACAACCAACCGAGAGAACCACAGCTTTGTGAGTAATGTCAAGCAAAATCGTGAATATATTATTTACCTGAAATAAGATGCTTCATTGTAGTACGACAGTGATATCTCTTCAGCGCACAGCACGAGCAGGTCAAACTACAATGCAGAATATTAATAACTATTACTGGGACTGTTATATACATGCTATTTTAATGAGAAGACCATTATAATAAAATGCTGTGAATTTTTAGAGTTTAGCTGCGAAGAACGCGTCCACAAAAGGAGTTCATTCAGAGCCCCGCAGATATGTTCACGTGCATTCGGGCCCTTTTTGCAAATAGCCTAGAAGTCTTAATATTAACATTATGTTGTATAAATAACGAAGCCTATTCTATATGAAATTATGTGTTGATTGATTCCATTGATTAAAAACTTGCTATTAAATGCGTCACTCTACTGGTCATCTTCAGCGTGCACAGCTCAAAACAGAAATGCAGAACAACATTAACTGCTAACATGTTAGAATAACGTTATAATGAGAGCAGAGCAACAGTGTAAAAAATAAATAATAATAATAAAATTGTTAATTGTTTTGGTTTCACTGACGTTAAGTGTTAGCTATCTATCTGTTCATCAAAACGTAAAACATTATTTACCCCGTTTATATCTGCAAGGTATTCGTTACACATTTTCCCTGTGTGTTAACATCAGTAATTATGTTAATCGAATGACTGTCTTGACTCTTGTTAATGTATTTTGCCCCGCCCCCAAACATTTGATTCGACTATCAGTTGAATATCGGCAAGATTTGAAAATTCCGATTCGACTATGAAAATCCTTAGTCGGGGACACCCCTTACACGTGTGGAAAAGAGCAGCTGGGGCATTCTGTAAAATTATGCAAATTTCAAAAGACATCAGGGTGAACAGATAATGACAAAACATACATTTTTGGGTGCACTGTTCCACTAAATCAAGCTCATGCCAGATCTCTACTGGCTGAATCCCGTGTGCCCACAGCAGACTGAAGCTACATGCCTTGAGCATCAGTGATTGCGTTTCTGTGTGCATGTACACGTATGCTTGCAATAATAAATTGTGGAATGTCCCGTGTAATTACTGCGTCTCTGGAGAGAGGGAGAGAGAGAGAGAGAGAGAGACGCAGGCAGGCACACTGCAGCTGTCCTGCCTCAGGGGTCTCCCCAGGAACGCAGCTCAACTCTGATCCCCTCTGCAGCTGCTGGGTGTATACGGGGCACAGGGGAGGGCACAATGGCACACATGCACATAATTTCAATTATGAAAAACCTGTAACCATGCATGCACAAGCTTATATCATGCACAAGCTAATATCCCAATACGTGCCTTTTAAAACAAGTAGGTTAAGCCATGTTGGACACATGGTGACATGATACGCGCACATTGAGATATAAAGATACGCCAGCCTTACACGGACTTCCTGATACAGCAGATGGTGAGACTACAGAGGCTCCATTCAAACCAGATAAATACCTCTAGACATTTATCACCAGTTATGCAATATTTATTAATACGCCAAAGGTGCAACCCTTAAATGTTGTAACACTTGCAGTGGGTCACATTGCCCTGGGAACAGACCATTCCAGAAGTCTCTGTGAGTTTAATTACTGTACAATTAAAGTTATTTGGTTAATATTGATTGTGCTTTCTGGTAGCTTTCATGTAGTGAAATGGTTATTGGGTTTAATAACATTAAGCCCAATAACCATTTCACTACATGAAAACTAACATGCCCAATTCTTAACATGCTCAAATCACCATATAAGGACTTTCTGGAACTGTACAGATGCAAACACATTCTCATGAAGATGAGCTCTCATCTAAGAGCGAAATCTTTAAGTAATTTTTTAAAACCTTTTTATATATTTACATTATACGGCTCACTATTTCGACACACTATTTCCCTCTTTAATACTGTAAAGCTGCTTTGACACAATCTGCTTTGTAAAAAGAGCTATATAAATAACAGTGACTTGACTTCACTATAAAATTGCTTTTAACTTAAAAAAGATCAAAAGGGACAGCAATGACTTTTACATTACAATACATTTATGTTAATACTGTAAAATATGTTCTTTGGAATGTTCTGTTTACTCAAAGAAACGTGAAAAAAAAGGCACGGTTCATTAGAAATGCAAATGTTGATATCAGCATGTTTAATATCTGAATGATCATAAATAAGTGCAACCTGTTTGAAAATGTGTGGATAACAGGTTTTGTTAACAAATACTTCAGTATATGTGCTAATCGAAAAAGTGTTTAATGTCAATGTTTCATATTGGTCAGATTCCAATAATATGCTTTTCAGCTGAAACGGGAGTCATCTGATCTCTTATCAAGCATCCCATGTTTGGATTCATGTGGTTTTGTCCTGGCTGCAGGCACACACAATGCACATCCAGATTTCTGATATGCCTTTTATCAATCGCTCTCTTCCTGGATGGTTGTCCGTGTGAACTTTGTGACTGGGCTTTGAGAGTAGCTGAGATACAATGCGTTCTGTGTGCCTGACCGACAGATGGTACTCGCACTCACACGCGCAATACACACACACACACACACACACACACACACACACACACACACACACACACACACGAGTCCTCACATGAAACAGCATACCACAATGCTTAGCCCTCACGCTTTTGCCTGTGCTCGCACGAAATACACTGCACACATGACAAACCAAGGAGTGAGAGG
The DNA here is from genome assembly GCF_003368295.1 of Carassius auratus. NCBI lineage: Eukaryota > Metazoa > Chordata > Actinopteri > Cypriniformes > Cyprinidae > Carassius > Carassius auratus. The sequence continues at coordinate 18,985,968 of NC_039250.1, read as the reverse complement.
TGCTATTCTCTCCTGATTGGCATGCTTAATCTAAGCGGAATCCATCCCAAATACTGTCCAAACATCTGAAAAACTCCTACGCAGGTTTGTGAAGTACTATATTGTGTAATGGAATGCAGGCTGTACTGAAGGCGTATTAACTAAAACCTGTGCCCTAAATTTGACCTGCTAGTATTTTTCTAAATGCACCATAGTGTTATAATTCATTTTAAAGGGATAGTTCAACAAAATCGTTCCAAACCCGTAAGACCTTCGTTCATCTTCGGAACACAAATTAGGATATTTTTAGTACTGTCATGAACATGCATCATAGACTGACTTTGAAGAAAATAAATTGTTGAATAAAGTCATTATTTTTGTTTTCTTTGTACACAAAAACTATTCTCGTAGCATCATAAAATTGTGGTTGAATCACTGATGTCAAATGGATTATTTTAACCATGTCCTTACTACCTTTCTGGGCCTTGAATGTGCCAGTTGTGTTGCTCTCAATGGAGGGTAAGAAAGCTCTCAGATATCATCAGAAATATCTTAATTTGTGTTACAAAGATGAACACGGGTCTTACGGATTTGGAACGACATGAGGGTAAGTAATAATGACTGGATTTTCAGAGTTGACTATCCCTTTAAATATAAACAAAATAGTCTCAAATGTAAACAAGTGATAGTTTCAGCTGGTTGACTTTAAATAAAGCAACTCGGAAAACCATGAAATTCTGACAAAAAAAATTAAGTGGCGCTTGCCTGTGCAAAACTACCACAATAAGGTACTGTAGGTGATTTCCAGGACCATCTCTATGCCGTTGCTAAGGTGTTCTGGGCAAACTTTTTTTTTTTCTTTTCTTTTTTTGTCCAGGTTCAGTCAAGAGATCCCATTCCCAGTTCTCAGTGATATTCTGATCTCTAAGTATGGCTCAGAACCCTCAATCAAAGTAAGTCTACAGGAAGTTTCCACCCATTTACTGCATGCCAGGTGAAAATTATAAGTCTGATGGCTTTACAGAAGTAAACAGCACACGTCTCTTCAACAAGCCACACACTCAGAGACATAATTCATGTCTGTAGACGAGTCATGACGAGTTGCCTTTGATACTCAGGGTTAGGGGTTTGTTTAAATCCCTAACCCTTACTGTGAGCAATATTAATGGCCATGCTTGCCTTTGCAAGCACCACTAATTATGAAATATCCAGTGATTCATTTCTTATGTTAGAACAACGCCCAGTCATGACCCACACAGACAGAGTGGCGCCGACCACACCTTTCAACTTTATTGTGACCTTAAAGCAATTTTCATGCAGCGCTAATAATTATGCACAGCTAATAAGGATTCGCGTCTATCTTAAAACATGAAAATTATGTGTCGACAGCAATTCACAACAGGAAAATTGAATGCTAAATGGTGATGGTGCTTCAGGATGGTAAAAAAATGGCTAGGAGAATTAAATCTGAAAGAAAAGATGACCATCGGAGCCTGGGAGCAGCAGCGGAGAAAAGAAGCCAGAGAGCGGGTGGGACGGAGGGAGGGAGGGGCACGTGGTAGTAATAACCTGATTTATTTTTAGAGGGCCTTTTGTTTTTCCTGGAAGGTTTTGATGAAAACCTCCCATTGGGCCTCAGTTTGAAACTAACTGTGGTCGTCTGCGACTTACTGTGGTCACCATTTCATATTATCTTACATCTTTCACGCTGCCAAATAGTGCTTCATTTCAAAAGAACGCTGTGTTAGGTCACTGCTGGCCTGCCAAATTTAGCTCCCAAACAGAAGCTGGCCTCCTCTGAATTGACTAAGAATCACAAAGTGGCCTAATTGGCTGCCGGGACAGTAATTGAATCAGGAGGCAAATACCACAGAGGTTAGCGTTTGGCCCGAAACCCCTGTAAGTTTTAAGAAGAAAACTCACCACATAATCTGAGAGAAATCAGATAGCTTCTCTCGTGCTCGTCTGATACGGCCAAGCAAGAGGACGTTTCAGGGAATTCAAGTAGACATGATATTTTCGAAACCTCGCTATCTTAAACAGAATGATGAGATTACTTACAAATAAAGGCAAGCAACTTATCCAGCAGGGTAAAAGAGTAAATGTCAGTGGTATTGGTGTTACATTATACAAGCTCTAGAATGAGAGCGACATAAAATGATAAGACTGATGGATTGGTGTGGTTTTTCAGCTGTGAACATAAGAGGTGTTGGTGGAGACGAATGAGTTCAGCCTGCCTCTAGTCAATATTTGAAAAGGTGTGGAGAGGAAACAGCAAAACAAATGAAGGGATTAAAAACGTTTTTCCTGTGCAACGTAATGAAAAATAATGATTGTTTTTTTTTTTCAAATAGTTCTTCTGAACGCTCCGCCCCCAAACTCCTAAAAATGGTTACACATCTCTGCATAGAATACACTATTTTAACATTGAAAAGATTACAAAGAAAGGGATCAGTCTTCAACAACTATGAACTACTAAGACACTAATAGGCAATAACATGACTGCGCTGAAGACATAAAACAGATGTTTTTAGTTTCCTGACTGTCTCAACCAAGAATTCAATGTAATTGATGAGACCACAAAATAGTAGACAGTCTCGATAGATGTATAAGCAGTAGTGACGGTGTGGTGTGGAAATAAATGTATGAGTGTTGGTTACCTCAGCATCCTGGGCCTGTAGGTTATAAGTGGTCTGAAGGAGTCTCAGCGTGGACAGACTTAGCATTGGTTCCTCAAGAAGAAACTCCAAAAGAAGAACCAGCTGTTCTGGACTCAACTGAAACAGAAACACAAAATGGTTTTGAATATTTTCATATAGTAAGTAACATACACAGTGGGGTCCAGAATAGAATATACTGTACATATATTATACGAGCAGAGTGAAGACATTTATAATTTTATAATAAATGTTACAAATAAATGTTGTTTTGAACTTTCTATTCATCAAAGAATCCTGAAATAAATGTACACAAGCTTCCAAAAAAAAGGTGTTTTCAGAATTGATAATAAAAAGGTATGCTTCTTGAGCACCATGTGACAGTGAAAACTGGAATAATGCGTGCTGAATTCAGCGTGACATCACAAGACTACATTTACTTTTAAAGTATATAAAAAAAAAATGTAATTTAAAATTGTAATAATATCTGTTTAATCAAATAAATGCAATCTCGGTAAGAATAACTGAATTTCCTTCAAAAACATTAAAAAAACCTCTTCAAACGTATGAACTGTAGTTCATATAGTATATTTATATTTGTATTAAAAAAATATATTTTAACATTGCAAATTACAGAATCGAATTGTAATGTCAGATTAAACCAAAAAAAAAAAAAAAAAAAATAGACATTTAGAAAGTCAAAATGTATTTTATTAGTGACCTAGAAATAGTGTATTATTTATTTATTTATTTATTCTTTTTAATTTAGCATCCCATATTTTCAATGTGTTTTTTTTTTAAGATCATAATTTAATTAGGCAATACGACATGTAGACAAAAGCTCATATAAACCACACCACAAAATTATTTACAAGCTTCAAATACTATCCATGAAGAATGATGGCATTTTCAGAAGGTTGAATAAGACGTCAATGCTGTCTTTGAAGACTATCAGAGAGCCGAGCAGGAAAAGAGAAGCTCAAGCAATAGCTCGGAGTGGGAAGAGCATTCCAGCGAGGTAGAACGAGAGCGAGAGGAAATAACATATTGTGCATATTAAACCTCCCGCCATTAAAAGAGCTCCTCTGATAATCTTCAGAATAAGAGGAAAATCACATTTCTCTCTTCTCCAAAAAGTAAAGCCTGCATAATGGTTTCTAGAGTATAGACAGCTAATGGAGGGAAGGAATGCTTTGGGATTTGAGCAATGGAAAGATGCTTTAAAGTCCCATCTTGCAGTATGGAAATCAGGCCTAAACCAGTTATTGCATGAAATCGCTAAATTTACAGGGGATTACGTTTCTTTTTTAATTCCTAGCCTGCTTACTCTTGTTTTAAGCCATGTTTCAGTCACTAAAACATAACTTGCAAGCAACTGTACAAAGAAACAAGCCACAACAGTCTCGGACAGGTAGAAATGAAAAGCCCCATGTGTCGTACATTGCTGTGAGATTATAAAAAAAATGTGCTACCCATTGAAAGCAATGAAAGAAATTATGAGTCATCTTCATAACACATGGCGACTAACGTTTATATAGACACAACGTGAGTCACAGCAAAATAATCAAGAATATCGCTGACCTGAAAGCATGCTTATATTATTGGCTGGTGTGGGTGAAAAGGAAGACAGGAGGAAATTCTGTCCTGCTGCTATTATCTCAAGTCAGAAATCTGGTTCAAATTGATTAAAAAAAGAAAAATTTCAGCTGTGGTTGCCAGAAATTCACTGGAAAATAGTGATAATGTTCAGATGTTACAGGATCCTTCCCTGCATATTTATACTTCAGAATTATATATGCCATTACTGATCTCATATTAATTCATTTCATATTAATAAAACAATATTTTACTAAACAATTAAAATATATTTAAAATATTTCCTAATATATTTTACTTGTTTAGTAAATTTAAGTATTTTTGTTTTGTTTTTTTTGTTAAATATAATATATAAACATTATTTTCTATAATAAAATAAGGTTTATACCGTTAAATAAGATTATTGATTACATCAAATACAGCCTATACAAATCTAAAACACATTTTCTACAATATTTTTGGAAAAAATACATAAATCTAATATAATTCTTCACTACAACAAGGTAAAGTAACTTAGTTAATGGATGAGCAGGTTTTTACTGTAGCATTTCTGCAGAGAGAAACTGATGCGGCTGGAGATGGAGAAAGAAACAGGAAAAAGGAAATGGTGGAGTGAGCGAGCGAGGGACACGTAGACAGAAAGCGAGAGAGAGCAGGCAGAAAGAGTGATGAGGTAGGAGATGGGTGGTGGCAGGCCTGCTATTATTACTCCATTATCACATCAGGATCTGTAGAGCAGTGATGCACAGTCTCCTCCCTCCTGTGCCACTTCCCTTTCTCGGTCCGGCCAAACCCGCACACACACACACACACACACACACACCGCTGCGTAGCCTGGGACATCTCTCATTCACAGCTCATGCTGTATTAAATTAGTTACACCTTAATATGGTGAATGAAGGAAGGAAAAATCATTATCATCAGTATTTTCAAATCACTACTATGGATGCAACTTTATCATCGACTTGATCCGTTGAAATATCCTTCCCTAAAATGGTTAGGAAATGTAATGCTGCACCCCGCCTAACCAAAATAAGAACTATATTTGTCTACATTACTGAAAGAGGGAACTATTTCACTCTTGACTGCTCTGTGGCCTCAAACGAACCAGAACCCGGGACAAAATAACTGTGTCAAATGAAAGCAAAATGACAATAATTTGACCACGAGAAACCTAATAAAGTCATCCCGCTTTGAAGAAGAAGTGGCAATGGTCAACTGTTACCCTGCTCAAATCCGCTGTGAAGAATTAATGTGGTGGAAAGCAAAGACTTCTCACTTTTGGATGATTTCAGCCTCCGCTCTGTCATTAAGAGCCATTCAAGGGCCCACCCAAGATCATCGGATCCGCCGCCTTTGAAAGACGAGAGGAATTTAGAGTCATAAAAGATATAGGGGAGACGAAAGCCCTCCTCCACACTCAATTTGCTTCAGGGAATAGCAATTGTCTCGGGATGGCAATAAAAACTTTTCCACACAGGGAACAAACAGTTCCGCAGTGCCCAAGTCCACTCGTCTTGTCAAAAACAGGGCAGAAAAGAAAGCGAGGTGATCAGCTATCCGGGGGAAACACCCTTTCACAATACATCACTCTGCAAAACGCTAAACGGGGTTTTCCGTCACTTGGTTGAAGCCAAGGATTTTGGTGTCAAGAAGGTTTTTGGGTCTTTTTTTGTCCTATTAATTAGATAACTCTAAAATACATTAAAAAAATGCATGCATACAATGACTCAAATGCAGCTTTTCTGCTAGCAAGATTTTAACTAATTTTGAAAACCACTAAATCAAAAGACGTTGTGTGACTACCATTCAGAAGCATAAAACAGGAAATGATAACATGATTTATCCTCATGACTATGTGTCAGAAAATCTTAAAATATCACATTACATTTTCAGACAATATATTGACAGTGTATTCCCAAATTAGACGAAGCAAGGTTAGTTTATTCAAATATCATGTGGTGGAACACCCCAAAATGTAATGATATTTCTGAACTAGGTATTATTTTTTCATATGTACACATTCATATGTATACCAGATGTAAGGATTTTTATTTTATTTTTCAGTTTCACTAGCTGGGAATTCATCATGACATTTGGAGTCATTAAATTTACATTTTAGATTCAAGACCATTGAACAAATAATAGATTTCTAAGAACCTGATGTTAAAAAAATAAACAATTTTATATGTCATAAACAATCTTATATGTCATTGACATCAGAAAGCAAAGGTGAACACCTCACTTCAAGAACAAATACACACAGATGGAACAAAACAAAGTGGACGTTTGCTGAGATCACAAGCTAGAAACACTTGTGTGATAATGTCAACAAGGCTTTCATCACTTGCTCAAGGCCTAATTATCTTCCAACCCTGAATTCATTATTTTTCATTAGGGCCAAATCAAACAGAAAACCACAAAATTCATCATTTGCCATTAACACACTTGCCTCTGTGAGCCGTGTGGATGTCCCGTCCACTGTAAGACTCCCTCCAAGAGCACAGCTGCACACATGCAGTCACTCTGGGCAGACTGTGTGTTTGGTTTTCCACTGCTTTTTTCATTTCTCTCCACATAAAAGACTCTTTTCATGCACTGTCCATTAAAGCCATGGAAAAGTTAGCAGCACGCAAATAAACAGAGCGAGGAGCTTTAATGAAAAATGATTTACTTTTAAATCAGGAAAGCTTTCCTTTGCCTTAATTCATCTCAATCGCCTCCGTTTTAGTCATCGGTGCAGCATCCCACCACTTTTAACAAAGTAATCTTAATAAAATACTTGATCGTCTCCAAAAACCCTTTCAACGAAAGTCAAAAAAGACACGATTCAGACTCTCTCTAAATTTGCAGAGAGGACAAACAGATTTTATTACTTCCCCGACCCTGTGTAAAGAGGGAGGAAAAGCTAAGAGCAAGAGGATGATGTGGTGGGTAAAGTACAGTGACTCATAGGTGCTGAGATTATGTTTCTGTTTGTGGAAAGTGAAAGAAGGCTCACACACACAGACACACACAGACACACCCTGCCACTGTTATTCCTACACAAGCTTCAGGCAAACCAATGCTTGCATCTACTGGGATAGTTCAGCCAAAACTTAAAGTTCTGTCATTGTTTACTCACCCCCATGTTACCCCAAACCTGTATGACTTTCTTTTGTGGAACACAAAAGGTGGATTTTTAAAGAATAACTCTTTCAATATAATGAGAGTGAATGGAGACTTAAGACTGTTAAGCTCTAAAATAACCAAAAGCACCCTAAAGTAACATAAAAGAGGTCCATACAACTCATGCTCCATATTTCATGTCTTCTGACGCTATACATTAACGTCTATTGTGTGTATTGTATGTGCCTTTAGGTTCTTTTCAGGCTTGAAAGCTTCAGTACAATTCATTGTAATTGTATGGAAAAATACAAGCAGCAAGTGCAAGTGTAATATTCAATATTTCTCCTAGTTTTGTTTCACAGAGTTGTACAAGTTTCTAACAACATAAGGGTAAGTAATTAAAGTCAGATTTTTCATGTATGAGTGACCTATTTCTTTAGGTGCTTTTGCAAGCACCTACAGTGCCATAAAACAGAGAAAAAGTACTTTATTTGTATGAAGGAATTCGGTTCAAACAGGGACTGCAAAAGGGCAGTGTGTGATATTTTGTACAGGGGAAATTCCCTCCAATTAGACTAACAATGTTCTGACATAAAGTTTTACGTTCATTGAGACTGAGTGAGTAGTTTTGGAGTAAAATCACATAGGAAACCAGTGACATGTTCCACAAACACAGGAAAAAGGCCAAATGTTCTTTCACCTTTCATTCACTCAGTGTGTGTCTGTGTTTCAAGCGTGTCTGGAATATGAATCTAAAATAACGTTCTAAAAATACGTTCTGTAAGTCAGGTTTTTCCCTGACACAAATTAAGCCATATAAACAAAGATGACCATCAACGTGAACCTTAGATAAAAACTTAGGGAAAATATTGTTTAGGTGCCTTAAATGTCAACTTTTGGTTTCAGTTTTTCTTTGCAGTTTACTTGTCTTGTCTCGAGAGACAAATGGACCTTTAAAAGTACAAATATTCCATGTATTTTCTCAAATAAAATTAGTTTATGAAATGGCTTGCATAATACAGAAAAATACAGTGTGAAAAAGCTCACCCTGCTGTCACTGATTGACATTTTGTTTTACAAAAACATTTGCAATTTGACAAAATGCTAGAGAAAGTGCTATTTCCAAATAAATGTTTAAATGACATTCAAATTGACATTTCACTAGCTGCATAGCATTAGCAACTTTTTTAAAACATAGAATGGGATTATTTACTTGTCTTTCCATGATGAACAATGAAGTGCTCAAATGACTCTCCAGGTGTCCATTTTAAGACATTTAAATAGTTTGATAACAGTTCATGTGTCATACATGACCGTTTTAAAAGTATGCTCACCAGGGCAGCATGTATTTCATCAAAAAGATACAACTGAAATATTATACAGTAAAATCAGTGAAATAGTATTATAATTAAATTAACCGTTTTCTATTTCAATGTATTTTATTCAATATAGGAATTTATTCCTGTGTTCTTTACTGTCACTTTCCAAGTCTATGGTAAATCTTGTGTATCTAACGGTTATCACTACAAAAGACATGATTTATGGCTCTAATATTTTTTTTAAATAAGTAATGGGATAATAAATGTATGTTTTTTGTGAAAAGTGCTCACTCTGCGTCCCTCTGGAGCTTCAGTATCCTGCCATTGTTAATGTAACAGTAGGAATATTAAATTAGGAATCTAAAACTGCAAGCATTCAAATGATATTAGGTGATGTCTTCTACTCACTCCCACTTCACTGGAAATAAACTTCAATTACAAGTCCCATATCTCAGAGATTACTGTTAATATGCTGTGTCACTAAGTACCGAGAGGCTTCTTCACCAAGCTTAAAAAGTGTTGAAATTGAGCCAGAAATGTTGAAGGACACAAATGAACTGATGAAGGACAAAGCAATGCAAAGCATTTGTTATAAAAGTACAGTTAAATTGATACATAAAAACCTAGAGACAGTCTAGTGCGCTGATGCAGATTTCTCAAAGCAGAGCTTAACTTTCATCTGCCGCAAAACCTTGGAAACAGAGATGCTCTCCCTCTTTAAAACCTCAAGCGTTGGTTCCCCTCGAACCTTTGCCCCGTGGAGGGTCTCGTGTGGAAGAATGCACACCATTCACTCCCTGTTATTCTTAAGCACAAGAGTCTGTGCCTAAGTGGCATTATTAAAACACAGAGTGTGATTTCTGTGGCAGTTTTACTGCTTCTGGGCTTTTTATGCTGTCTGACCACAGCCTTGTAAAAACAGACTCTGGCATTGACAGATGGCATAACACCCGGCCTGGGGTACTTGGGTTACACTTGTGTCTTTCTCTCCATTATTGTCTTTATCAGGGCTTTTTTGTCCCACCGGTAAACTTTGCCTCAGGGTAGACGTCCAAAACAGTCAAAGCTCTTTGTCTTTGAACCTGGCAGATCTCAGGGTATCTACGCTGTTGGAGGATGATAAATGATGACATGGGACACATGGCGGTAAACACACATCGGCTCTGTAGTTCAGGTGATATAAGTCTCTCAGTTTCAGTGGCATCGGGGTTCACTCATCACCACGGGGAAGGCAAGACTTCTGTGAATTATGGACCATATGAGGGCAGGTCTGCCCTATGAAAGCAGCACTGACTGTGATTGTGTGTCAACAGCACCCAAACCCAATACACTTGAAAAAAAACCTCGCCTTAATTAGTATTTTGCCTTGTTTTCCAGTAGAAATAACAAGAACAAGATAAATTTGATATTTTCATTGTTTCATTAATATAACTACCTTAGTAAAAAAGAAATAATATTTAAAATACATTTATTTCATACTAAGTATAGTTCAAATCTATTAACATATTTACTGACATATCGCTCGAGACTTAATTATATGAAAATTATACTTAAACTCTACTTGGAGTACTACTTGTACACAATAAACATTCCTTAATATTAAGCCTAAAATGTGTTTTAATGTCACTATTGATGAGGATTATATGCTCTTTGAATAATAACGATCTTTGAGATATTTAAAGTGTAAGTTACCTAAACCATACTTGTAGTAGTTCCAAAATGTGATAATTTAAAAAAATAATAATAATTGTTTCCACCAAAATCAGTATTGTTTCTGGTTGATATTGAAAAGTATTTTTTTTATTTTACGCAAAATGCGATATTCGCAGATTTATAAAGTCATGTTTTCTTTCTTTTTTCCAAACCGCGGCAAACGTCAGTCTCACTTATTAAGTTGGCTTGAGAGAGCCAACTTACTGAAATCCGTCTTAAACTTATTATTATTCTTCTTTTTCTGAGACTAAAATTTCTGACTGCTACTCCTCCTAGAGCTTTAACTCTACAGACTCCAAACTCGGCCCAGCTCTTCAGACTGATCTCGCCGGGTGTGCTATATCTTTTCTAACTGATTGGACTTACGGTTTTCATAAAAATGAAGATTAAAAATCATAAAAACTCCCATAGACTTACATTGAAAAGCCTCTGCTCATCTGAACATTCCGTGAACTCCAACTGTCAAAAATTCAAATCTAAACACACTGAAGCCCATTAGATTCAATCAGACTTCCCTTCTATGTACTATTACTAACCCATTCAAAATCATTCAAACTCATCTATCTATCTATCTATCTATCTATCTATCTATCTATCTATCTATCTATCTATCTATCTATCTATCTATCTATCTATCTATCTATCTATCTATATTCAAACTCATCTATCTATCTATCTATATTCAAACTCATCTATCTATCTATCTATATTCAAACTCATCTATCTATCTATCTATTTATCTTCAAACTCATCTATCTATCTATATTACAACTAATCTATCTATCAATCTATCTATCTATACTAAAACTAATCTATCTATCCATCTATCTATCATCAAACTCATCTATCTATATTAAACCTAATCTATCTATCTAAATCTATCTTTCTATCTATCTATATTAAAACTAATCTTTCTATCTATCTTATGCTTGTATCTATCTATCTTCTGACTGTATCTATCTATCCATCTATCTATCTATATTAAAACAAATCTATCTATCTATCTATCTATCTATCTATCTATCTATCTATCTATCTATATTAAAACTAATCTATCTCTATCCATCTATATTAAAACTAATCTATCTATCAATCTATCTATCTATATGAAAACTAATCGATCTATCCATCTGTCTATCATCAAACTCATCTATCTATATTAAACCTAATCTATCTATCTAAATCTATCTTTCTATCTATCTATATTAAAACTAATCTTTCTATCTATCTTATGGTTGTATCTATCTATCTTCTGACTGTATCTATCTATCTATCCATCTATCTATCTATCTATCTATATTAAAACTAATCTATCTATCTATATTAAAACTAATCTATCTATCTATCCATCTATATTAAAACTAATCTATCTCTATCCATCTATATTAAAACTAATCTATCTATCTATCTATCTATCTATCTATCTATCTATCTATCTATCTATCTATCTATAATCTGTCTGTTTCTAAACTATCTATCTATCTATAATCTGTCTGTTTCTAATCTATCTATCTATCTATCTATCTATCTATCTATCTATCTATCTATCTATCTATCTATCTATCTATCTATCTATCTATCTATCTATCTATCTATCTATCTATCGTCATAGCAACACTCTAGCAACTATCCAAACCAACCTAGAAACCACCCAGGGTATCCTAGCAACCTCATACCAAAATCTTAGAAACCACCCCGGGTACCCTAGCAACCACATAGCAACACCTTAGCAACCACTCAGGGTACCCTAGCAACCGCATAGCAACACCCTAGCAACCATCCCAGATATCCTAGCAACCGCATAGCAACACCTTAGCAACCACTCAGGGTACCCTAGCAACCGCATAGCAACACCCTAGCAACCATCCCAGATACCCTAGCAACCGCATAGCAAGACCTTAGCAACCACTCAGGGTACCCTAGCAACCACATAGCAACACCCTAGCAACCATCCCAGATACCCTAGCAACCGCATAGCAACACCTTAGCAACCACTCAGGGTACCCTAGCAACCGCATAGCAACACCCTAGCAACCATCCCAGATACCCTAGCAACCGCATATCAACACCTTAGCAACCACTCAGGGTACCTTAGCAACCACATAGCAACACCTTAGCAACCACTCCGGGTACCCTAGCAACTGCATAGCAATTATCAAACTTTTTAACTTAACTTAAAATTTAATTTTAAACTCTTTAAACTGGCCAGGCTTTCTCAAGCCAACTTAAAGTTTGTCTTGACGAACTTTTTTATCTAGTTATTATTATTCTTCTGAGACTAAACTGTTGACTGCTACTCCTCCTAGAGCTTTAACTCTACAAACTCCAAACTCAGCCCAGCTCTTCAGACTGATCTGAAGTTAGTTGCTATATCTTTTTAGACTGATCGGACTTATACTTTTCATAAAACTGAAGATTAAAAATCATAAAAATCCCATAGACTTGCATTGAAAAGCCTCTGCTCATCTGAACATTCCGTGAACTCCAACTGTCAAAAATTCAAATCTAAACACACTGAAGCCCATTAGACTCAATCAGACTAACCTATGTACTATTACTAACCCATTCAAACTCATTCAAACTCATCTATATATCTATATTCAAACTCTATCTATCTATCTATCTATATATCTATCTATCTATCAAACTCATCTATCTATATTAAAACTAATCTATCTATCTATCTATAATCAAACTCATCTATCTATAATCAAACTCATCTATCTATCTATCTATATTCAAACTCATCTATCTATCTATATTAAAACTAATCTATCTATCTATCTATCTATCTATCTATCTATCTATCTATCTATCTATCTATCTATCTATCTATCTATCTATCTATCTATCTATCTATCAAACTTATCTATCTATATTAAAACTAATCTATCTATCTATCTATCTATCATCAAACTCATCTATCTATATTAAAACTAATCTATCTATTTATCTATCTATCTATCTATCTATCTATCTATCTATCTATCTATCTATCTATCTATCTATCTATCTATCTATCTATCTATCTATCTATCTATCTATCTATCTATCATCATCTAACTCTATCTTTCTTCTGACTCTATCTATCTATCTATCTATCTATCTATCTATCTATCTATCTATCAAACTCATCTATCTATCTATCTATCTATCTATCTATCTATCTATCTATCTATCTATCTATCTATCTATCTATCTATCTATCTATCTATATTCAAACTCATCTATCTATCTATATTCAAACTCATCTATCTATCTATCTATATTCAAACTCATCTATCTATCTATCTATCTATCTATCTATCTATCTATCTATCTATCTATCTATCTATCTATCTATCTATTCAAACTTATCTATCTATTCTAACAACATGCTAGTCATGCTAAAAATCATGCTAGCAACATGCTAGTCGCATGCTAATCATGCTAAAATCATGCTAGCAACATGTTAATCATGCTAAAATCATGCTAGCAACATGCTAATCATGCTAAAATCATGCTAGCAACATGCTAGCAACATGCTAATCATGCTAAAATCATGCTAGCAACATGCTAATCATGCTAAAATCATGCTAGCAACATGCTAGTCGCCTGCTAATCATGCTAAAATCATGCTAGCAACATGCTAATCATGCTAAAATCATGCTAGCATCATGCTAGTTGCATGCTAATCATGCTAAAATCATGCTAGCAACTTGCTAATCATGCTAAAATCATGCTAGCAACATGCTAATCATGCCAAAATCATGCTAGCAACTTGCTAGTCGCATGCTAATCATGCTAGAGACATGCTAGCAACATGCTAATCATGCTAAAAATCATGTTAACAACATGCTAGTCGCATGCTAATCATGCTAAAATCATGCTAGCAACATGCTAATCATGCTAAAATCATGCTAGCAACATGCTAGTCGCCTGCTAATCATGCTAAAATCATGCTAGCAACATGCTAATCATGCTAAAATCATGCTAGCAACATGCTAGCAACATGCTAATCATGCTAAAATCATGCTAGCAACATGCTAATCATGCTAAAATCATGCTAGCAACATGCTAGTCGCCTGCTAATCATGCTAAAATCATGCTAGCAACATGCTAATCATGCTAAAATCATGCTAGCAACATGCTAATCATGCTAAAATCATGCTAGCAACATGCTAGTCGCATGCTAATCATGCTAAAATCATGCTAGCAACATGCTAATCATGCTAAAATCATGCTAGCAATTTGCTAGTCGCATGCTAATCATGCTAGAGACATGCTAGCAACATGCTAATCATGCTAAAAATCATGTTAACAACATGCTAGTCGCATGCTAATCATGCTAAAATCATGCTAGCAACATGCTAATCATGCTAAAATCATGCTAGCAACATGCTAGTCGCATGCTAATCATGCTAAAATCATGCTAGCAACTTGCTAATCATGCTAAAATCATGCTAGCAACATGCTAGTCGCATGCTAATCATGTTAAAATCATGTTAGCAACATGCTAGTCGCATGCTAGAAACATGCTAATCATGTTAACATCATGCTAGCGACATGCTAGTAACTTGCTAATCATGCTAGCGACATGCTAGTAACTTGCTAATCATGCTAACGACATGGCTAGTCACTTGCTTGTAATGCTAACAATATGTTAATCACTGTCATTTTTATACTTCTTAAACTTAAATCTTTTTAAACTTTTTAAACTTTTCACATTTTCAAACTATCTATCTATCTATATATCTATCTATCTATCTATCTATCTATCTATCTATCTATCTATCTATCTATCTATCTCTCTATCTGTCTATCTATCTATCTATCTATCTATCTAGCTATCTATCTTCTGACTGTGTCTATCTATCTATCTATCTGTCTATCTGTCTATCTATCTATCTATCTATCTATCTATCTATCTATCTATCTATCTATCTATCTCAGATTGAAAACCATCAAACTTAAAACTTTTTAAACTTAAACTTTTCAATCTTTTCAAACTTTTCAAACTTTTCAAACTTTTCAAACTTTTTCAGACTTTCTGGTCAGGCTTTCTCAAGCCAACTTAAAGTTTGTCTTGACGAACTTTTTTATCTAGTCTTATTATTATTATTCTTCTGAGCCAAATTTTAAACACTATCTCCTCCTAGAGCTTTCAAGCTAGAACCACCAAACTCGGGTCAGACCTTCAGACTGGTCTGACTCGGGTTGCTATATCTTTTCTAACTGATCCAGCTTATGGTTTTCGTAAACCAGACTACCAAAACCACCTTAAATCCCATAGACTTTCATTGAGGGGGTACAAACTTTTGAAAAATAAGGCTTATAATATATTTAAGCTGTCTACTACCATAGCAAACCTTAAAAACTCTCTACTGAGAATACAGCTAAAACCAGCCTAAGCTGATCAGTTGTTTTGGCTAGTCTCCCAAACTGGTTTTTAAGTGGTTTTGACCACTCTCACGCTGGTCTTAGCTGGGTTTTAGCTGGTTTTTACTGAATCCACTGTTTTTAGCTGGTTTTTGCCAGATTTGCATAGAAACATGCTAACAACATGCTAGTTACTCACTTATCAGACTAGAAACATGCCTATAACATGGTTTTAAAGTGGTTTCGGCCACTGTCATGCTGGCCTTAGCTGGTCTTAGCTGGTTTTAGGTGGTTTAGTATAGAAAAATGAAAACAACATCCTAGTTACTTGCTAATCAGACTAGAAACATACTTCTAACATGGTTTAAAGTGGTTTTGGCCACTGTCAAGCTGGCTTTAGCTGGTCTTAGCTGGTTTTAGGTGGTTTTCTTTAATGAATCAACTGGTTTTAGCTAGATTATCATAAAAACATATTAACAACATGTTAGTAATTTGCTAATCAGTCTAGAAACATACTTCTAACATGGTTTAAAGTGGTATTAGCCACTGTCAAGCTGGCTTTAGCTGGTCTTAGCTGGTTTTAGCTGGTTTTCTTTACTGAATCAACTGGTTTTAGCTAGATTATCATAGAAACATGTTAACAACATGTTAGTAACTTGATAATCAGACTAGAAACATACTTCTAACATGGTTTAAAGTGGTTTTGGCCACTGTCAAGCTGGCTTTAGCTGGTCTTAGCTGGTTTTAGGTGGTTTTCTTTACTGAATCAACTGGTTTTAACTAGATTATCATAGAAACATGTTAATAACATGCTAGTAACTTGCTAATCAGACTAGAAACATACTTCTAACATGGTTTAAAGTGGTTTTGGCCACTGTCAAGCTGGTCTTAGCTGGTTTCTAACTGAATCAACTGGTTTTAGCTCGATTATCATAGAAACATGTTAACAACATGTTAGTAACTTGATAATCATGTCAAGAACATGCTTTTAACATGGTTTTAAAGTAGTTTTGGCCACTGTCACGCTGGTCTTAGCTGGTTTCTAACTGAATCAACTGGTTTTACCTGGATTAGCATAGAAACATGTTAGTCACTTGCTAGCCATGCTAGCCACATGCTAGTCACATGTTAATCATGCTAGCAACATGCTAGTTGTATACTAATCATTCTAAAAACATGCTAGAGACATACTAGCAACATGTTAATCATGCTACAAACATGCTAATGACATGCTAGTCACTTGCTAATCATGTTAATAAAATGCTAGCAACATGCTAATCATGCTACAAACATGCTAGCAACATGCTAATCATGCTAGCAAAATGTTAGCGACATGCTAGAGACATGCTAGCCACATGCTAATCATGCTAGAAACATGCTAATCATGCTACAAACATGCTAGCAACATGCTAATCATGCTAGCAAAATGTTAGCGACATGCTAGCAACATGCTAGAGACATGCTAGCCACATGCTAATCATGCTAGAAACATGTTAGAAACATGTTAATCATGGTACAAACATGCTAGCAACATGCTAATCATGCTAGCAAAATGTTAGCGACATGCTATCAACATGCTAATCATGCTCGAAAAATGCTAACAACATGCTAGAGACATGCTAGCCACATGCTAATCATGCTAGAAACGTGTTAGCAACATGCTAATCATGCTACAAACATGCTAGCAACATGCTAATCATGCTAGCAAAATGTTAGCGACATGCTAGCAACATGCTAATCATGCTAGAAACATGCTAACAACATGCTAGAGACATGCTAGCCACATGCTAATCATGCTAGAAACATGCTAGCAACATGCTAATCATGCTAGAAACATGCTAGCAACATGCTAATCATGCTAGCAAAATGTTAGTTACATGCTAACAACATGCTAATCATGCTACAAAAATGTTAGCAACATGCTAGCAACATGCTAATCATACTAGAAACATGTTAGCAAAATGCTAATAATGCTACAAACATGCTAGCGACATGCTAGCAACATGCTAATCATGCTACAAACATATTAGCAAAATGCTAATCATGCTAACAAAATGCTAGCGAAATGTTAACAACATGCTAATCATTCTACAAACATGCTAGTGGAATGCTAGCAAAACATGCTAATCATGCTAGCAAAATGCTAATCATGCTACAAACATGCTAACGACATGCTAGTCACTTGCTAATCATGTTAATAAAATGCTAGCAACATGAAAATCATGCTAGAGACATGCTAGCCACATGCTAATCATGCTACTAAAATGTTAACAACATGCTAATCATGCTACAAACATGCTAGCAACATGCTAATCATGCTAGCAAAATGTTAGCGACATACTAGCAACATGCTAATCATGCTCGAAACATGCTAACAACATGCTAGAGACATGCTAGCCAAATGCTAATCATGCTAGAAACATGTTAGCAACATGCTAATCATGCTACAAACATGCTAGCAACATGCTAATTATGCTAGCAAAATGTTAGCGACATGCTAGCAACATGCTAATCATGCTAGAAACATGCTAGTCACATGCTAGCAAAATGCTAATCATGCTAAAATCATGCTCTCAACATTCTAGAAACATGTTAACAACTTTGCTAATCATGCTAACGACATGGTAGTCACTTGCTTATAATGTTAATAATATGTTAATCACTTTCTTTTTTAAACTTCTTAACTTTTAAAACTTTTACATTTTTAAAACTTTTTAAGCTTTTCAAACTTTTTACATTTTTCTAACTTTCTGGCCAGGCTTTTTCAAGCCAACTTAAAGTTTGAAAACAAACTTTACTATCTAGTTTGCATAATGCGATATAACCGCTCAACCAATCACAGCGCACCATTCCAAACACTCTAGATGATAATGACGGTGCTTTAAATACACTCTGCATCTTAGCTTTACTGCTCTACTTTGTACTTTGTGATCAACAAACAAGGGCTGCATGATAAATCGCTTGTGATTAATAGAACCGGTAAATCTCCATCACATGCTTTCAAATGGAGCAAAATTTTATACAGAGCCATAGATCACTGACAAGCTATGCTATATCGTGTTCATTAGATTAATCGCATTTGATTATGAACACTATATTGCGTAGCTTGTCAGTGTTAGTGTTTTTATTAATGCCATTTATGTTTTTGTTAATACAGCATATAGCACTAGTCAACTAAATTAATGTAACATTGGCAAATAAAAATGCACTTCTGGAAGCTGAATGTAAGGGAAATGTAATTAAGAAATTTCTGTGGTCTAATGTGATGTTGTTCAATATTTTTGTTCATGATTAAATTTAATTTTATTGCTGTAATTCATTTATAGCATTAACAAGATGACCCATTGAATTCATGTTGGAAGCGATGACTGACTAGTGAATTTTTAGTAAAGTGCCTGTGTATAAGTTTAGTATTGACCAAGTTCAGAGGCTGTCATATGTGGATCAACTTAACTATGTTGTATATTTTCATCAGTTTCAATATGTAAAATACATTTCATATTGATTAGATGGATTTATTGCATTTTAAGAAAAAAAAGTATCGTAGATTTACTGCATTTTGGAAAAAAAATCTTTAGGAACTAAACTCTTCATACAGTATATATGTAAATGTGTAGTATATATTTGTGGTATATTTAGCATGAAATAAATGTATTTCAAATACATTTTTGTATATTTATTTTTCCCTCCGTTTAAATTTCTGAATTACACTTAAAAACAAATACTGTTGCAAACTATTTTATCCCTATTTTTAAGTATCTAAACAAATTTTTTATTTTTCCTGAAAATAGTATATTTGCTTGTAAATCCGTCTTGTTTTGGTAATGGAAAAAAGAGAAAGATTTGTAGCAATCCAAGCTTCAGACTCCATTTTCCAGGATTTTGTCTTTTTTATTGGGTAGATATATATATATATATAAAAAATAATATACATAAAATAAACAAATGCAGGAATGAGATTTCTGTTTGTATCTAGAGCATGTGGTAACCACGTCATCACGGCTTCAACAGCAACTTCAATGTTGATAAAGGACATTGAAAAAGATCAATAAAACCCATTTTAGAAGCTACAATCTTCCTGCCCTTGTTCAACAGGCGACTAAAGGTGATACACTGACATGTGCTCCATCTCTAGTCTCAGATTATGCCCTCTGTGAGCCAGACCCTCAGAATACAGGAGAGTACGGACAGATCCATACCTGTGCATGATCAAGTAGACTGCAACAGACAGCAAGGCGATTAGACATCACTAAGTGAAATAGATACGTCTGTTTTAGCAACATTAGCTCATGTGTACCAAAAAGATCTCAACATGAGACATGTTGGGGTTAACAGAGGGGAATATGTCGAAGAGATGGAAAAAGCAGGCATAAAGACATGAAGTGTGTAATTTCGCTACCAACAGAGACACAAAAGTCTGTTCACCTCACACATTAAATGTATAGACCTCTTACATCTTTCACCAGCTCATAAAATCCCTCTTAGTGCCCCTTTACAGTAACACCTCCATCCCTATGGACCTATAGAGCTCAATGTATGTTGGCGCAGTATAATCATGAGTCCTCCTCCCTCCCTCTTGTGTCCAGCAGCTGAGAAAACAAACATGCTATAGATGTACTGCCTCTAGATACCATGCACTTGAAAGGTCTATTATGTTTGACTACAGCTGTCCTAACAAGAAAGGTTACGTTAACCTTGCCCTTCTAATACAGAGAATACCCAGCAGCTCTCTTGATGGGTAATGTGATACAATTGTCAATGGGATGTGTTAGTGATTCTGACACCCCAAACAAAGTGTCACTACTTGTGCATCCTCACCTACGGTTGTGTCTAGTTTGAACACTTTACCTTCAGCTTTAATTTAGTTATCAACCACACATTAGCATTCACTAAGCCCTGAGGTCTAAGCAATTAAATTAATTTTGGTTCAATTGGTTATTAATAGTTAACACTTTAGGTGTTATGAGCTAACAATGAACAATATTTTACAGCATTTATTAATCTTGGAAAATTTTTACATCTAGTAAGAAAATGTTAATATTTTAAGTAAACAGTAACATTAATGTATTACAAATAGTGTGGTTACTGTTAATTAAAACTTCAGAAATACTATTAAATACATTTTGGCAATTAAAATAAAATAAAAAATTGAATGCTGCATTGGCAATTACCTAAAATTGAAAAAGTTGCAGTGCTAAAATGACTATAAAACTAAAATAATAATAAATTTAAAAATGTAATATATATATATATATATATATATATATATATATATATATATATATATATATATATATATATATATATACAGAAATTAGAAAAAACACTAATTACTAAATTACTACAAATTACTAAAACAAGCTGAAATTTTAAAGAAAACTGAAAATATAATAGAGGTAAAAAAGGTAAATCAATATGAATAAATTCTACAATTGTATATAAAGTATAAAACAAATACTATAACCAAATAAATAAACAAGACTAACCAAAGAACATGAAAGTATAACAAATGAACAATATTTATAAATCAACATTAACCAAGACTAATGAATGCCATAAAAAAAATTGATAGCTAATGCAATAACTAAAATGAATGAACCTTACTGCAGATAACTATAAAATGTGAAACTGTACAATTGTTACTTTAAATGGTATGTTTATGATCTCAACCAGTTTAACACAACAACATCTCAACCAATGATGCAACTCTGAGGCAGGGCAATCTATTTGTCTGACCAGTGGTAGACAGAGGGAGGGTTTAAATGCTGAAAACATTTTAAAACCTGGTGCTATTTTTCTTAACATGACCCTTTTTGATTTAGCCTAATATAATCAGATTGTTTTAGTCATCGTGAATTATATTAGTGACTTGAAAAAGACTATTTAATTTAGATGTCACCACATTAGACTATCTGACAAAACATTTTTTACAGTGTGGGAGGTTGAAAGACAGAGAGAAAGGAGGAAATCAGGGAAATGTCCTCAACCCACTCTGTACCACAGATACATAAAGGACAGCTTTGACGAGGAGAACAAAAGGTCTACTTGTGTGCATAATATCTGCAAATTGGGTGACAAAAACAAACAGCTGTGGGCGAAATGCTGAGAAGAAAAGGGGGGTCACTGCGGGGAAGGGGGCACGTGTTCAAAGCCTAGAGAAACAGGCCTGTGTCCTCGCAGGTGCTCAGCAAACACACAGACACAACAACGTCTTCTATACGGTGACTGATTGGTAAACAACGGGAGGTGCAACAGGGAAGATCAAAGCAAAAGATCTATTGTTAATAAAAGCACCTGTTGAAAGACACTTTGATGATACCTGTTTGAGAGGGCATCAAAGCATGTGCTCCAAGCAGCTCCTGATACCACAATCCAAATTAGACGGTGGCTTTGAAAAACAACGCCTCAACTGGCATGCGTTTTGTGGTCTAGACCAAAGGAATTTCTGGATTTGTTGTCCAGAAGTCATCGCAGGTTTACCTCTGAGTGACCCCTCAAAATGGTTCAAGATGCCATTTGAGGATCCAGCTTTTTTTCACTAGCTACCATCTCATAGGTCACCTGTTGCACAGACAGACTCACTCCACATAAGCTCCTTGCTCATACTGAGTTACAATTTAATCAAAATGAGAAATCTGATTAGACCCCTGGAATATGCCATTATACTGTATGAGCTCGCCAAGGGCTGAAAGACCATTTGGTGTTCTGACTGTATATCTGCGTGTTTGAGAAGTATCTTTCTGTATGTTTATAACTTAGAACCTATGATGTTTTGCATCTGTCTTTTAGCGATAAATGTATAGACTAAAAAAAACAAGAGGAAGATGGAATTTATAGACAGATGACATCACTATAACTAAATATAAACCTACAGATGGCATGCCATAATTGGTCATTTCTCCTTTTTATCAGATGATATAGTGTGTATACTGAAAATACTCGGGCAGACGTTTCCC
The DNA here is from genome assembly GCF_003368295.1 of Carassius auratus. Classification (NCBI taxonomy): domain Eukaryota; kingdom Metazoa; phylum Chordata; class Actinopteri; order Cypriniformes; family Cyprinidae; genus Carassius; species Carassius auratus. The sequence goes on along the minus strand of NC_039250.1, from coordinate 18,963,282 downwards.
TGTGTCAACTGAATTTCCTCCATATGAGCCCAAGCGGATTTACGAGATGGGGAAGAGGGAAACAAACCTCACAAATAAATGAAAATGTTAGTGAGATAGCATCGGTTCCTGCTAAAAGCCTGCTAGGGTTCATCTCCCCACATGCTGGCATAGTAGCTGCCACCTGGCGAGACTCTGGCAGGATGTGTTATGAAAATGAAATGCTAATGTGTCTGCAGGGCTGGACAGGGGTCTGGTGACTAGCTGCAGATGGGGCTGCTGCTTACAGCCCCCTGCCGACCTTCAGATTAGACCTCGGAGCTCACGGGGGTCGGTAGATAGTCTAAGCCCAGATATCTTTCTCAGTATCCGATGTTCCCTTCACGCATCACTGGAGCTTTGGAGACAAACAATAGATGATAAAAGAAAGGTTGTGTGCAGTGTCAGAGAGTAACTTCTTTAAAGCAGAAATGCTACTACCTTAACTCTACAATTTTCAGTAGCATGATAGCAGCTCAGCTGATTTCAAAACAGTAAAAAACTAGTAACTTTTTTCCAACAAATAACAGTGTAGTGTGACAAAATGTGTACTTATGCAGTATTCTATGGATTATTGAATTAGTATTTAATGTTATTAGCGTGTTCACAAAGAAAATTCATACTGTAGCACTTCAAAGAGTTCAAGAGACGGGTTAAGAAAATGAAAAGAAAGAAGAAAAATAAAAGCCACCAGTCTGTGCATGATTTTGAAGAAATTTTGCAATTCTCTCTAAAAACGTTTAGCTAAATCCTGATATTCGGTACAACATTTTCAACATAGTTTCTGTTGTTGTGTTTAGTGTGTCACAACTGAGCTGTCACACTGATTCAAATTAATTCAACAATTCTAATTGCTTATTCATTCAAAAAAAAATTGTTCTTTCAGGAAAAAATTTGACTTATTAAATTATAAATTACATAATTGGATGGTTGCATGGAAAGATATCTCCAGCTTAATCTTATGAGAATTTGTCATAAATAAATTGGTATGAAATGAGAAACCTGGAAAAAAATATATATATATATCAAATTCAGCCTAAATCTAACCATAAAGCTTTACCACCTGGCCTAGTTTGAGCCTTAAGCCTAATCCAACATTTTTATTAAATCCTAGTCGAAAAAAAAATAGCATATAAATTCACCACCTTGTACAAATTATTCATTGTCATGAAATTGTGTTGTATTGCACTCTTAATTAGCTCCAATGTAATTAGATATTTTTTGATAGTAAGTTACAGTACAACTACTTTTGCTTGACAGTAGTTTAAGTATTTTAATTCAGGTAGCTTGACAGCTTTCGAAGATACTTTCCAAACACTGATGGGCTGAATGGACACCAAGGCACTGGGACTTATATGTCTAGAGCACTCATGCACACAGATGTGCACATACTCAAAACTACCAATGAAAAGTAAAGATATTCTTTAAAATTATTTAAAAAATGTTTCACACGCATGAAATCTGACTATAGACGGACCGTTTCATGCAGCATCAGAGGATTGTGGCAGTGGCTCTTTAAGAAGATTAAAGACTCCTGACAAACAGCACGGGATGAGTCATCCTTACACATGGAGGCTAATACGTGGCAGAGTGTCACACCAGGCGGCTGCTAACAGACCTGCTCTAAACATCTCCACCTGCTTCAACACTCAGATTCAGCTTTAGATTCAGCTCGGTATCGCAAACAATACACATTAAGTAAAACAAACGCACAGATACTGTATGTCATGACTGATCTTTACCCATAAGACATTCTTTACACATCGTAAATATACCAAATAAGCAAAATTAAAATGTCTCATATTTGCTTTTTCTCGGAACGGTCAGAGATTTGATGCTTACTAAAGTCACTCTCGGAGCTTTCTAGAAATATCACAAATGGAAACAGTTCTAAATAGCAACCAAATCTCCCTTTGCATTGACATGTCTGTCTTTGCATCACCTGCGAAATGAAAGGTCAAAAACACTATTCATACCTGCTGTAGATTCTTTTACCCATCTATTTTCTGGTCTCAATCTAGGGTTTCAGGTTATAATAGGCTGCAGGGATTAGAACGACAATGCAAAGGCAGGTGAATGTACAGTAACACACCTATGGACCAGTTAAAGCTGGTGGATCAGTGCTTGCTAGTACAACAAGAAGCAACAAATTCCAGCCACCCACACACAAGAAATTAATTTGGATGCAAAGCTCTCAGTGAAAATCTGGGCTAGCATATGGACATCTTTTAATTTGAGTGTCATATTGCTGAACAGACCCCAACAGAGAATGAAGCAAACACAACAGAAGGATGTAGTGCGATATAAATGCGCTTTAATGTGCTATCGTCATCCTCCCTTTGTGCCCAAGCAGTGATGATTACAGTGAGCCATCCAACACGCAGTCCACTGATTGTGCCAGTCAGGCAGACAGCTATTTCTGCCCACTATTCCTGTCTGTACCATTACTACTCGCTCTCTGGCCCTTCTCAATTGAAGACCCAAATATAGTGCCTTCAAATGGATCTGATAAGGGCTCATTTTCCTGGCCCACTGCCAGCGAGCCAGAAAATCACTGAAACCATTCCACAATGGCATCAGTCCAATGGCATTTTGATTTGTTGGGAGGGTTTATTCTGTTTATTTTTGATGTTCGGTACGAACATTTTGTGCCGTGGGAAGTCTGTGAAAAACAGATGTTTTTCTTAAAACAGATGCTGAGCACAGATAATATGTGCTTCAGATTTAAGATGACGAGGGGAAGCAATATCTATATATACTGCCATTAAAAAGTTCGGGGGTATTTTTTTTTTTACTATTCATCCAAAAATGTATACAAGTATGGCTGCTGAAAATTCAGCTTTGCCAGTACCAGAATAAATACATTGCTAACATAAATGAAAATTGAAAATTTATTTTATGTATATGTATAATGATATTCTGCAATATTACTGTGTTCACTGTATGTAAAATTAAATAAATTCAGTCTTGGTAAGCATAAGAGTGATCTAACATTTTAAAAACTCATACAACCCCAAACTACAGTTTCCTTCAAATAACTGAGAACAAATTAAATTGCAGAACTATGATACTGATTCATAAAAAAAGCAGGAAGAACTATAAAGATGAGGAAGATCTATATCTAAAACTTTTTATTCCAAAAATGCAACATTTACAATTTAATATGACAATATTGCATCACCGTTATATGCTACATGTGTTAAGATAAAATTTTCACTTGAATTTATACTCTACATTATGTTTCCACAGTGCGTAATTTAGTTTAGGTCACCAGGTCATTAATGAAGCAGACCCCTTTTACTAAATTTAGCCGTTTAGTAGATCTTAAGTAAAATTATCAATTTGATTGCATCTAGACTACCCATTTGTTACTAGCTTTCAGAGAAAAATGCAGTCTGAAGAGTTACAGCCCTCATAGCCCAAAGTCCTATTACGATTTTCTCCTTTGACACAAGCACTTCAGCTAAACAGGCTTAAATTGATCTGTACGCCTAACGACAAATAAACCCCTTTAAAAGTCTGTTATTGGATTCATATGTGTTTCCCTCAATAATCCCTGTGCCTGTGAGTCCAACAGCATTAAGCTCCTGCATTAAAGAGCCCGCCGTGTATGCTGTGGGCTTTACAAGTCTGCTCTGTAGACCTTCAGAGAGTGGAAGAGTGCGAAGGGAGGGGGAACTCAATGAGGCTAATAGCACCATAGTGGTCCGTGAGACCCGCCATCTCCCTCGCTCATTACCGAAACGCTGCTTTTTCTCCTACCAGACAGATGTTGGAGCGCGGCGCTTACGACCAGTGAGAAATGAGATGAAGTGATGCCCGAGTCACTTCACTACGTTTTTTTTATTTGTGACTGCGGATTTCATTTCCCACCAAATGAGGCCCGATGAACATGATGTAAAACATGCGCGGAGTCGTTTAACACGGGCCTCGCTTGAGTGTTATACGCTACCTCCTTTAAGAAGGCGCATTTATTTGCAAATTGGTATTTGACATAAGTCCAATTGGAGCTTGAGCGTCACGGTTGTGGAAGTAGTAAGGGGCAACCATATGTAATCAGTTAAAGCGATGTGTGTCTGTGTATTTCCTAACTGATGCCTTTTCCATGTGCACTGGAAAGACAAACACAGATGGTATTTAATGACACTGGAGATGTTGCTAGCTATTTTTCGGTGAGGAAACCACTCAAGCTTCAAGCCCTATTCCTCAGAAAAAAAGTTCAGTTTAGGCTTTTGAGAGAAAAGTGGGTGTTTGCTGATTAAAAAGGTAATGATCTGAATCACATAATACAGTGATATCTGTGCCCCTGATGCTGAAAAAAAACTGTTGAAACAAACTTCACAGATCAAGCAATCTCAATCAATATTCCTCCCAAAAGCTGTCATTGGGGCAAAAGAGTATGCAAATATTTTTGTAAATGTCATTGCATATGTCTGCAATATAGAACACAAAAAATATCAATATAAATCAATATTTTGAAGAATGTTTTTATACAGAGGAAATCAATAGGGTCCAAAACAACAATGGAAAGAAAGTAAGTCATACAGATTTGAAAAAAACATGAATTATTGAAGACAGAATTACAATTTTGGGGTAAACTACCCCTTTAAGCCTATGCCGAACACCACATTAAAACCCAAAGGCTCCAGATACATGTTAAAGTGCTCTATGCTTGAAGGAGAAAAAAACCAAGAGACCGCAAGAGTTCTGCTTTCGTGCATCAGGAGCGGCAGAGCCTTTTATATACATACTGTTCATATAATGCTCTGGCTTTTAAAGACGCTGGGTCTACATTACAACCCTCTATGCTGTTCTCTAGCGAGCGAGTGTGCCCAATTACCGTATCAAATAAAAGCCATCAGCTATATGAGGTTTGCTGATTATGATGGGCTTGCATAGAAAGTTGGACGCAAGAGCTCTTTTAAGAACATAGCTTATTGCATCCTCATATAGCACAAAGCAGACTGTGGAAATTCTCAGCCATGCAATTCCCAATAAAAATGCACACGTGTGCGCAAGCTAAAGCTAGTACACACGCATATCCAGGAATTCAGCCTCAATAACAGGAAAAACGTGGAGAAACTGCAAGCATGCGCCTGCATGGCAATGGTTTTCAACAGGTACAGTAGATATCCTAAATATATCACCTGCCTCTTAAGAGCATCACTGACGGCTATTAAAATTGATTTGCAAGCAACATATATATTGATGATTTCATTATTTTATAGTAGACGTTCTGTAGATGTTAAAAGTAAAAAGCATGCATCAAACACGGGCCACACTTCAAACACACCAGCATATGTGCAATGTTTAAGTTTTCATAATGCTAGTCAGTCATCCAGTTGGTGATACTGGTTACAGCTTTTGAGTTGATCTGCATCTGACATCGAAGTTTAAATACATTCAAACTTAAAATAACTTTTCTGGTTAAATGATTGCATGTTGTATAAACCCCTCTGATGTGAGGAATGTGAAGTGTAGTGTGTGTGTGTGTGTTTGAGTGTAATAAAAAGCACATGACTTCATGGTTTATTCTCTCTAGCATTTGTTCCTCTCCACAGCCTCTGCCCTTCACTTGCTCCTCCACAATTGGACACGGACCCTGGATCATTCCCGCACATGCAGACAAGAGACACATGTGACATCTCTCTCTTCTCACCCACATCCACACACACTCCTACACAACATAAAAATCTCTGTATTTTTTGCAGGTTTTACAGTAAAATCACACAAAACTTGACAAATTTACATAAAGCAAAACTTTTTTCCCCTTTTTAAAATTAAAATAAGATATATTCTAAAAATATTATGCATCAGATAAATGAATAAATGCAACATTTCACAGAAAAAAATTATTATACTGATCAAAGTATACGATAAATAAATTACTATTCATATAAGAATATTTAGCGTTTACAAAGAATCTGTATTGTAAAGTTGTTATATATATATATATATATATATATATATATATATATATATATATATATATATATATATATTTATTTATATCTTTTTTTATAATTATTTAAATCTTTTTTTCTTTTTTACTGGAAAACCACAAATAAATGGATTAAGAAAATATGATGTGATGTATTTGTCTGTCTGTACGCGAGGCACTATCCTGCCAATATCAGCATTAGCTCCTTTATATTCCTGTATTTTCCCTGACGTGCAGTTACTGTAGCTCATGTGAGGAATGAGTCAGAAGTAATGGAGGACACCTCCCCACCTCTTCCTTTTAGGAGGGGCAGCAAAGTGAAAAGGTCAGTCTTATTTTGCATTATTTTCTCAATCTTTCTGTTTGTTGTTTCTAATGGATCCCACCGAACTGAGCTCGTCTCTAATAACAGTGCAAATGAGATTCCAGTCCTGGCAGTCACACGTAACCGCGCATTTTTGGACTAACTCGTCTGATGCCAAAATATTCACTAAATGCAGACATTCCACTCTCTATCACATCACACATACACACAACTTCAGACATTAGACCTACTGTCTGTCAATTTGTGCTCTCAGGTCTTTGGAGAGGATCTGGATTAAGGGGCCTACTTCCTTTACCTCTTCCCCCGTTTCCATAAATCAGCTTTCGGTTCAGGATGCAGCGCACGGAAAAAACTTCAGGGAAAGAGTGAGTTTGAGACTCTGAGGAGAAGAAGGAAACAGGTCATGGCAATCAAGCGCTCTGTTGGACATCTCTGCACACGGTAGTAAAAAGGAAAATGGGTTTATGCTGTCAGAGGCCTCCGAAGATAAAGCTGAGTGGCGTACATTACCGCAAAAATATTAAACATCCATTTGGTTACGCAGAATAACGGTAATGTCAGCACACAACAGGAATTTGGATTAGGCTTAAAAATACATCTACATTCAAGCGAACATTCAAAGGAGTACACAACCATATAAAACAAATGCCGAAAAAGGAATAGCAGAAATGACCATGAAGAATATAGATTAGGAAATTCAGTGTCACTATGGTTTCAGGCGCTGCGGTCTCAGGGAAGGATTATGTTCCTCATGAATGTGACCTTAATTTCAGACAACCCAGCATTCCTTTCTTTCTTCACAAGAGCTAAACCTTAGAGCATCGAGGAATTTCCTATAGTGTCTAGTCTTTAGATTACCTGCTCTAAACCAACAATATGGCCTAAACCACCAACAATATTGCCTAATCATCTTAACTCATACAATAAGGGGTTGTGGTGCAATGGTTAAATGAGAGTGATGCAAGTTTGAGTCTGGCTCGCATTTCATTTCCTGATCCAGATCCCATATAACTATCGTTTTTTTCAAATCTTTCTATCCTTTCTTTACTGTCCCTATAAATAAAAGCATAAAATGGCAGTAATTACATGAAAACTAGAGTGGTAGCTAAAAGATCATGGTTTGAACCATGAATAGAGCAACTGTGAACTGCACACAGTTCAAATGACATGAATATGAGGATGTATATGGTCACATTCATGAGGAATATGACAAAGTGCAGCATAATTTGAAAACACAAGTTCAAAGTTTAATGTTTAAAGTTTAAAGTTTAAAGCGTTCAATTTACACGGACCGACCGTCACACAGAGAACACGTGATCATGCTGGATAAAAAGGCACACTTCACAAGATTTTACAGCTGGATTTGAGTTTGCAAGGTTTGGGAAATTAAATGTTCATTAGTCATTCAAAGATTTGTTTAAACTATATAAATGTGTATTTTCTTAATGATGACGGCAAACGAGAAAGTATTATAATGTTTGCCTTTCTATTACTAATAGGCCTTATATAAAATAAATTGTTATAATACTTTCTGTATAGATTACTTCCTTTGTTTAACCCTTCTATCTGATTATTAGACATACTTCTATCCATGTTAGACAGAACTGATAACGACGACGACGAACAAGAGAGAGAGTGTGAGCACTGTGTTCGCTCAGGCGCTGCCGCTATCACTGTCAAAATAAAAGTCCTGACTCAAACACATCAGCCAAGCAGAAAAACTAAGCGGCTGATGGCGATATTTGAAAAATGCTAAATATCGGCCGATATATCGGCCTTGGTAATAAAATTAGCATATTATTTTTGAGGGATCACGTGACACTGAAGACTAGAGTAATGATACTGAAAATTTAGCTTTGCCCATTACAGAAATAAATTACATTTTAAAATATGTTATAATAAATAAAGTTTATTTTAAACTGTAGTAATATTTCACAATATTACTGTTTTTACTGTACTTTGATTAAATAAATGCAGCTTTGGTGATCGTAAAAATGTCAAAAGAAACAAGAAAAAAAAAGAAACTGACCCCCACATTTTGAATGGTCATTCTTATTCCACTTTTATAATTAATAAACAAATAATAAAAAATCAAATATTAAAATATGCCCACCTACTTCACTTTGGTATACAAAATTAACATATAATATAATATATAATATAGAAATATTTGTAAAAAATGTATAGTTTGTGTTCTTTGTATTTAGTAAAGAGACATATGTGATGTAGAGATCCTTAATTGGTTATATGAATTTACAAGTAAGAGTTCAAAGTAACAATTTTCAATATTAACTAGATGATTGTTAGCATGCCTATTAATAGCATATTGGCTGTTTATTAGTGCTTATAAAGCACATATTCTGTATGACTATATTATACATCCCTAATCCTACCCAATAACTAAACTTAACAACTACCTTACTAACTATCAATAAGCAGCAAATTAGGAGATTTTGAGGCAAAAGGTGTAGTTAATGGTTTGTTACTGGTGACAAATGGACCATAAAATAAAGTGTGAGTTCAGTTAGAATAAACTTAATGTATGAGACCATACTAGAGGTCGGTCCCTCTGTTTCTGTGATTAGCCAGTGCAGACAGGCTCTCTCATTAGCTTGGCTTTGGACGAAAATGGAGCAAAATGAAGCTCATTATCACAAAGCGTAACTAATATAGCACAGCAACTCCCCAAACACACATACACACACACCCACACACGCTCAAATGGGAGGCAATAAAACCCCATTCTTTTCCGGCCCAAAACTTTCATTTCACATAAAAGTGACCCTGATCTCAGTCTGGGGTAAGTGGGGGGTGTCTGGACCTGAACAGTGCCAATTACCTATGATGTAATTACCTATGAGAGAGCGTTCGCTGCACTGCCTGTAGGCCCACATGCTTTTCTCTCGCCTCTCCGTCGCTTTAAGGGCCCGGCCTAAGCTTGATTTATGGGTGAGCTGAGGATGGGGCGCCTGCTTTTGAAGTCCATGAATGTGCAATATAAAATACACCTGGACAGAGCCAGGGGCACCCACTGCCTTACACAAGCAGGGGGTGGGGTGGGGTGCGAGAGGAAGGGGGCATGAGGAGAGGAGGGGTCACCAGTGTTTCCTTTCAGGTTGGCTTTTATGGCACCACTTCAAACAATTGCAGGCTCTCTCTCTTTCTCCCTCTGTCCCCACCCTGGTCATTGTACAGAGCCTGTAACTGTGGACTGTAATTGGTCTTTCTTCTCTTTCATGGGCCTGTCTCTCCCGATATATACACCCCCCCATCACTGTTCTCTGAAGTTACATGTAACAAATGTGTCAATTCGCCAGGTGCCAGAAAGACTGAGCTTCTCTACTCGTTCAGAGAGGTGTGGTGTGGGAAGGCCTTAAAGCTAAGATCTGTAAAACATGTTCATATTAAAAATACCCCAACTAGAGCTGGGTGATAAGCAGAAAATTGGTTTAATATGATAAATCAGTGAGTACATACTTCACTTCACTTAAAATACCATGGTACAAGAATATGACAATTATTCCATACATGGTATTTAATGGGGACCAAAAAGACCACACTGAAAATAACTGAAAAGTTATAAAATAATTTAATATTATATAATATTCTTAATTGTATGTAAATTATATTATATTATATTATATTATATTATATTATATTATATTTAAATCTAAAAATGTTTTAGAAAAAGAAGTTAAAATTAAGAACATTATATAGGTTTATTGTCATAACATTTGTTAAATTATCTAAAATCTTAAAATGTCATATAAAAGAATTAAAATAAATATTATATTAGACTATATATTTTGTAATAATTTATAAATATAGGGAATGATTTTTAATCATTTAAAACAAAGAGAAGACATAAAATAAAATAATAAAAAATGGTATCTGATATTATTTATTACTAAACCAAACTAAATTAAAGCAAAATAACATTATAACACAGATGGTAGCAGCCTAGGGTGTAGTATTGGTTGGAACATTGGGGGGGGGGGGGGGGGATTGTTTTAGTAGAGTCCCAGGTCATGCTCACTCATAAGGTTTATTTATCTGTTTGTTTACTTTTGTGAAGTGGTCTAAGGCTATTATCGTTGCAAAGTTTACATAGGACATATATATATATATATTTTTTTTTTTATGCATTTAAAATTATTTAGGCTTTTACGAGTTATAGCTTGACAATGTTCTATTTCAACATGCCAATCTAACTGATTTTGTTTATTTCTTACTCCTAAACAGTTCAACAGGCTCTTAATGATTTGATCTATGCCATCTTTTGGAATATCTGAAGGCCATGTACCAAAGTTCTTAATCATTACCAGGCCAATAATGACTTTTTTAAATTAATCAATATAACATTTGTTATGAAGGAACAACCGTTTGCACATTTAGAACCAACAGCTACAACACGCCCCAGTTGCAATATAAATCTACAGGGAAAAATTTATTCTCTTAGATTATGTAATATAAGTTCTACAACAAGTTAGACTAAATTTTACACAATAAATAAGCCTACAATGAAAAGTAATACATTCGAGTAAATGTGTTCATGAGTAGTTTAAAAATATATATTAACATATTAATACATGTGCTGGTTCAAGACGTTTTCTCCTCTTTTCAACGCCTAACCTGATTTTACCAAGTGAGACATGTTCCTGGGACAACATCGTTGTTGACCCTGGAACAACATTGTGATTAACCAATCAGATTTGAAGAACCAGTTTATAGATTTTGTGAAGTTTATGCTTAAAATCAGTGTTTGGTGCTTGTACATCAGTGTCATTCATCTATCATTTCCTCTGATTTTAGGGATTACTCATGGTTAAGGTTAGGTTTAGTTGTAGGGATATGGTTAAGAATATATTTTTGGAGTAAAATGTTGTTCCAGGGTCAACAAAATATGTTGACCTAGGAACACATCGGACTTGGCAAAATCAGGATGTGCCTTTTCAACAGTCTTTTTAAGTTATTTGCGTTTTTTAGATATCGATTGACTTTCTCCATAGCATTTAAAGTGGTTGTTTATATAAACAATTTAAATAGATCACATATTTGACCATCATCTTCGCGACTGATAGGAATGGCTCGCGCAACTTTTATTACACTTCTGGAGTTCGCTGGTGAACGCGCGCAGAGTATACGTGATGTGCGCGCCGCTAGTGAACTGCGCTTCAGTTATATTGTGTTGAGAACTGCTTCTTTGGTTCATATGTGAAGTTAGCGCTTATAAAAGCACCGAAAGTGCAATTTAAATAATTAATGAATAGCCTGATTCAAGGTTAACTATCGTATAAATATTTGGGGGGTTATATTCGCTAGATTTGGTTATCGTGGGAGTTATATCCCCCCACCAAAAAATTAAGAAAAAAGAATGTCCTTTGACTAAGACATATTCAGACAGAATAATCCCTTAGTTCCAGCCACTGACACACAAATATACACACCTACCACTGAAGTGACAAAAACAAGATCTCGGTGCAGACATTACATCAGTGCTAAAACTTGAAGATGACATAACCTAAATCACACTAGATGAAACACGTAATACACACACTCAGCACACACACGCAGGAATTTATGATGCTAATTCTGCCATCTGGTTTGTGAACATACTTTACTAGGGGCTCGACCGCACTGTTTGGTGTGCAGCCAGTCGACGTGCAGATTCCACATGTGCGTGAGCTTCAGCGAGACAAACTGTTTGACAATTTGGGTGAAGACTTACAGAGGAATCTGTATACACATATGCAGAACTTTGAAGTTTAGATAAACACAGAGAGAAAAAGAATACACAAAAACATCATGCTCATGCACATGCATAAACTCACGCAGATTGAGCAACAGGTATCTTCCCTGGCAGGAGATCAGCCATTTTGTAGCTAAACCTCAAAGGAGTGACTCACTGCCATCACATGGCATGGCACAAGCTATTTCAGACCATGCCTTGATTTTTTTTCTTCTGTTATTAGCTGGCCAAGGGGCGGATACACGAGACGGGCGTATGTACGAGCCCTTCTCCAGCATTCAATGCCCTTCAGTACATCATCTGCGCACTAAAATCTGATAGCTGTGCTCCACAACAAAACTACGTGCAAACTTGAGCGAATCTTAAACAGCAACTTGAGAAGAGCAGAAGTTGGGAGTACTTCATTAGGCATGATTAAGCAAAACTACGGACGTTCCCTAATTTGGAGTGACTGAACTGAGGTGGAAATTATTAGGAAGCGAGGCAGGGAAGACAAATGGATGGGATGAGATCTATTTTAAGCCTGCTTTGTGGGGTCTTACCTCTTTGAAGTTAACCTTGGGCCCTGCTCTCTTCCGCTTGCTGCCCTTTCCAGCAGAGCCACTGAAGTGAATCCATTTTGCAACCTGCGGATGAGGAGGCAGAGGAGGGTGGGAGAGAGAGAGAGAGAGAGAGAGAGAGAGAGAGAGATAAAGTCAGAAGGTGAGATAGACAAAGACATCGTAAAATACCTGCCGCAACAAATTCGCCTCAGCAATGAAATAGTTAAACATGATGCATTACAAATAAGCTCAATTCAACAGTTGAAGGACGTCATTCAAACATCAGAGAAACAGATACAACGACTGAAAGACACTACATACAAAACATCAGGGTAAAGTCCTTCACTTCTCACAAAACCAAAAATCCACCTTCTAACTGTGTGATTTCCTCTCTTAGCCACTGAGTGATGCTCCAGGTACAAGAAACAGCGAATACTACCCGCAATTACACAACGAAAACATGCAAACATGCTCTCAAAGCAGAAGATCCACAGTCGTTGTAAAAGTTACTAATGAAGCATATGAAGTGCTAAAGGTAATACAGTAAAGAACTATCAATCTGCAAAGGAAGTAAGATACAAACAGGTGTTCAATGGTGTTCAATGGAAGCTTTAAGAGTTAAAAAAGTGCTTTACCTCTTCCTTGACTTCTTGCACCACTGGAGTCCGTAACCATTCTGAGCAGGAGTCCCTCAGCCACTGAACAAGAGGAAGAGATCAGCAGAATGTTGAGTGGAGAGAGAGAGAGAGAGAGAGAGAATCACTTGTTCCTTGATGGGAACTAACCACTCGAAACACGAAGCTGTGTGACCAGGATAAAACCGAGGACAAAATCCCCTCATTAAGTTGAAATGGAGGAGTTCTCCTCTAAAGATCCTCGCTCGCGACTCCTGCGAGATCTTCTGCACACTCGCGCTGCACTTAACCTTATTAAAGCTCGCACTGTTGGCGCACTGAATACCTTCCCTCACTGAGAGAGGGAGGAAAGAGAAAGGAGGGGAGCGAGTGAGAAAAGGAGGAGGCAGAGAGATGAGGTGTGCGTGTGGGGGAGCAGACGGCAGTAGCAGCAGTAAAAGGTCTGGGAGCGGAGCTTCATTGTAATCAACAGCGTTCACTCCCCGTGCAGCCAGAGGAGGGGCCGCTTGTCTCTTTCTCTCCGTCACACACACACACACACTTCTCTCGGGGCCGCTGCTTCCAGAGGCCATGTCTCTTTAAAACAGATGAGCCGTGTGTGCGTATAGGTGTGTAAACACAAAGGCAGGTATAGAAGGATCTTACAAACAGGCTGACACAGCCTCTCGCAAGTAATAAGAAATGTGGGAGATAAGAGGAGAGAAAACAGACCTAATGATGTCACCTATCCATTTCAAAAACATCATGTGATGGTATCAGGTATTAGTACATTCATATACCATGGTACATCAAAGTTCCTTTAAATGATAATTTGGTTTAATAATAAAACAAAAAGACATTTTTACACCTCTTCTTGAGAAAATGTGTGAATGCTGTGATTGGTCACCAAGGCGTTGCTATGTGATCGATCGGTTGCTAGAGGGTTATTTACTGGTTCAGGTGTAAAGAGCCCGCATCCTCCAGTCTTGTTCAGACAGGCAGCAAAAATCTGATCTTTCTGTCTATCAGTCCTAAAGCATAGTAGTTTTGTCATTTGAAGGAGGGTCATCATAGTTTTGATTTAGTTTTATTGATTGTTAGTTATTAGATTGTTATGATTGTTAGTTTTATGTATATTTTATTTCATTTTGTGTGTGTTCTTTTTTATTTTTATTTTTATTTCTTTTTTTCTTTAGTTTTTTGCTTCCAAAAGTTTTTTGCTGGCATTAAATATGAATCTTATCAAATCCGATTTTTATTTTTTCATTATTATTTTTTTTTACATATTCTATAATAACAATTTAATCAGGATAATAAATTAAATTGTTTCCAATAATAATAGTTTTTATCTTTATCTCTGTAAACAAACAAACAAACAAAAAACTATGAAATGTCAGTCAAAAAACAAAACAAAACAATTTTATTAACTGCAAGGGAAAGATATTCTGGTTCCAAAAATATGGCTCAGGATTATATTTAAATGCAAGTCAACTACTTCTTCCATTCGTTTTATTGTCTGCCAAGCAAAAATTTTAATTCAGGTTGCTTAGAGAAGTAGCACACCTCTCCTCAACAAAGTGATTCTTTATGTGCGTGCATGACTTTATTAGCCGCTTTAAGAGTTAAATGAATGTATTTTTGTTACCCCAGGGAGAAGAGAAAGTAAGTCTGCATGTCTATGTATGTGTGTTTTTTGACTCTCGTGCACTTTCGGGAAAGGAGAGTGGGCAGAGCAGAATTTGACTCTCGGGCTGCAAACTGCCATTGTTAACTTGGATACCACACATAGCAGTTTTACGGCCCAGATTGTCTGGTTCATTCCCGGCACAGCCAGGCCTTTGTGCGCCTGCAAGACACTGCAATCAGCCCCCTCTTACTGCCAAACTCGTAAAATACGCACACAAACACATTCGCAAACTCCCATCTCAAACATGCTGATTCTATATACGGTAAATGTATTATTTCTGTATTAGTATGTCTGTATGAGCTCCTAAACACAGCACACTCAGAACTAAATTGGTGTTGAACAGTTAACAGTAGGATGTTGGCCTTGTGTTGGCAGCACAACAGCGACAGCTGCTTTTTCCTATGACAGATGTGCTAAATGCTCTCACAGCTCTGTCTGTACTATCATCTGTTAAATGATCAGATCCTTCCTACTTTCTTAACACACACTCCTGGTGCTTGATACGATTCATTGATGAACAAAAAATATGTTATCTTTGTAATTATTCATCGTACTATAGGCTGAGCTTATTTGTTTTCAGTTGTGTTTATGCATTCTTCACACAAAGAAATGCAAACTACTGATTGTACATAAATTACTACACATTAAATCAGAATATTCCCATTGCTGACTAAAATGATGATTCAAAATTTCTCATTTCCATTAAAATTTTATATACAAAGCAACACATCAGCTGATTCTTGACAGCATGTCAACAAATAACACAAAGAAATGGTTTGCAGATGATATTTTACACTGATTGGCGACAACAAAAAATAAATTAATGTTTAGACAGCATTTGGGGAGACATGGGATTTTATTAGCCGTTGCTCATTGCTACTCTTTTGCCAGCGGGTTCACCACTCAAAAGATTGATATCTTTTTCTTAAGAATGGAAGTTGGCCAGGACTATATTTTGTGTTCTCAAAATGTAAAATGTGGACAGAAATGCACACTCACACATTCTCTAACCCGTCCCTCAGATGCATACACGCACTCAGTCAGTTCCTCTTCTGAGTGCTAAAATAACTGGACATGAACTTGCTCCTGATCGCTAACGTGGCAGTGGATTTGGCATTTAAGTGAATGCCACCTATGCTGTGTTCCAAAACCTAGCATTTTTACAGAGGCAGTATATTAAGAGAACTGTACCAACATGCAGATGGATACGAAGGTCCAGTGGACAACTTATACAGTCTCTTAAAAAGATCAGAATTCACACACAGTTATTTACTCAAGTGATTTTTAAGTCTATAGAATTGCGCTGTTAGCTTAGCAACTTGCTAACATCAAACTGTATTGAAATCAGTTGCAAGTCAAGTCTTCTGAGAGGAGTACTTGTAGGCTGCTATGTACTTTCCATATCTGTCCAATGAGATCTAGGATGCTGCCTAAGAAGAAGCCATCCTATGTAGGCAACAGGGTGCCTGCTAGGCTTTGGAACAGAGCTCTAGTTGTCAAAAACCAGCTTAAATTTGCCTCTGAGAATCCAAATGTCTTGAACCACAGCTATTGCCATACAGCCGCACCCCAGCTAATGACCTGAAAGCTGCTTTGCTTTTCTCTTCACAAGGTACATGTCAGGATTGGGATTTAGTAGGCTGCTCTGAGCATATCCTTTCAGCATCAACCCACAGCGAGCAGAGTCAAGGGAGGTCATGAGATTCAGATTGTCCCAGCCTCAAACTCACCTCAAAGTGCAGATATAGCGACTTATTATGCTCGCGCAAATGTTTGCTGTCTTAAAAATAGCACAATGGAAAAAGAAAAAAAAAAAGCTCAGTTCCCATCTCATCCCTCCCTTTTGTATGTGTGTGTGTATTTGGCTGATTGTTTATTGTGGGGTTCGACTATTTCCTGCCATTATTTATTTAGATGAACGTTTGAGAAGAACACATTTTTAAAGTCAAAGCGATGACTTAAAATAGGGGAAAAAACAAGGATTTTATTCAAAAGTAAAACTGTTCGAGTGCTGATTTTGGCAGCCACGTGTCATTAGATCCAATGGCGGCGTCAATGAAAATGGCACCACACAACAGTCTAGTTGGCGAATTAGTGTAAATCAAAACTGAGACAAACTGTGCTGGAAGGGAGGGAGACAAATATTTCAATGCATTTTTTTGAGACTTAGACTCAGGATGGATGTACGGAGAGGCTTGTGTGGTTTTGTGGTCTTCGCTAGTTATTATAAAACACACAATTCTTAACGTAAAAAAAGAACTTCTTCATTCAACAGATTAGATTTCCCACACACAGCCTCCACAGTATTCACTGGAAACATGATATCTTCGCAAGTGAATCCCCTTTGAAACTGTAAAATAATTACTAAATCCTACATTTAACAGAAAAAACCCCACAGATTTATGGTTTCATACTAGTCACCGAATTGTTTAAGAGCCCAGTTTAGAAATGCTGGAGAGTTTAAATGGATCTTAAAGCAGGAGGGAAGCTGCATCATTCATGCCATGTGTCAGTCCGAGAGAGATACATGCATGTGCTCTATGTTCTATTGCTCAAGAGGAAATGGATTAAAAATGGTTTTACATTATGGGTGACAGGCATGAGAGGTAGCACCAATACATCTTTTACATGTTGTGTAACAAGCCTGCTTTTATTCGTTTTGCATAATCATAGAGTATTTAATCTGGACGGAATAAGCAAACATCTAAAAATAAATCTTGGCTTTCTTCTTCTTACCTCTGGCATTTCAGGTGTATCTAACCAGTCTGAAAAGATGGCTTCAAGTGTGATGCTTCGACTGAAAGAGAAATGTGATACATTCAGTAACTGAAAGAGACCAAGGACCTTGACTTTGGCTTTAACTCCTTACTTGTCACGAATCATGAAATCGGTAAATTCCTTCGAAATTAAAAGCAATCTTAACAAGAAATCTACATGCAATGTAAGTAGCTGTTTTTTTTTTTTTAATTTTGGCACCCTTTCAATTGATGTGTTGGCACTTGAATTAAACTGGCCACATGCCACAGGATGTTAAACTAGAATGACATGAAAAGGAATTACTAAATTGCAATTCAAAAATAGAACATACGGTTTGAAACAAAACACAAATAATTTTATTATTTTAAATTAATATTGATTTCTTAATATATTTATCTATAAACTGATTTTTCCAGAATAAATAGCAATAAGTATATACAATTCCCAAATTTAAGCTTTAAAATAAATTTTTACTTTTCTGCCACACAATGCCAAGATAAAAAATATCTCAAAATTATAAAATGTTAGTAAAAAAAATAGATAGTAAAAAAAATATAATAATTCTATAAAACTTATACAGTAGAAGGTGTCATTGCTATAATTATCATTAAAACTACACCTGAAACAGTAATATTAATTTCTTTAAATTGTATTTCATTGTAATTTGACTTTTTTAACCCCTTAACTGTCACCCCCATTTTAGACATGAAAGTGCATCCACACTTAAATTGTAAAAAATCATGAACAAATGAATTTTATAAAATGATTTGAAGAACCATTTTCAAGGTAATGCAATGTCTGATTTTAAAATGGTTATCACAGGATGAATATTGAGGTTTTAAGATTTCAAATATATAATTTGTTATGATTACTAAAACATGAACATGAAAAGCATGAACAGGTAACGAAAAAATACTTTTTGTGACTATGGTCAGAACTCTTGTTATGATATAGATTTCTGAGGTCAACTCTTGTCATTAATCTATTGCTCTTCCTAAATAATTTGTAACAAAAAACAGAGGTTAAACTGAAATACCAATTAAAATCCAGTTTGATGCCTCATTCGAAATTCAACAGGGTTTGAACTGCAATTTTCAAATCAACTCTAATTGAAGTCATTCACCACTCCAAATCAATCTTGTTAACGTGCAAAAGTGCAGACACGCACACACACACACACACAAACACAAAGCACATATAATCAACTAATGGACTGTCTCTGACAGGAACAGTGTGTCTCCAACACTTGTGGCCCTTTGATACAACAGTTGAGCACATTCAGGTGACAACAAAGGAAAGGATGGAAATTTCTATCTCAGCAATGACGAGGGAAAAGCCCTGAATGTCAGAGCAAATCACTATAACAGCACTGCTGTGTTGTTGCAGAATAAAAGCAAGGCTCATTCTACAAGCAAATACTTAAATGCATGCTGACATTGATTTAATGAAGTATAATTGCTAATCAAAATAACTTGTAAAGACTGTAAGAATGTAAAAACTGGTTATGATTAGTCAAAAAAAAGTAAATATATAGTAATAGTAAAAAAAATAAAAATAGTACAAGGGTAGTTTCTCTTTCCCATGGTCAGATCAAAATCACTAAATCTAGCATAGTTTAAAGCTGCAGTCGGTAACTTTTGACGCTCTAGCGGTTAATAAACAGAACTGCTTTCGTCTTGCGGAAGAACATCGTAGCCAGAACTACTTCTCTCTGTTTATGTCTATGAAGAATCACAAAGGTACTAGGTTACTCCGCCGCGGTACCCCCGAAGCAATCTAAAGTAGTTTGAATATAAACACTTATTATAGGTGCACCCTAGTGATTCAGGACAAGCTAAAAACATGGTTTGGAAAATGGATTCATGGTGTACTCGCTTATTATATACATTTTTCTACATTTTGAACACAAACAAAGTTACGGACCGCAGCTCTGATTGGTTGTTTCTTAACAGGAGCGATGTATTTCTGCAAATGGCAATAGGACCACTGGGAGGAGCCAGAGGAGCTTGATTTTTTCATGGATTAAGGCGTGGTCACTAGACTTTAAACGTGCAAAATTATTTCGAACGCCGCTGAGAATATGGGCGGAAGCAAGATAAAACGGTCTCTCCTCAATTATTACAACATGGATTAATATATGCTTGTACTGTGTCTCTTGCGACAGCGTCGAAAGCATCTTATATTGTACTCTCTGTATCTCTCTCTATATAAATATATACACCCTAAGCAATACAAAATTATAAAACGTCCTCATTCATATGTACCATCTGTTCCTGTTTCCTGTTGACACTACAAACCATGCAGCTTATTTTTATATATATATAATCTTTTAAATATGTATTATATAAAATAGGACGCTGCTCTACAGCTAAAGTTATATAGCGCTTCCTTCATTTTTGAATTTCCGTACAGAGAGGTCATACAGTGACGTATCGATCTTCTACTGGTCCCACATCTTCACGTGATGCAAATTCGCAGGTCAGAGTTCACCAAACTTGAACTTTGGAACGCAGCGAAATGCGAAATTTTTCGCATAAGTTTGCGTTTCCGGTCTGACGCATTCACATGTGTATGAATGGAAGTCAATGGAGAGAAAAGTACAGTGTGACCGCCCCATTATCTGTCTCATATTCTACTGTCAGGACATAATGACAGGTTTAACAAATATGTAAAAAAATATATTTTTACAAAAGTTACCTACTGCAACTTTAAATAAAAAAAAAATTATATTCAGCAACTCTATACTGTAAAAATTATCTCACAAACTTTAAACAAAACAAAGATTACTAAAGTATGTTTTACAAGAAAATACTATTTCAATCTTTTTTATTTAATGCGTTATTTACAATTTCTTTGTGATTAACTCACATCATTAACACATCCCTTCACACTGGTGTTTTTGCCCTCAGCATTTAGACAAGCTCGTATAACCCCACTACTTAAGAAACCAACCCTTAACCCATCACTTTTAGAGCTTCACTCCTTCCATTGCAAAAGCACTTGAACGAGCTGTGTTCAACCAAGTCTCTGCCTTTCACACACAGAACAACCTCCTTGACAGCAACCAGTCTGCAATGCTCTCAGTTGGCAATGGCAAGAATTAAAAATCTTCAAAACTTATCTTGCTGGATCTGTCCGCTGCTTTTGACATGGTTAACCACCAGACCCTCCTGTTAACCCTATTGGCAAATGGTATCTAAGAAACTGCACTCCAGTGGTTTGAGACTTACCTCTAGAGATAGATCCTTCAAGGTATTTTGGAGAGGTGAGGTGTCCAAATTGCAACATCTAACTACTGGGGTGCCTCAGGGCTCAGTTTTTAGACCACTTCTCTTTTCTATCAACATGGCATCACTAGGTTTTGTCATTCAGAAACATGGCTTTTTTATCACTACTATGCTGATGACACTCAACTCTACCTCTCATTCCATCCTGATGATCCGACGATAGCTATTCACATCTCAGCTTGTCTAACAGTTTTCTCTTGCTGAATGAAGAACCATTACCTTCATCTCAACCTTGCCAAGACAGAACTGCTTGTGGTTCCATCAAAACCATAATTTCATCACAATTTCACCATCCAGTTAAGCACATCAACCATAACTCCTTCAAAAATAGCCAGAAACCTTGGAGCTATGATTGATGATCAGCTGACTTTCTCAGACCACAGTGTTAAAACTGCCCAGTCCTGCAGATTTGCTTTATTCAACATCAAGAAGATCAGGTCCTTTCTTTTGGAACATGCTTCACAAATCTTTGTTCAAGCCCTTGTTCTGTCCAAGCTGGACTAAAGCAATGCAATGCTGGCAGGTCTTCCTTTTTTAATGAGCCAAAAAGTACCCTCTAACTCTAACACTCTCTATTCTAATTTTATTCTTTAAAAAAAAAATGTCCCTTTTAGACTTGTCCCTTTTTGCACTCTATTAATTTATTGAACTGCCTGTTCTATTTGTTTTCTTTTTATAACATACTGTAATTAAAAAAACTTGCTGCGTTAAGCTAACAGACTTGTTATAGCATGAGCCTCTGCTTAATGACTAAATGTAAATGTTAATGTAAATGTAATTATATCGTCGCTGCCCGATGAAACTCACGTATGTCCAAAACGGTTACTTTTCAGGAAGTGAAAAAAACACTGTATTTCAAAAGCAGTTGAATGTAGCGTTGTCATACTTGGTACGGCATCTTTACATGTAACCATATTCTTGCCAGTGTAATGATATAATCCACATTTGACCAAAATTGAGTTTAAATGGACATACGTGCATATTTTACAGTAATGGTGGTCGATACGCGTTCTTCCGATCATTAATTAGAATGGCCAAGTCACGTTTCATATTGACAGATGAATACGCTCAGTTTATTAAATAGCCTACGTCTTAGTTTATTAAATACGCTTAGTTTATTTAATATTAATTATAAATTTATTAAATGTCTCTTGCAAACTATGAAGTGACAATGAATCAATACACTGACTAGGGGTGTGCCGGTTTCAGAATTGGTGATGACAGTTATGACGTGAGTCAAATGTGACGGTTCATAACATAACCGTCGGGGGGGGGGGCATAGCGTGTTTCATTTTGTTTCATATTGTCTCGCCACCATGCTAGTGGATCTGCCGTAGAGTCAATTGGTTGATCTTGGAGATAGCGGGTTAACTCCGTTTCAGCGCGCGCTCTGATCGGTAAAGGGGCAGAGATTTCAGACCTCCGTTTATTAAGGAGATCTGTCACAAAACTCATCATCCGAGCCAAAGTTTTTTTTAGCAAATTTCAAAGCCGCACCCGCCCGCCATCCGCTGATTGTTTTGCGGTCTATGCTTTGCTGATGCGAGCCGCAAAAAAAAAAAAAAAAGCAATTGTCTGTTCTGGAAAGGATGCAGCAAAAACATTTAATGCTAGAGTATGAGGCATAGGCCTACGCTGAATTTCATTTACAATGAGATGCGCTCTAGTTCACAGTGCTTCCATGTCACGGTTATCATTGTCTGCTATATTTGCTTTTTATTTATTAAAATACATGCAATTGGTTGATGAAACATCTATTAAAATTAAGATAAAATTTGTTCAAAACGAAATTCGTTTTTAAGAAAGGTTTTCTACAAAGCAAAATTTAATGAAGTGGTAAATATCATGTCTGACGATTTACAAAACTTCATTAAGTGGTAAAAACCATGTCTCCCGATATATTGCGCATCTGATGATCCTATCTAAAAAATGAAAATAATTTTTGATAAAAAATGTTTGTAAAAAATATTTTAGTGACACGGTTTTGGCGGTTATAAAGTTCTAATGACGGTGTTCAACTCACGGTTATATACTAACCGTCACACCCCTAACACTGACATGGTAATGCTAGACAGATACTTTGTTTGCACAGTCCTACCGTAATTTTGTCACTCCTAGACGTACGTCTGGCGTCAGGGGGGAAACGTTTACCTCGATGAAGGAAAGTCATTGTCTCACCAGGCTATGTTTATTTACTTTACCTCACGGTGTTATTCGGCTATCCAGTGCTGAGCTTCGATGAAACTTTAAGAGACCGGCGAGATGCTTCCACAGGGCGGGAGATACGCGGCGTGATTGACAGCTTTGACACCAAATGGATATACGTGAAAATCAGATGACATGATTTCACAACTTTTCATTGGCCATTTAGATATGTGAAGCATACTGTATACGGAAATGAACCTGGACATTCAATCCGTCAAAAAATCTCAAAATCGGCAAAATGGACATACGTGGTTTTCATCGGACAGCGACGATATGTTAAATTTGCTAGCCATCTCTGAGTATTTTTTCCACCAAATTTATTGTAACTTTAGTAAAATCTTGTTAATTTTAAATGAAATTCTGAACTACTATTATATACACCCTTATCATGGAAACTTCTTTTCCATTAAGGTGCTGTGAGTGGTTTTCAACTAGGGTGTTTTGGGTGGTTACTACTGTAGGTGGTTGTTTACTGCCCTGAGCCCACCACCTAGCCTATGATATTATATTTTGGTCTGTAAAGTACATAGCTCAGGTTACTCTTTAAAGGGTGAGCTCACCCAAAAATGAAAATTAGCTTGTGTTTTACTCACCCTCAAGGAATCCTCAAGGCATCAACACCTGCTGACTGCAATGTTAGAGCTTGGAATAGCCAGGACAATTTTTAATATAACTCCGACCGGATTCGTCTGAAAGAAGGATGCTTTGAGGGTGAGTAACACAGTAAATTTTCATTTTTGGGTGAACTAACCCTTTAATGCAAGGTTATGGGATTTAATTTTCCGTTTTTAAGTCCAGAAAAGGAAAACTTTACTAATTTCCAAAAGGACAAAAATGAACAAGGTAAAGTACAGATATCCATACTAAATCAGATACACATTAACAGAAGCTGCTATGGACTTCCTTAACTGGGAGGTGGTGTAGGAGGAACGGTTTGCTATGGAAGCATTGATTAGTCTTTGATCTGACACAAGGAGGCCCATCTGTGATTGTTTCACCACATCAATCTGCTGTTCCAGCGCTGTGCCGCCATGAATGTTTACACTTCTGAGAAGCAGACACAAATATTGAACGCCTTTACCTTTCAGTTTAATGTAATTCAATCAATCATCAGCCAGTGGCTAGGCCTTAATGAGCAAATGGAGACTACACAAAACCAAAAGAGCGATGGATGAAACAGGAGAGCAGAGATGAAAAAAGGGAAAGAATGAACATTGTCTGTATAGTGGGGAGAAAGAATGAATGAAAGAGAGCTGATAGTTTTACAGTTTGCCATGATACAAAAATTTCTGAATACTGAAATATCACAACAAAACCTAAAATGCTTGGCAAAACCTTTTATTAAAGTTAAATATCAATATAAAATTTAAGATAATTGCAAAAATATTAGTTAATATTCATATAAATAATAACTAATTTAATAAAAAAATGGTACTTACTCCACTTATTTATCAATTGTTAAATACAGCTTAAAGCAAACAAAATTGATCAAGAGTGGCGAGTGTTTTTTTTCTCCATGTATTATTGACTATACTAACTACAACTTTATTGACTATATTAATAACATACAGAGAAGTGCATTTTGTGTTTTCTGCTAGCATTGCATTTAATACGCACAGTTCAAAATCATGCTGAAAAGCAGCTATAGAAACCGACAGCAGTTTGGATACTGCATTTCTATCATTCACCATGAAAAAGACCTACATCTGACTTACTCTAGGCTTCCCACTGGCCATAAAGCACAAAAATATTATGGAGGGCAAAGAAGCCTCTTCATATTTCTTCTATATAATACATCTCTGGGCAGTTTTAATGACAACATTATGTCAACGCGTCAATGATGAGACAGTGAAAAAGTGAAAATAAACATTTGATAAAATGATGGGTGAGTCTGGGCAAAAGAACCAGTGGAAAAACGTTTTGAAGTAGAGCTGTAGAAGAAAGATTCCTGCAGGGTTTGGTTTAGCTAAATACCTTCAACTCTACAGTCCCCACACTAATAATAATGGCAGAGCAGCTGAGGAGTTCAGTGAGCTACCAAAGAGCATATGTTTTAGACAGCCAGTGTTAATATCCTTCCATCATACCTGCTCATTCCTGGAAATGTGTCCAAGAGCATCTGCAGGAAATCCTACAAGAGACAGAATACTGTTTGAATGGAAAGCAGTGTGTTGAAATCAAAGCTTCAAACAGAGCCTACAGTTAAAAATACTGAAATATTAATGTCATACTGTATTTCTACATTAATCTCAAAGAAGTTCCACAATTAACTTTTGGCCATACCTGACTATAGAGTGCAACTGTCCCATAATTCATAAGGGAATTGATTATTAACAATGATTCATAACACTTTAATGACAGACATACTGGATCCCTTCAGTTGCTCTGCACTTCCAAACTACTTTGTGTATTCTTCATCTTTATATCAATAGTTTTATATTAATTCATGTCATTTGCAGCACTTCATGGGATCGTACATCTTTCATATCAAAGCTGTGAAGTACCCTTGTCTTTCGTCAGATTTTTAAATACTATTTTACTTCAAATAAGAGTATGTAGGTTCACTTGTAGGTAATTAGTTTGGTTCGGTTGGTTTTAAAAATTCTTAGCAAATAATTAACGTGAAAAATACTTCAGGAACCAGGGATGGCCACTGATGCACTCTATGGCAAGCAAATTAAGAAAAATGTTAAGCCACAAAAAAAAAAAAAAAATGTATGTATAAAATGGCACCTATATCTGAAGAAGATGATATATAAACATGATTTGTGATATTTTGGTATCACATAAGTGTTGCCACATGGAGTGGTCTGATTTATTCCATGAAGTATTCTGCAATTCTTAATGAAGTTAACCACAAAAAAAAGCTATTTACGGTTTTCGATATATACCAAAAGCAATTTTAACTCTCATTTGGTGCTAGATGAGTGTTAATATTGGACGCTGAATGCAACTATGTGTCAAAAATTAAGTATCAAACCTTTAGGGGAACTGGTGCATTCTTTTACTGACACAAGCTGATAGAATGAGTTTGAAACACTAGCCAAAATACGCAGATGCCATCCAAAAGCAACATTTGCATTCTGGCTAAATGAACAGAGAGCTCTCATGCAGGACAAGCTCACCTGAGACAGAATGAGCTGCCCGTGGAATTTTCCCACAAACACTTTGAAGAAGTCCAGGAACTTCTCTTCGCCAACCTGATCAGCCAGAAACTTCAAGAGGAAGTAGCCCTGAGAAAAAAGAGAGAGAGCAAAAATTACACAACCCGAATCTTCCAGGTGTCCCAGAGGATTCTGCGCTTTGAGTATTCAGACGTACCTTCAGATAGTGCACCTGCATGAAGGGTTTTTCTGGGTTGAGGGCATGTTTTACTACTGATGCACCAGACTCGCTTACTTCCCCTGTGTTCTCTTTATTAGGCCTGTGTGCAAATACACAAACATATGCAAACACACAAACACCACATGAATCAGTGGTATTGTAAGGCAAAGTACTTGCATCTACAGCAGTCTGCATAGGAATACACTTACATCAGCATACATAATGACCTCCTAATGCTTTACTAAGTGTATACACAATTGCATTCATGAAACTATTATGTCCCGGATAGCTTCTCTGTGCAAAGAACTATAGATTACAGTAATGCTCCTTTTTTTATGACTCTTTGGTGCATACAAAGTGTACACTGAGATTAGTTTCATGAGACACAAGGTGCATTTTTTTACCACTACCTTAAGAATAACTTTGAGTACTTAAATTTCAGACATAATGTTGCCAATTACTTTGCGTACAAGTCTGCGATGAAAAATCTATGAAATGAAAATAGTTCCAAACCAAGTCAAAGCAGAATTGCCGCGGCATATCTAATTTCTGAATAAATAAAAACTGTTTTTGAACAAATCGGTTGAATGAATGATTCGGTGACTCAGCTAGGCTACATCCAAACATGCATACATCCCTACAAAATATAAATGCAGATTACATTCATATAACACACATTTATTTTTTATAGATCATACATTTTTATGGTGGTGAAGAAAGTACTTTTTTCAAAATAAGTACCAACTCACAAGTATGTGATTTGGGACACAGCCCAGTTTTTTTTTTCCTGGTTGAATGAATGATTCAATGACTTCTTAATAAAGACTTATTAACTTACTTGACTACTCTATGTAACCTCCATAAAGAGTCACTAAATCCCCTACAGTCCGTCTGCAGCCCTCAGTCAATCAAATTCAAGAACGGTTGAACAATTACCAATGAATCTTAACATGAACTGGCAAATCTAGATATTTAAATGTCTCCCAGACCCTTTTGATATTTTTAAGTATCAGACAGGCTTCCTTCTAACGCCTCAGACCGATTAAGTATTTCCTCCCTATGGTCAAAGGTACTGTAAATTGCGAGAGACAAACAGAGCTTTGAGTGCTGGCCATCTCTGCGTGTGATGACGACCTCGGTTAAAACTATTGATCTTCTTTGGGAGATTAACTGGTCTTGCCAATAAAAGGCTCTTGTAAAGATTTGATCGATACTCAGGCGCCGCTAACACAGACAACAGCCGTTTTGTTTTATCTTTTTCTTGCAGACAAATGGGCGTGTAGCTATATGTGTGCAGTGTTTTTCTAGCCATCATAACCTGCTCTTGTTCGTTTCTTTGTGTCACAGATTTGATGGTGATAAAGAGCAGTATGATTGATCATGGTCTAATGCCTTATCTCTGTGAGCATGTGCCCCCAGTGCAGGTCTACACTTTCGAATTCCACAGAGAAATAAAGCAGGATCTGGGAAAAGGGACAGAAGCCTTCCCATATATGGAGATCTAGTCTATGGAAATGAGAAAAATGGTTCCACTAGTGAAACTGTAATTAACTAAACTTGACTTTTCTTTTAGGTGTTCTGAGTGTTCTGGTTGCACCTTACAAGTCTCTATATTCATATACATACAGTATGGCTCAGGTCATCATCCTATAAAGTGTACAGACTTTTTTCACCAATGTTACAGTTTATTAGATTAATGATAAATAACCAATTTTATTGTTCATCCTTTATTGATACTCCTCAGGATACAGTTGCAGGTCTATTGGAGTCAAAAGTCTTCAGCTACCTTCTTACTGTATTTGGGACACTCACTTGTGCTTGTACATTATTGATGCTTACATTTGGTTCCCCTCCAAAAATAAAGAGCAACGTCTTCCTTCCTCCCTCACTCTCTCTCTCTCTCTCTCTCTCTCTCTCACTGCATGGGAGAGAATGATAAGGGTTAGCTCCTTTAAAAGGCATGCATTATTCCTCCTGGTCACACAGGCTTTTGCATGTGTGTTTGTGGAATAGCCCACAGCAGCCCAGTGAAAAGGGTGAGAGGTATTTTTCAAACACAACAGGCAGCCTTTCATTCCAGAAGGATTCATAGATGAATGAAAAAATAAATGGAATATTCTCAAGTGTCAAAATCAGTAAAAGTTATTTAAACGTCTCCCCTATGTCCACTCTTTTTGGTTGATGTCTGAGTGACACAGTTGAAGATTCACACAATGAATGTTTAGTCTCGGCACAACTACAACCTTGGTTATATAAAAATAATAGTCTATAAATAGATTTAGATGTTTTCAGTCTATAAATATAAACCTTTCACTTTTAACATTAGTTTCTTGGTAATCTATGCAAGAAGGCCTGTTCACAGAAGACAGAAGGATGTTTGGTGCAAAGATTTGCTGCAATAAACACTAAATTTGAATAAACGGCTGTTACATTGTTCATACCGACACAAGCATTCATTTGCAACAAATAAGATTTGCGCTTTTGGTCAAATGCCCAGAGCTGCTGCTGTTACATGCTGACAAATTGCATTTGAAAATTAGACCATATTTTGTAGAAACAGACCTTTAGATCAAAAACATACTTGAAGCAAGAATGACCCTGGTGTTGCAACAGTTAAATCTTTGAAAATTCTCTAGATTTGAAGAACATGTTTTCCTTGTCATATTATTACTTGCTGAATAGTTTACATGACATTTCTGTTTTATTCACAAGACAGGCATTTTACCAGACTGTCTGAACATTTTATCCCTGAGATTATAGTGGGTGTGGGCCCCTCAAAGCAAAGGAAGGGCCAGACACATGCTGTCAGGTGCATCTTCGAAACCTGCTGGTATTGTGACAGCTGAATTCCTGACCAGCTCCATACACTCATACTTTCTCACTGCTAAAAGTTCAGCCGGTTAATCTACTCCTACCTCAAACCTTCATAACCTTGTGTGATTCTGTGCTCTTCATATGAGAACATTACATTACATCTTATATCAAATAATACTCTCGCATTAACATGCTCAAAATTATTCTGTGCAGAGTGAAAGGTCACAGCTATTTCAAGTTTATAAATCTATCTTGAGAATGCCTGGAAATTTGATTGCATACATATATATATACATATATATATATATATATATATATATATTAGTGCTGTCAATCGATTAAAAAAAATTAACTAATTAATCGCACAATTTTTTAAAATTATCGCAATTAAAAGACTGAAACTTTTTGGATATGTAAATGTAAAATGTAAATAATTAATGTAAACTCAAGACAAAGAAACTATTTAAATTCAAAATATGATTGTTTATTGGAATTTTTGTTTAACTTGTAACACAGATTTTCTCATGTAAACAACATACCTGCAATAAACCATCAATATCCTCCAAATTAACTGTTGGCTTGAAAGCCATATTTATTACAGAAATAAAAACACAGGCATGTAAGTACCATTTGAATTTCAAAACAATCAATGCCAATAAAAAACAAAAATGATTTCCATGTTGAATTCTAAGTGGACTGCAAAAAAATTCCAAAGTATAGTCATTGCCAGTGCTTTAAGTGGGCCAGTATGCACCGGTACTCAGTACCGCCACTTCCAAATATAGCTCTTGAGCTTACCGCCACCTCTCCGTGCGCCCAGAACGTGCTTGTAGCGTACCGGTACGCTCATTTGGACATCTGTTTTAATAGAGGTTTTAATCTTTTACCTGCACTGCCGATTTTCAGAGCGCCCTTCACAATGCAAGCTTCCTAATTCATCCCACCCAGGGCAGAAACTACATTACCCATTCACCCTCAAGTTATACAAGTGAATAGCGCATTCGTCGCTTTTCCCACTGTTAAGTGTCAACAACTCAACGTGGCCGGAGAAGGTGTGTGAAACTCGTTGTGAGTTATACTAAAGCAAAATCTTGAGTATTTATTGTCTGATAAACATTAAAAACTGTCTGCGGAGGTTGAGTCGTCCTGCAGCCCCCGCTGGCTGCTCATTGGCTGCAGCATCTTTTTTCTAAATTCTAAAAAAATAGCGTAGACGGCAAGGCACAAATTTAGATATTCATTTATCTAATTAATCTATAGCCTATGCACAAAGACAATATGATCTTTTTGTCCCCTTTTTGTTTTAAAGCTTGATGAAGAGAGAGAGCGCAAGTTGCTGCAGCTGAGGAGGACAGTGATGCACGCGCACAGGAGTGATTGACAGTTCGCGGCACTGTGTACAAAAAATACTCCGCTACACAATTATTTCGTTTATTTTCGTTTAAGCTTATTAACGTTAGCGTTACAGAAAGGTCTGATTTACGCACTGTTACAGTCATACAGTCATAATGTTTCTTGTGGCAGACTGAAGAGTAATCCGGCAGAGTTTTATACTGAAACTTTCCGTCTAAAAGTCCTTCCTTGGTCTTATCCATATTTCTTTGCACGATGAACATACATAGGCCACAACTGGAAATAAAAAAAAACTGCAACCGCGTTAATTGCGTTATTTTATTTTAACGCGTTAAATATTTCAAATTAATCGAATGCGTTAACGCGCTAATTTTGACAGCACTAATATATATATATATATATGTGTGTGTGTGTGTGTGTGTGTGTGTGTGTGTGTGTGTTTAATATACGGTTTCCAACAGAACACTCTATAACACTCTCATTGTTTTTTAGGACCCCGACTTTACGTTTGATTTAAATAAAAAATTTACATGTATTAATATCACCATGAGTTAGTTCAAAAACATGACAGACTGGATATAGGAATAAAGTGTGATTTAGCTGGAAAAACAATTGATCATGTTTGGTTTGGACAAATATTAGCCTTATTATTGCGTGACATTTGACATCAACAAAAGGTCTCAAAAGTGCTTTGTCCTTCCTTACAAATATTGCTGTTATTTATTTATTTTACTGTATTTATATCTATTTTAAATATATTTTAAAAATGAATGCATTTTAAAAGGAATAATTTGTTCCTGTGATTATCCTAAAATTTTCTGCAGCCATTACTTCAGTCTTTAAATCAAGGTTTATAACAGTTGTGCTGTTTAATATTTCTGTGGAAATAATTAGATTTTTTTTTTTTTTTAGCATTCTTTGATAAATAGATAGTTCTAAAGAACAGCATTAATTTCAAGCGGAAATATTTTGCAACGTTTTAAATGTCTTTAAAGTCATTTTTGATCAATTTAAGGTTTCCTTGAAGAATCAAAGTATTCATTTGTTAAAATGAAAATGTAACCCAAAATGTTTGAATCCAAGTACATACAAGAAATACAAATGAGCGAAGTAATAAAAGATGCATGATGGAAATTCTATCAGTAAATGAAATCTGTTGTTATCAGATTGCAGATACTGACTAGAATATTGTGTATAAAGACGTTTTAAGACCAAAACTGCTCTTAAGAGTGAACTTTAGGTTCTTTTGTGCAGATGATGGAATAACGAAGGTTTACAGACTGAGCGATTGGCAGAGGAGGAAAGCAGAAAGGTCAATCATACCGGAGGACCTGCAGCTCTTCTTCAGAGTTCTGTAACTCATCACTCAGTCTCCTCCAGCGCAGAAGAGCTTTTAACTGTCTCTGCTCTTCAGCCTCTCTACAACCCAACTGAGAAAGACAAAAAAAGAGAACAAGCAAAATCTAGCAACTGTGAATGAAATGAATTTAAACACAAAGGAAGGCAACATGGGGTGGAGAAAGTTGAACTTTTAAGATGAAGTGTGGAATTTCTGCACCATTGGTTAAGCCAGTGTTGCTTTTGTCGGGCTGTTAAGGATGCTCCAACAAATGAGCAATGTTTTGATAGTGCCACTGAGTGCCGTGTTTACACTCCATCAGGGAAATCAACCTATGAATGACCTGCTGATAGCGGCCTCTGGATATTAAACTGGGAGAAGAGAAAGTCATAGAGAACATCAATAAAATTACACACTTCAGCTTTAAATGCTGCTTGTTGAAAGATGTATTGGAAACATTCCATTAACACAACAATAGTTTTCAATTCAGAGCCGGCGAACACAGATTATAAATATATTCTGAATGATCTGAAGAGCTGTGTTGATGTGAAGCACAATCACACTCCAAAATGGCGAGTTTGTGACTCATTATTAGCCATCTCAGTCATTACAGGAAGTGAAGTCTTCCAGTTAATGCTGAATATTTAATTTCCAACTCATTTTATACTCTTAACAGTCAGCATGTAACTATGCCCTGAAGATGCTTTTGCTGTTCCAATGAGCCAATCTTAGATTGGATGGACATAAACAGTCAAAGATTCAACTTTATCACAATACCTTCTGAACATGGCTCCAGAATACATCCTCTAAATAAGTGGCAAAACCCTCGCTGATCCATTCTTCGGTCCAGTCCCGTGCTCCGATGGCCAGCCCAAACCAAGAATGAGCAATTTCGTGGCACAATCTCGCCCCACAGAGATTCCTCTCACCCGTTAGCACGCTTTGAGACAGGAACACGATATGTGGACTAAAAAACATGAGAAACCACACTTTATTTTCTTATGCAAAGAAGAAACTTGAAAAAAAGACTAGGATTGCACATCATGGTTGTATTTGGTCTACTCACAAATCACTGGTTAGAACATTACTGCGGGTGCTGAGAACTTGGAGCTCTGACTTCAGCTCTGATCTAGTTATAACATGTTATAAAACTCAGCCACCCTGAAAGAACATCAAAGTGTGGGATTTTCTCTCCTGTAGACAGACTGTCGTTAAGGAGGTGGAGCTCTCGGCCAAAATGAGGCCTGTTTGCTGCCAGTTGATTTCCGAGTAGCCACCCATGCCGCACCCTTCACCAAACAATCCGGCTGCATTCGCTAATAGCCGCAAATTGCAAGAAGTAAAAATTTTGTCATATGTAACTTTGATAAATTCCACTACGTAATGTGCTGAACGACAACACTGTAAGGTGGAAAAAATGTCCACTGGAAGATAAGGCTCGTTCTTTCAACCGTGTAAGAAAAAAAAGAAAAAAGAAAACATGACCTCAGGATTCAGACTGCACATAAAACCAGATGAAATATGGTATTGTTTGCCTCCTCAGCCGAAATTACCTTGAGTGACCTTTTCAACCAGATAGCTTTGTGTGTTTCGTACAGCAAATGGGCTGTTATCAAGACCATGTTCCAAACAAAGTTCCTACGAGTCAGGAAAAACAAACCCGTTTCTTTTGTGTCCTAAGGCTTCAGCTCAGCCACATAATGCCTTTCAAATGTGACACACACTGCCATAGATAGCCGCAAGCACTTTTTTCCCCTCGTAAAATGAACCTGATAAAATAATCTGAGAGTTTTATGAATGTCTTTTTACCTTTTGAGCCACACATTCACCTTGCCTGGGTCTGGAAAGAGTTTTTTGTGTGTGTGTCTTTACACAATGACCACAGCAACCAGCAGGAAAGCAATAAAAAAAGGTTGGCCTTGACTCTTGAGTTGAAGGTGGCAGGCATGCCTTTCATTCACACTGTTATGGCTCCCTAAATCATCAATATGTTAATTTAGCTGGATTCTGTGTGCCCTAAGAGTTTTCTCTAAAGTAGAGCTAAGGGACTTAGAAAAAGCCCCGTCTCTGGATATAGATGACAGAAAATGCCCAGCGCTGTTAAGGATAAGTGTTAAACAACAGAATCTTGTTCTTTAAAAGTGGACACTGTCCAAATGCCAGGAAAAGGGATTTCTTCAGCAGCTACAGAGCCTCTCTTTCACATGTGGAGCACCCAAGTCTGTTTACTAACTATCTGATGCATATTTCTCACAAAACGGAAAGTAGTTTCCCACTATAGCAAGCTTTAAACTGACTGGCTAACATGACACTACCAAGAGTAAGAGGACCAGTCCAAAATCTTGTTGGCAAGGTACCAGGTTGACACAACAAATTACGAAATAATCACTGGATCTGCCTAAATTTGCCAGATGGAAAGATAGACGGATAAATGGATAAATACATACTGTAGAGATTGTGGGAAGTGAATTAAAGTTAATCCAAAACTGAACTACACAGGTTCTTTACGGCACACACAAGCAAGCACATTAACTGTATATCAATAAACCACTGCAACAATTCTTGGAAGATATCTTAACTGAAAGAGGAATCGCGTTCTTTCATCCAAGAACAGGATATCACCACCTGCCCTGTAATTACCAGAGGAAACACTGAAAGTGGAATGTAATGGTTCATATTTCAAAATATCATCATACTCTTCTCATTGAGGAATGTCAGATTCAAGGAGGAGGAAAACTTGGTGGGAACAAATCGTTTCCCCATTTACATTCAACTTCATTGTTTATTTGTACCCTGTCTAATTACATTTTCTTTTTTTCGGTAAAAATACCTGAATATACTATATTACAAGAGTTCATACAGTATTGTTCAAAATAATAGCAGTACAATGTGACTAACCAGAATAATCAAGGTTTTTCGTATATTTTTTTATTGCTACGTGGCAAACAAGTTACCAGTAGGTTCAGTAGATTCTCAGAAAACAAATGAGACCCAGCATTCATGATATGCACGCTCTTAAGGCTGTGCAATTGGGCAATTAGTTGAATTAGTTGAAAGGGGTGTGTTCAAAAAAATAGCAGTGTGGCATTCAATCACTGAGGTCATCAATTTTGTGAAGAAACAGGTGTGAATCAGGTGGCCCCTATTTAAGGATGAAGCCAACACTTGTTGAACATGCATTTGAAAGCCGAGGAAAATGGTTCATTCAAGACATTGTTCAGAAGAACAGCGTACTTTGATTAAAAAGTTGATTAGAGAGGGGAAAACCTATAAAGAGGTGCAAAAAATGATAGGCTGTTCAGCTAAAATGATCTCCAATGCCTTAAAATGGAGAGCAAAACCAGAGAGACGTGGAAGAAAACGGAAGACAACCATCAAAATGGATAGAAGAATAACCAGAATGGCAAAGGCTCAGCCAATGATCACCTCCAGGATGATCAAAGACAGTCTGGAGTTACCTGTAAGTACTGTGACAGTTAGAAGACGTCTGTGTGAAGCTAATCTATTTTCAAGAATCCCCCGCAAAGTCCCTCTGTTAAAAAAAAGGCATGTGCAGAAGAGGTTACAATTTGCCAAAGAACACATCAACTGGCCTAAAGAGAAATGGAGGAACATTTTGTGGACTGATGAGAGTAAAATTGTTCTTTTTGGGTCCAAGGGCCACAGGCAGTTTGTGAGACGACCCCCAAACTCTGAATTCAAGCCACAGTACACAGTGAAGACAGTGAAGCATGGAGGTGCAAGCATCATGATATGGGCATGTTTCTCCTACTATGGTGTTGGGCCTATTTATCGCATACCAGGGATCATGGATCAGTTTGCATATGTTAAAATACTTGAAGAGGTCATGTTGCCCTATGCTGAAGAGGACATGCCCTTGAAATGGTTGTTTCAACAAGACAATGACCCAAAACACACTAGTAAACGGGCAAAGTCTTGGTTCCAAACCAACAAAATTAATGTTATGGAGTGGCCAGCCCAATCTCCAGACCTTAATCCAATTGAGAACTTGTGGGGTGATATCAAAAATGCTGTTTCTGAAGCAAAACCAAGAAATGTGAATGAATTGTGGAATGTTGTTAAAGAATCATGGAGTGGAATAACAGCTGAGAGGTGCCACAAGTTGGTTGACTCCATGCCAAACAGATGTCAAGCAGTTTTAAAAAACTGTGGTCATACAACTAAATATTAGTTTAGTGATTCACAGGATTGCTAAATCCCAGAAAAAAAAAATGTTTGTACAAAATAGTTTTGAGTTTGTACAGTCAAAGGTAGACACTGCTATTTTTTTGAACACACCCCTTTCAACTAATTGCCCAATTGCACAGCCTTAAGACCGTGCATATCATGAATGCTGGGTCTTGTTTGTTTTCTGACAATCTACTGAACCTACTGGTAACTTGTTTGCCACGTAGCAATAAAAAATATACTAAAAACCTTGATTATTCTGGTTAGTCACATTGTACTGCTATTATTTTGAACAATACTGTACATAAGAAGCAAAACAGCTCAGAGAGATAATCATGTGGATTCAGTATGAATTTTTCCTTCTGTGGAATAGAATACTATCAATCAATTATTGCACAAAAAAGCAAAAGAAAAAAAAGGATAGTAAAACAAGGTAGGCTACTTGGCTTTGCTTAAGGTACCTTATTTAAAGACTATATGTATATATAAAAAAACATAATTCTTTATATATCTGACCCCAGACAACAAAGCCAGTCATAAGTAGCACGGTTATATTTGTAGCAACAATACATTCTATAGGTCAAAATAATAGATTTTTCTTTTATGCCAAAAATCATTAGGATATACTGTATGTAAAGATCATGTTCCATGAAGATATTCAGTAAATTTCCTAATGTAAATATATAAAAACTTTATTTTTAATTGGAAATATGCATTGCTTCATTTGGACAACTTTAGAAGTTATTTCTCAATATTAAGATTTTTCAACTAGTTATATCTCAGCCAAATACTGTCCTGTCCTAGCAATTCATACATCAATGGAGCTTATTTATTCTACATTTTATTTAGTCCAAGGAGGATCCATTTTATCAAAAATTTGTCTAATCTTTCCAATGACCTTATTGAGGACAAAACCAGAAAGGCAAAAGAGGTCATACACGCAAATGAGATGATGAAAGAAAAAAAAAATTACACAGGTATGGAACTATATGAGGGTAAGTAAATGATGACAACATTTTTAGGTGAACTATTTAAGAACGCAAAACCCACTGAAACTCGATTACAACTGTGCATGTAAACATTACTGACTTGAAACTGTCATCAATGCATATTAGACTCTTCTAAGTAAGAACTCTTCTAAACTACAGCATGCAGTGAAATAAAAAAAAAAACACTAAAGGGCATCGACCTCCAACAAATGGGTAGTTATACCCCTGAACCCAGATCATTAACCACTAGGCAACATTCAACCCCCAATGAGAAGTCTATGAGCTAGTGCTGTTTCAGACATTCAGAGCCATATTTATCATCACCTCCCGTCCCGTCTCCTCAAAGTGGCTCTACTAATGTGCTGGCTGCACTCATTCGTTCTCTCTTTGTCTCTTATTTAATTTCCAACTCTCCTCAGTCTGATTGCATGAGCTTATTATAGACGGAAAAGCCTGGAAGAATCTCGCAGAACAAAACTGATCTACCACAGTCCCTTTTCTTCCTGGCTTTCAGGCTTTAATGGGTGGTATTCCTGTCTAGACTGTAGATTAGGTTGTGGGGCTGCAAAATGAGGTGTGATTCTCTCTGTAGGCCCTGTGGGGCTCCTTTTGCATGCCAGTCCTTTTTAGGGCAGATCACATGTGTCAAACATGAAATCCTAAGAATAAATACCCACACAAGAGGCTGCTGCTGTGGCGAGACTATCAGGATTTGTAGCATACGCTCCGTGATCACCTCAACAATGCGATCCATATGTAGACGTTCTACCAACCATAAGAGTGGGAAATCTGGAAAAGAGACCCTCGCTCGCATCGCTGACGATGTTTATCGCAGAGTGCCTCATGGCACCATTTTAACTTGATTGCTCCACATTAACGTTTCAGAGGCTTGCTGAGGAGTGTGCGTAAACAGAGCCGGAGGCGCTCATCAGCGCCAGAAAGACCATCCGGACTGAGAAGCAGCAGCAGATGTTTATGCAAAGCATACAGTGTGCGAGGCCCCATTATCTGAGCTTCCTTCCAGTGTTCAAAGCTATATTATGAATGAAGTCACTGGTCGAGAATGCAGATTTCTGGCACGTGTGGAATGCAGGACACAGAAAAGACAGCATGAAATCAAACTTGACCCTGTTTGCTTTCTTAATACAATTGTTTATTTTTGTAAGAGTTGATAAAAATATATCAGCTTATTTCAAGACCGAAACCACTTTGCTTTTCAGCTGTCTCCTCAGCTTTACCGACCATGCTCCATTGTACTGGTCCATTTTAGCATCTGTGCCACTCAGCTATAGTAAGCACAAAGGGCAATTTCAAAATTTTACAATACAATAAAAAAAAAGACTTAAGAAAAGTAATTTGTGGCTTAATCAATAAAATAAAAAAATATTGGTACATAAAGTACATACTTTAAATACATAGAGTTAGGGATTTAAAAATGCAAAATGCAGTTGAAAACTGATAAAAAAAATAATAATATGTATATTATGTAACAATTTACATTGGTGAAATGAATCTTGATGTGTATTTATCTCTACAGAGAATGGACTGTCTTCATGAATGTTTATATGGTATTTTCTTTTCATTTTGCGTCTGTATAATGCATCATATTTATAAGGTCAGCACTTCTTTGTTTACAGCAGCAACCAAGGAAACGCTGTACTGCCGCTGTTCCATAAGAGCCGCCTGCTGTCAGAGAGTGAAAATAGCATTTTTATTCAGCCTTTATTTTTTTTTATTTTTTTCAGATATTTTATGCAGCATAATTTAACAAAACTAGTCACACCATTTTTGTTTGCTTTAAATGTATACATTCTTATTTAAATAACAACTGCTCTTCAAATCTTTGTGATTAAAATGCAGTGCTTGCCTTTAATTTTAAATAAAGCACAGACAAAGCCTCATTCAGAGTGATTACTATTTGATTTGGGATTCGTTTTAAAATTTCAATTTAATTTTGTTTTTTTGCCATATTTCAGTTTCACTGAGAAATATGCAGCATTTTGTCTGAGAAATAAAAGAACACCTTTTCGCTTGGCTTAAATCTAATTTTGTTCAAAAAATCATGAGAAAATCATTTTGTAAAATCAGTATCGTGAAATCAATGTCATGAATCATATTGCATTGGAAGTTCAGTGAATCTCTACATAGAGCATATCTGTATTAATGTAATATTTCATTGTTGCATTAAATAATAAAATAATATGAGTGTGTGCTCAAATGTGTGGATTGCCAACAGCCTACATATAATGAAGTCTATATTACTTTTTGTGGTTAACAACAGTGTCGACATATCTTGCTTCTGAACACTTTTGAGCCTCTCTCTCTGGGCTTTATCCTGACTCAACGGGAAGGATAATTAGTTCAAATCTAGCAATAACACCCTGTCCTAGTCTGCTACAGACTTCTAAAGATTCTCTGTGCTTAGATTTGTTATATTTGTGTCTGGTCGGAGGTCTGAGGGAAGAAAGGCGGCTTTCTTGGCTTGGAGAATCAGATTAAATGCAATGGCAGGCGCTATTACAGTGTCATCGAGTGATTCAGTATACACATAGCAGGGACATCTGCCCAGTCTTTGAATGGGCTCATCCATTCTAGATTTTTGTATGGTAGATGCTCCTCCAGGGATGCTGGGTAATGGCTCCCCACCTCACACTTTGCTCTAGTTTACCAGCTTCTACTGCCACTCCTACTGCCTTAAATCAGCCCCAGGGCCAAATAAACTCTCTCTGTGCCATACAGATTTGATTCATTTAGACGCACGTTCTGTCTCACACAGCAATATCTATTTGTTTTCCTATATGGCCCATCATTTACGGTGGAGTATATGAGTCTGGTCTAAAACCACACCAAGGAAGACAGTTTTTTGGAATGAAGATGTGGCAGGTAAATAGAAGTATGACTCAGGCTGGACTTCCAGAAAGGGGTTAAGTTTTTTGAGACCGATAAAGCAAGGGTAATGCAGGAATGTAGTACTAATAACAACCTGCTTGCTAAATCGGATGCTGCTTATTTACATTTAAAGAAAAATAAGGAATTTGCAGCACACATAGATCCAGATGGGGAAATCAGGAAACTGAAAAGGCGCCTAAAGAAGTCAAAACAGCCTAATAGAGACAAAAACCGTAGAACTATGTCTGCCTTTCAAACATGCTTGCCTGTTCTCCAGGTGCAGGCATGCTCTGAATTCCTTCACTCGCGGTGGCTTTTGTGCACACACAGCCAAAGGAGGGACAGAAAACCCTCTCTGTGGACTCTTGGCGGAGAAAAACATCTCATCCTTGACAATTTGATTAACAGCTGTCTTTTGTGACAGAGTTCCCCTGGTCTGAAAGACGCTCTCTGTCACACACTTCTTAGGTTACTCAGCAATCAGAGAGGAGTGAAACAAGAAAGTGAAGCGAGAGAGGGAGCGAGCGAAAAGAAAGAGCGAGAGAAAGGGCTATTTAAGTGGTGTTATCTCAGCCTCCCGAGCTCCCTGGCTAGTCCAGCACATTCCAAAAGCTTCACATCCGTCGTCCACATTACACTCCGCACCCAAGGGACTCCACTTTCCTTTCCCCATATGGTCATTGTAAGACTGCAGGAAGAGCACATCAGCTACGAAATTAACTCGGAGTTTATGCAATCCAGATATTACCAGTAAGACACACACAGCAACCTAAAACACCTCGAAAATACCCTAAAAACCCAAGCCAGAGTCTCCAATTACAAACAGAAACAATGTTGAAAAGTGGCACTACTTCATTGTTTGAGACATTAATTTGTGGCCCAATCAGAACATCTAATCAGTCGTTCCCTCGCGGAGGAAAAGCATCTAATATTTGAATAGGCACAAACCAATTTCGACAACCAAAGGCAGAGGCAGCCTGATTATAATGAGAGCATTTCATGCGGCCGCAAACTTGCTGATATTAAAATGTGAGTCTACATTTAAATGTTTTTGCTTTTTCATTACCCTCGGTCCACATAATGCCCGTGCTATTCAGAACTCCAAAATCCAATCATTTTTCATGCTGCTGTAATCTAACATAGTCTCGTGAGTCAGAATGTGAGAAGGATGATTAATTCACCCTTAAACATTTTGAATCCCAAATTTGCCCTATGTGGGTGGTGTATATTTCTGAGAGGGAAAAAATTGTATATTGTTAATCTTTGAAGAGTTTACATAATCATAACTGCACTGAATAGCAAAATCACTTTAAAGCAAATTTGTCCTACTCTGCATATAAACGTACTGGAAAACGTGTGAGTGCAGTAACCTCTGATTGACCTTAAATATTCCTACCTTCAGCAGCTCATGAACAGCTAACGTAGCACCTCAGGGAAACATACCCAAATTTCTTCTTTATTCCTTCTGTTCAACTGCTGACTACCTGCCGGTTCAGGTGATGAAGAGTATGCTCTCCGCCAAGCTGAAGGGCTCCAGCTCTCTGGGTAAAATGTACCACCTGCTCATTCCTTCACCTCGAACAAATAAAAGTCTACCTGAAATACATTTCTGCCCCCAAGAATGCTCAAATCCAGATGGAGCAGATCATTCACTCATAAACTGTACAGAGAGATAGTCGTGTTTTAAACCCATAAGACCTTTGTTTATCTTCGGATCACAAATTAAGATATTTTCAAAGAGCATTTTGATGAAATCCAAGAGCTTTCTGACCCTAAACAGACAGCAATGCAACTACCATATTCATGGTCCAGAAAGGAAGTAAGCACATCATTAAAACGGTCCATGTGACATCAATGGTTCCCGTTATATTATGAAGCTACGAGAATACTTTTTGTACACTTTATTCAACAAATTCTTCTCTTCCCTGTCGGTTTTCGATGCGCATTCACTAAAGGTACCACGGCGCATGCGGAGGTGTCTATAGAGGGTCAGAAGGCTCTTGGATTTGATCAAAAATTCATGTTCCAAAGATAAACAAAAATCTAATGGGTTTGAAACGACATGAGGGTGAGTAATTAAAAGAACTTTAACTTTTAGGTGAACAAACCCTTTAATTTTTGTGGTAATCAACTTTATAACAGCCACATGTCCCGTCGAATGATCCAGAGTTGCAATGATTCGGGAATGCAACTTATAGTTTTAAGATTTTTAAGACATGCTCTGCATATTTCTTTTAGCTCACTCTTCAAATCACTCCAGCTCTTTGGGTGCTGGTCCAGACCACTTCAGAGTTCTGTCAGAGCTAACAGGCTATATAAGGTCAACTGCTAGTCTCAGCAGCAGAGTAATTGCTAAGTAATTGCCCGAGATGAGCTATTTATACAGTGTAAAAGTACACAAAATGCACTTAAAGTGGGCTGGAAATTACTCATAAGAGTGTCTGAGTGAATAATACGGAGGAGGAATTCCTTTAACCAATCTCTCTATACAACTTATTCATATTGACACATTTGAATATCTCGTGGTGTGCTTGCCTTACCATAGAGCAACAATTCAGCAATGACTTCATACATATTTTGGCAGCTGCTACAATACATTTTGGATCCTACATCAAAAGTAGATAAACCTATTTCCCACCTACTGTCACTGAACACATTACATCATTGACACAGTGTGGGAAAACACAATGAAATGGGTTTTCTCTGAGATCTAGATGCCCTCAGTCTCGCCGAAAAGCAGCCGATGCCCATATTTGCACATCTGGCACATGAAGTATTCCAACTATGTCCTGCTGTGGCGTAAAAGAGGTGTTAAGGGACAGAAAGTGACTGCCTTCAAAGTTGAGGAAAGTGCTGTGCCCTTCCTCTGAAGATACGAGCATCTCATGTTTACGTCATCGTCTCGTAGCCGATAAGGCCTAGAATCCACCCTACGTGATCGGTCAGCAATACACAGGATGGAAGTGTGATGATGTTTCTCGCAGAAATATTTCCTCAAGCTTCAAAAAGCCTGTCATCAGATTCTAGGACTTCACAAATCAGATTCTGGGGAATCGAGCCAAAAATAACGTTCCAGTGGAATTGCTGTTTTTTTTGCACCGGGACAGCAGTCGTTCGGGTATTTGGGAGGAAGCACAGCACACACTATCAGGCCTGGCCTTTCTTAACTTCTTAATCTTTACTTCCTTCCCTCGAGAGAACCACCAGCAGCACTGCTACTACGTCCAAAGCCCCAGCTGCAAATGAACAAGCATGATATAAAAGCAGACATTGGCTTGGCCCCAAGGATTTGGGCCCACATACTTCCCAATTTTCAGATTAAACAGCTCCTGTCTCTGAAGTGGTTCCAGGAGCGCAAGGCTTTTGTTGCTAGGAATAATCCACACATCCTCTCCAACATCCTGGGGGATCGACATCTCAAAGTGCCTCTCTCCTGGCCCCAAATGTACTTTGTTGATTACTCTTTTTTTTTTTTTTTTTTTTTGCTCTGATTTGGGCTTCAAGAAAGGCCTGGAGGACTGTACCATTCTATAGAGAAGGGGCAATTGTCCGTCTCCTGCTGTGACCCATACAGGGCAAAGGAGAGGGAAGATAAGTATCCGTTTCTCTTGCACACAGACATATTTCTGTCATCCACCGGCAGTTATCGCAGGGCGGCTAATAAAACCAAGCTGTAAAAAAAAAAAGGCAACTAAATACTTTCCAGACCAAAAAACAAAACCCTGCAGTCCTGTGCTTCACATTAGCTCAAGCAGAAAAGGAGTACCTAATTCAGGAAAAGAAAAACAGAGGAGTGACCGCTGTTAAGGTGCATGCCAAGTGCTAATTAGAATGTGACATTTTCTCTCAGTGAATGGCTGGAACCAGCCTGGGGCACTGGGTAATGACCTCATGTCCTGTGGAATACTTATTCCTGGACAGTGAGATGGTGGGAAATACGGGAAGACCTGTGGTCACCCTGAATAAGTTAGCTATGTCCAAAGCCATCCAAAGTGGTTGCTTCACTGGAACTTGCACAATGCCTGAAACTCCATATCAAACTCTAGTCAAGAACT
This sequence comes from Carassius auratus, assembly GCF_003368295.1. Classification (NCBI taxonomy): domain Eukaryota; kingdom Metazoa; phylum Chordata; class Actinopteri; order Cypriniformes; family Cyprinidae; genus Carassius; species Carassius auratus. Next base: position 18,919,206 of record NC_039250.1, on the reverse strand, counting down.
GACTTGAAGAAAACGCAAAGCTTGGTATACTGTAAACACAAACAAAACACACTTCATTGAGCATTTCCTGAGTAGTGACCTTCCTGAGCAGTGTAAGGAAAATGAGCTTCACTGCTGCCATTTAAACCGATCCAACAGGTTCTCAACAACTTCAAGCCACCCAGACTACTAAACAAACAGCCTGGTTGGCCAAAAAGAGCATTTAAATCGGTCAATTCATAAAAACTGTGGCATCCTGGTAGGTCAATGCCCAAAGGCCAAAAGCGAATTAGTGGGAACATCTGCCAAGCGATGGCTTAACATTCAGAGTACTTGATTTCTGAAACCTCTGCTTTGCAGACTTAATAGTGTTTTAGTTTACTGCTGTTGACAAGAAATTAAAACATGTTCTTATGCTGTATTAAGCAACATGCAACTGAGAGGGAGGGTGAAAAAACTGGCAAAAACCAATATGGATGCATGTTTAGTTTTCAATGACAAATAAGAGAAAAATATGTGGTGAAAACATGTTTTAAACAAACAATTGATCCAAAAACTATAATTTCATCCTCATTTTTGTTGCACATCTTTATGACTTTCCAGGAAAACCAAAAGGAGAATTTGAGAAAAATGTCCTGATTGCAACAATATTAAATAATGATGAAAGGAGGGCAATTCTTGGCCAAAAAGCTCTGAATAAAGTTTATGAATTTTATGGACCATCTTTATGTTATAATTTTCTTCTGTATTTTGTCCTTTTTGATGTTTAGAAAGTTCCAGTCCCTATTTATTATTATTGCACAGAAGAAAAAAAAACATGACATTCCCTTAAGAATGTATATATATATATATATATATATTTTTTTTTTTTTTTTTTTTAATTTTTTTTTCAGAATCATATTTAAGAGAAATGCAGCATTTACCTGGCCATGCCCAGACTGGAGAACCCTGAGGGAACAATGAGCACATCAAGTCGTGAGAATGGATGGACACCAAGAACAGAGTGGGCCGCAGTCAGACAGAGAGGCAGTAGGGGTAAAACCATGTCATTTGCCTTCTGCAGGTGGCAGGGTGGGGCGAATACCCGGTGAGGAATAACAGTCTGAGTCCTGGCAGCACTGGCCATGAAGCGACAGGGATAATCCATGTGGGAGCAAACATATTGCTGATCGTCATTGTCCAAAGAAACACTGCAATACAAAGAATGATGCAAATATTCAAGCAGAATACCCTATAAACAATCAACTTTTAGGCTTTGATTCAGCACAGAGTAAAATAAATACTACACTGCAAGAAACCAAAAGACAAAGAAGACCAATAGCAATGCAATATGTAAACATTGATCTGTTCCATTTAGAATGCATAATATTTGATCAGTATCATCACTACATATCATCATCAAGCATGTTTTAGAAAGATTTATGCTGAACATTTCATATGCCTGTGAATTTTATAGACTTGAAAAAGAAACAACTTTTTTCATTATACACAATTCTGCATTTGTTTTATCATTGTATTTATGGAAGGATTTATTATCAGAACATCTGGGTCCATGATTACTGTATATTACGTTTTTGTTGATTTTCAGAAAAACAACAATATGCAATTATTTAATTTACACAGAAAATATGGTACCATAGAAATGCACTCTTTTCTAACCTAACATTTTTTACATAACCTAAAATTATACATAAACATTTCGGAAAAAACAAGGGAAGTATTGAAAACATGTAATGTTTAAAAAGCACTGAAATTTATGCAACTTTTTGTCTGGTAGTTAATGTATTTTTTTTTTTTTTACAGTGTAATAACTGGACTATGTACCGGTAATACCTCTTGTGCTTCTGGCACTGATTGTTTTTGGTTTTTTTAATCTATTTCATTGGGATGTTTTCAAATCTGTCAAAAATAAAACTGTAAAATATGGCAAAATAAAATGAATACAAGAGCCTAGATCTATGTTCTCCAAAAACTACAGACGAGTCTAAAAGTCAATACTTATCTATATTGACATTTATCATAACAAGATACCTGAGTTCTTTATTGTAAGGTTTGTCCGTTTTTTCCACCTCAAAGTTGGGATGTTTTACTCCAGCCTCTAGCCATTGTCCCACCGCTATGGTAAAGGTAGAGGCCGGCATTGGCATTGTAACATAATAATCCCACTGCAGAGAACCTGAACAGAGGAAAGAAAAGACTTCAGCATTTTCCATAATAAAATTAGCGCATTAAATGACACCTCCGTGACTCTGAAGTGCTGAGTAAGGGTTTTAACTGTACCCGTCTCCGCAGGCTTAGGGAAGGCTTGATTTTCACCACTCATTAGAACAGTGTAATCACATGGAGCTCTCACACGCGCCTGCCACGTTGACATGGCAACAGGTGGCTCCTGGCATGGGAAGAGGGCTCTGTTGTTAATGGGTGAGCCCATGGTATATACACAGCATCTAAAAGAGAAGATGTGGCATCAGAATATATGGTTGTGTGTGGGTCGAACTGGGTGAAAATGGACTCTTCGTTTTGACGTTCATTTGAACTCTTGAAAAAATGTAAAATATGGTTTATTAAAATGCCATTGTCCATATTTTACTCTATTCCTGTATACAGTCATACGTCAAAGTAAGTCATAGTTTATATTACCCAAGCTTACGTTTTGAGTTGAATGTGATGAGATAAAACGGTCACAGCAGTGACAGTGAAATTATAAAAATAAAAATCGTTCAAACTTATTTTTAATGATTCATTAAAAAAAGCTGCCGTTTGAATCAGTCTGACGAATTCTTCTTTGGTTTAACTCTTTAAAACAAGTTTCTGAATCAACATTGTTGCATCAATTAAATTTTATAGCCTACACAGATAGGCCTATATTTATCTAGAATCATTATAATATGTGTTATACTATTCCAGAGTTTTCTGCACAGCTTTTTTTTTAATTTAAAGTCCCACAGAAAATAATTTATATAATGCCACAAAAATAATTTATATTAAATTGTCTGCGTGGGTTGCTGCCATAACATACAGTACAGCCCGATAAATGTTGTTCAACTCACGAACAAACGATACTTACAAATGGTTCTGTTTATAAGCAAATGTAGTCCAAATCATGAACAAATGACTCGTCCCAACTAATAAACCATTTGAATCATGAATCCAGTTGGCTACCTTTTGTTACTATTTGTGTGTACTGTATGTACTATACATACATACTTATAGAAGCCTTGGTTAAATCTTAGTTACTGTGCTTAGTTATATCCGATTTATGCTCAGATTAATTCAAATTACATTTAGTTGAAACAAAAGAGCCAGTGACTCCGAGTAATGTATGAATATAATGCAACCGTAGTTGTGGGTGCATGTAAATATCTACACATGGTTGGTACCTGGCATCCTGGTCGTTTGTCCACCTCACAGAACCACCTGTGAGCTTAGTTTCATACCATATTCTGACAGCATGTGGGAAATCACGAGGGGTACAAACCCCTTCCTTCCTGATCTGAAGACTCCACCGGTCTGTGTGGAACCGCAGAGGTTGGGCATTATGAACAGTAGGAGAACGGCTGCACTGCATGTATAGCTCATGCTGCAGTCTCCAGCTGACGGAAGGCATAGAGACCAGCCTTTGTACCAGACTGGATGACTGATGATCTGTATTTGCATGTTGTTGGTCTACGTCGAGTTTCTTTAAATCAGGTACTGTAGTTACATCCAACTCTTCCACTTTTGACACCGTCAGGTCACAGCAATCCAGCACCAAGGTGAATTCTTCACTCTCATCACCCCACAAGACACTACTGACATCATTTCCTCCACACAAACATGATGGTTCCTCAGGGGGTATCACCTTATTTGGCTCAGGTGTGATGGGAGAACTCACGTCATGTTTAGATGACACCTGAGATAGGTTTTGCACTGGTGTGTTTGATATATCCCCCGGTTCACCATGTTTGCTGGAAACCACACCGGGCTCCAGAAACAGAACAATGCTGCCACCAATGACCTTCCTTTGGAAGTGAACAGTCAGGTCAAGAACATAGTGTCGGACGAGCATATGGTTGGTGTTAGCCCGCAGGGGCAGGTCATCTTTATTAGGATCCAGATCGCGGTTACTTTCCATATCTTATGGGAATATTCTTTAGGCAGGAACAGATCTTTAAAACCAGACTGAAATATCATTAGGAGTAATGTAAACGGAATGCTATTTGTAAAATAATTCCGTCTCTCAAAAAAATTCCACTCGTTATTGAGTCTGCATCTGGTCCTGAGGAATTTAATAGCCTGTAATTATAAATGTTAAAGAAAATATTACTTCAATGATTCTATGTAAGGTAAACACTCAATCACTACATTAATCTGTAATCATTATACTTAAGATAGCTCTCTTAAATAACATCCTCAGGCCATCGTACATTCTATTCTTCAGTACCATCCTAAATAATTACATGGGTAGCTGGCATGAACTTTCAAGCAGGGTGACATGCTATACTTTTAAAACTATTTTGATCAAGACTTTTATATCATTATAATGTACACAGTTTTGTATAACCTATTAACTGAAATATTAAACTGTGTTGAGCATTTGCAATTTTAAAATGTCTTGCATATGGACTACTTCAAGGAATAGTTCATCAAAAATTCCAAAAAAACATTTACTCACTTTCATGTGTTCCTAACCTGTTTAGCTTTTCTTTTTTCTTTTTTTTTTTTTTGGAACATAAAAAGATATTTTGAAGAAGGTTCTTACGAAATATTTGAGTATAAATGTTTGTGTTAACTATCTCTGTAAGTTCATTGTACATTTATTGTAAAAATGCTGTAACTGTAAACAAACTTTCCTCTAAGCCATTACATAATTTTTTTTACAAAAATCTTGATTATGGTTTAAAATAAAAGTTTAAAAGGTCTGTCCTATTTGTTAACTACCCAAATACTGTAAATAGATTTTAACTAATAACAAAAAGAACATTAATTTTTGTATTTCGTTGTCTTGTAAGGTTAGGCTACATTCAGACCTTTGAAGTATACACTTTTGTTCTCTTCCGTGCAAAGGGGAAATTAATAAGAGGTGCTTAAAGTGAAAATTTATAACCTGAAGCCCATACTCAGGTGTTAAATCATTCACACATAGACACTTCCATCAAACACCATAAATAAGCCTCAAGTTAAATACTAGTCTCTGGGTGATGACTAGGCAATCCACTCATATTCATTTTGTCTTCAAAGCAGTAGTTCTCAATCCCGGAGTAACCCAGCAGTACACAGTTTGGATATCTTCCCCAGACCTGTTCAGTTTGTGGTTTTGAAACCTTGAAGTTTTTCGAGCCATAGGTACTGTGGGAAATTTCCTATGGATTTTTATAATGTTTGACTGATTTAAGAGTAGTATATACTCTGTAGTTAACATTACTTGAAGAGACTTCCATGGTTTTTTGTAACTGAAGTCTAAATTGAAACCTCTAAGAAAGTTATGAATGGATGACAGTGACACCATGGTAGATGTAGTACATCCAGATAACATTCAGGTGTAAATCTAGGGGCCCCAGACGACTTTGGTGCATACAAACCTATGCATTAATGAACCGTTCAATAATATTAATCACATAGATTTAGAGAGTAGTTTTTAAAGGTATAACTACGTGTAGCCTAATAATTATTTCTCTCTATTACAAAAATCATAGGAAAATGTGGAAGGAACCCTTAAGAAATAGCAGATAAATTAACTTCACGATTAAACTTCTTAATTAAAAATAGAAGTTACAAGACCAGAATTTATGGGGAAACATCCTAACTGTGTAGAGTTAGATGACTTCAGGACCAGAATCGAGAAATACCTTATTTTTCACAGATGTGCACATTTAAAGCGCGCGAATTAAACGTGGTCGTCTGACTCAAATGCAGTCCAACAAGGGTTCAAAACGTATCAACAAATCAGCTTTAATACACTCTAATAAGCCACCTCAGTTATTAAACCGAGACTCCAGGTTTCCTTTTCCGACTCTTCTGATTTGCTTACAGTAGAACATACAACTGACAGCTAGCTGGTTTGCACCGCAGCAACATAAAGCTAGAAGTCATTTTTTATATACAGAGAGTTGTTTGACGAACCTGTTCCTCCCTGTGACAGTACTACAACGCTTAAAAGCCGCTGAAACTCCGTCTCGTGCGATATGCGTCATCAAGCAGCGACAGGAAGCTGAGCTTGAGCTCAAAAGGATTTACCTGTGGTCTGACTGAATCAAAAAATTATAGTTTATAATGCAAGAATAGATCTAAAAAATGCCTCTTAGGTCAAAAATAATAGTTCTCAACACAATATTACTGCACAACAGATATAAGAGTGTAGCTTTTATTAGGAAGTGCATTCAAGTTTCATTGACAAAAATATTTATTTGTAATTATTTTGTGCTTTTCAAACAGAAATAGTCTAATTTGAAATCGCAATGACCTATACATTTGATAAAACCAACATACTGTTCTTATAGTTTTCAGAGCAGTAATATGTAACAGATGTAATGAAGCACTGGAAACAGAAACACATAAGCGTATGTGCAGTGCACTTGTAAATTGAAAAAAAGAAAAGAAAAAGAACAAATGATTAATTTGACACAATTTCCAGTTATTTAAGAAACGGGAGTGAAGGTAAACATTTGATGCACTCTTTACTCAGAACTTTTAACTGAAAAAAAAGCGGTCCTTTTATCTCTGTAAACCTGATTACTTTTACTCTGATCTGGTCTGATCACATTTTAATATTGGAATATGCATCTAAGAGCTAAATATTCTCTATAAATAAAATAGAACTATATATACAAAACTTGTAAATCTCTTCAATTACAATATACACAGAACAGGACAAAATAACTGAAAAATCATGATTCATGTTATATTAGCTCTATGTAAACATACATTATGTCATTAACTGTCGTTTTTGTACACTTTTAAACACTTTCAGTGTCTTGGAAATATGATCAGGTCTTGAAGCAGTTAATTTAAGGTTGTAGATTTCTTCCTCACATGTAACATGTCTGTTAGTTAAGAAAACTATTGTAACATACTTCGAACCATATCCAGCAAACAAAGAAAAAAAAAAGTGACTGACTGAGGTTTTGTTCTAAAAACAATTATAAGAAAATAAAGTTCTACATCCCTTAAAATCTATTTCTTATATTCAGTACAATAGAATACAACAATCTGTGATATTTTCAGGGGGGTTCAACGCTGTGCATGAAACTCTGCTCGAGTCATCTAATTATCAGCTGACGGAGCTCTTGCTTCCTGGCACACTGCAACATCCTTCCTTTGATATCCTCTGGAGACGTTCTCTTGACATCATGAATTTTCATCTTGTGTCCGACGGAGGCTCTGCCTTTTGAAGGAATCTCTGTTACAAACACAAGAGGGAACAGGAGCTTAAGCAACGAATGCAATGTAGGAAAGAAACAGATCCACAGAACGAGCTGCAATGTAAAATAGGACCGCTAAAAAAAAGGCATCCATATTCACACAGTCAGTGTTTGGTATCGTGCAACTCTCAAACTGTCCTGAATAGAAAGCAGCATACAGGAGTAAACAGAACAATGTCTGGATGAACAGATAAGCAAAAGAAAAGAAAGAATGAAAATGATAAATTATATTATGTGTAAATATTACATTTTGTGTGACTCTGGAGCACAAAACCAGTTTTAAGTCACTGGGGGTTATATTTGTAGCAACAGCCAAAAATACATTGTATGGGTAAAATTATGGATTTTTCTTTTATGCCAAAAATCATTAGGATATTAAGTAAAGATTTACCGTAAATATACCAATTATATATTTTTTTTGTAATATGCATTGCTAAGAACTTCATATGGATAACTTTAAAGGCGATTTTTTTTCAATATTTAGATTTATTTGCATTCTCAGATTCTAGATTTTCAAATAATTGTATCTAGGCCAAACATTGTCCGATCCTAACCAACAATACATCAATGGAAAGATTATTTTGAAAAATGTACACTTAAGACTGTTTTTGTGATCCATGGTCACATAATTATTTATTGGTATTTATGTATTTTATGTATAATATTCTGTTATATTATTATATTATTATATATTGATTATATTATTTTTCAGCTCCTTTGAACCTTCTATAATCAATAAATAATCCTGAATATCCAAATCATATCCAAATGATTTGAAGAATCACGTGACACTGCAGAGTGGAGTAATTGCTGCAGAAAATCCAGATTTGCCATCACATGAAGAAATTGCATTTTAAATGTATTAAAATAGAAAACACTTTGTAATATTGCCCAATATTTCAGTTTTCACTGTTTCTTTTTCATTCTCAATAATAAGTGTAGCCTTGGTGAGTATATGAAACGTGTTTTTCAAAAACATCTTACCAACCTCAAACTTTTGAGAAGCCTTTTTTTCAGTCTATAAATACACACACCTCTAATTTCTGCCATTTTTATAGCCTGGGAAAGGTTGACATCCCTAGCATTAATGACTGACAGCAAATAATAACCCACCAAACGTCCGTCTCATGCCAGACTACTGTTGCAACAACTAGTTTAAATTCAAGCTAGCATTGAACCTTACACTAAACCTTTCTTCTTTTAAAATCTGACATTGATAACCCTGTTATTAAGAGAATATTTAGCACTCAAACAGGACTGACAACTGTATTCTCCTGCTGTGTGAACAAAGCCAGTGAGACTCACTCTAAAAAAGCCACACTTAAAAAGAACAGTTCACCCAAAAATGAAAATCGTGCCAATCTTTACTCACCCACGTCTTTCCAAACCCATATCCAACTCCCCACAAATCTTTTCCAAGCAAACTCCAAAATAAAAGCACCATGAATGTAGTTCATAATGATAGCATCTTCAGCTTCAGCACCGAACACGAGAGACTGCCGAGTCAAAGATGAAGTGTAGCACTAGTGGGTCTACCTGTTCTCGATGTGAGGTTTGATGATGGGCTTGTAGAGCTCAGGGATCTTTCTCTCCAGCATAGGCCTCAGGTTCTCTCGCAGTTTGTTGTAGTTTTTCCTCATCTCATGCTGGTACTCCTTCTGATCAGGAGTAATGAGTTGCTTGTTCTTCTCAATGGCCTCTCCACAGCTGCAGGTACGCAATCACAACAGCATTAGCAACACAAGAAGCTCGACAGAGTACCAGATGATGAATAATTAGTGCAATTAGCTGCATTTGGACAGGCCTAGTCAAATGAGTTTGATAAGCATACTCAACAGTTAGTTTTATTCCTCAGAAGAAATCGTTCAAAGGCAAAAAGCCACAAAGGGAACATTGAGGAACATTAAACTGTGCTCTGGATCTTTTTCTTAAATGAATTTTAAATTGTTCTTGATTTTTTCAAAATATGTCTTTTGAGAATCAGTAGGCTATAATGTCTTGGCATAAATAACTGTAACTTGGCTAGAGAAGGATTGTGCCAGCCTGGATGGATTATGGAGAAAAATAAACATATTTTAAACTACAGTAAATATTTGTCTGCGCGCTGGCAGCAATCAAGGCCCAGAATCCAGCATGAACTATTCCGTCTGTAAAAAGCAATACGTTATATTTCCACACAAGTCGTATACATCCTGGGAAAAATCACTGCATCCAAAAACTTAATTTGTTTCGAGTCTTGGTTTAAACATTATGATGATTATGGAAAACAAATGCAGCTGGGTGACATTAAGCTCACCCCCGGGTGTCTTATATCCAAGTATTTCAGCAAACTTTCAAATACAGTTCTTTAAACAAACCAATCATTATAAAATAAAGATACTTCTATATCTCCTTCTATATCCTCTGATGGAAAACTAGCTTCATGCGATCACATGTCACTGAAAAGATTACGTTGATATCTCTTTTCCACTGGAAGCGGCCACTCACCGCAGTATGAACTCTTTGAAACACAAACGCAGTTTGTTGTGATGACGGAAGAGCTTGGGGTCTGCTGGGATTTCATTCAAGAAGACCTGGGCCACCTCCAATGGACCCTGCAGAGACACACAGAGTGAGAAAAGGAAAGAAAAGGCCCCCCTCTCTCCCACAGCGCCAGCGGAGAAAACGAATGCTTCATCCAATGGAGGCCACAAGGTAAAGTCAACACATAAGGGAAAGATCATGAATAAGTCTTTGTGTGAGTGATGTCACTGTGGAGCCAAGAGCAGAGGCATTGCCGCGCTCTTTGTATGTAGTTTCTCCAAAGGGCATTTATCATATAACCGCAGCCGTATCCAGAGGATTTGGATATGTTTTAAACTTGATTAGTGTTGTAAACTGTCACTCTGGAGCTTCAGACTTCACTATAAATATAGAGACGCTGGGAGCATCCGTATGAATCCCTACAACCCTAAGATTTACTTCAATCTTCTATACTGTCCTTAGATTAACTGAAGTATTCAAAAACCACACCTGAGATGTGCAGTAGAACAGGCATGGAGGGAGACCGGGTGGCTGGATGAGTGACGCAGCCAGTGTTTATTTCAAGGGATCAAAGTTTGGTTGGTTCGCGTGGGTCTGTTAGCCCCTGCTGGTAGATGTGCCCATTACAGTACATTATGTGGACCTCAAATACAGTCTTTCCCCTCTGATGGTTAATTAAAATGAGCAAATAACTAAAGAAATAACAGTATATATCACACACACATTCATATATATATATATTATATAATGTATTATATAATAATATATAGTGTAAACACATTTTTTTATTTTGGATGCGATAAATCATGAACAATCATTTACAAGCACTAATATATATATGTGTGCGTGTGTGTGTGTGTATATATGTATTTATATATTTCTCCTGAGAAAAAAAAATGATCACGGTTCACACCTACATATTAAGCGAAATAATATACAACCATTAAGGTTGAAATGTTTTCAAGAACAAACTAATTTTCAGCAGCTATTATTCCAATGTTCATTGACGCATGAACCTTTAGAAAGCATCTTAATATGTTGATTTGCCACTCTATAAATGTCTTATCATTATCAAGGTTGAAAGCAGTTTTGCCGTGATAAACTGTGATAATTTTATAAATATTAAGTATTTATTTGAAATAGAAATCTTTTGTAACATTACATGTCGTTGATCACTTTTGATCAAGTAGCAATTTTCTTAATTATTATTTTAAATAAAAATAAATGTATATTACTTTTAATTGTGCAAAAGAAACAATCAAATAATGTACAAAACATTACATTATGTTAGATATATTAATATAGCATTATTCAATATTTTACCTGTGCCTAAGGTTTCATTTAAGAGAAAATGTCAATTAGACATGAAATTCTATTTTTGTTAGCAGCGGTTCAAGTTTCACAGCTCAGGACAGTTGCTAGTGAAGGGTGTGAGTGTGCATTAAGCTTCAGACCTGATTGACGGTGGCTGTGACAGATCCCTGCAGGACCATCTGAAGCATCACAGCATCTGGCTTCTCTCTGTGCGTGGCTTCAGCCAGCTCTCTAGTCTTCTTCTGCATGTCCTCAATGGCCACCTCGATGGGCGTGAGGTCGAACTGAAAACAGGTGATTTAGACGCGTTTATCAAACTAGCACTGCAGATGAAGCAGATTGTGGGGGGTGACGGGGTCATCTGGATTGTCATTACCTCCTCCTTCTGAATGACGTTGATCCGTGTCTTGATGTAGGGGAAGGCATGCATGGTGGTAAGGATTGTTTTGCGCTTGTATTGCTCGTTGAGTTCTCCTCGGGGCCGCCCACTCTTTGTGAACGGCGTAGTGTACATGAAGCGGCGAAGGTTAAAGTTCTTCTCAAAGTTGGTGAGGCGATCTTTCATCTCATAGTCATCAAAGTAAGGCTCCACATAGGTAATCTGTATGTACGCCTGATGTGAAATATGAAAATCAACATGTTACGTTTAGGACACTGATACGTACATCAATCGCTGAGGGTAACTTTAGCTGAATGAGGCATTTGAGATTTGACTGTAGAGGCAGTCGACAGCCTTTCAACCTAATGAGACTATCACAGAGGTCAAACCGAAGAACGTTTTTGATTGTAATTGTGTTTACATTGGCACGACACTTGATGAGAAGTACCTTGTTAGGATTGAGCTTCTTTCTGTCTACTGGTGTGGAATCTTTAATCATTTCCAAAACTCCATCTCCAAAACACTGACTGTAAAAGTTCTGGAAAATTAGAAGACAAATAAGTCATTTATAATATCAAAGGAAATTTCAGACCATTATAGCGCTGCCTAAAAGCATCAAAACCTCTAACTGACACCTTAAGAAAAACCTTTAAACTTCACATTCATCTTCATCAGAAATGCAGTTCAAAACTTCACAGGGTTCCAGAGAAATTTCACCTCGAGCCGGTGGGATATCTCCGGTAAATGGGTGATTCCTGGCTCTTTGTAGATAAACTCTTGCTCATCCAGGTCTCCAAATTTACAGCCATAAAATCCCACACGGAAGTAGGTTCCAAACATCCTCTTGTGACCCTGAAAGAGTAAAAATAAACATTTAGTTAAAAGATAGCGCTTGCTACATAATGACGCTTGACCTCAGGTTCAAGTCAATATGAAAATCCCCATTTCACAAATGTTTTTAAACTATTTTAAATGTACTGATATTTTCTGAAGTTATAAATAAAGTTCATTACAGTATCTCTTACAAGAAAAATGTGCTTCAAAATGTAATATTTAACTCAATGTGTTATTTTCTGATGATTTGTAATTATTTGTGAAAGTTACTTGCAGCTTTCTTCGCCCTTTTTAGGTTTTAATACACTGCCTTATTTTCTTGTGGTGTGATGAACAACTTGTTGAAATGACATAGTGTCTCAATTAATGCTCCTCAATTAGTGCTCATATTAGTGTTCATAAAACTTAATGTGTAATAGCCATTTAAAAAACTAGCAAAATGCTGTTCAACATCTTTTTATATGAAGTAAAGCATGTCACAGCACATTAAGTTCACTATTTCTGTCCGGCTGCCCACATGCATATAGATCATGATCGCACTAGACAGGCTTCTTCCTGCCTGGCATAGTTATGTAGGAGGACATGCCGTTTGTATGCTTTACCTTTTGAATGATGTTCTCAAAAGCCCTTTGGAGCTTGTCATGTGTGGAAGCGAGCTTCCGGAAATCTCTGTGGGCCTCCAGTATAGGCACGATTACCTTGTACACCTCATTAACAGCCTCATACAACGCGCCCTGTAAGCGAACAATGGTAAGAAGCAATGAACAGTAATACATTTTCTATGTTTTATATATATATATATATATATATATATATATATATATTGTACAGCTATATAAATTTCATTTGAATATTTTAAATAGATAAATTATTGTTAATGATTATTATTAGTATACATATTAAATATAAAATGTATTTTACAATTAAATTAATATATACATTTAGGTTTTTTTAATTACAAAATGTAAAAATAAATTGTTATTGCTAAAAATGTTTCAATATAATTAAATACATAAATTTATATATATATATATATATATATATATATATATATATATATATATATATATATATAAAATTAAGAATTGGCAGTAAAAAATATGAAGTAGCATTAAAAAAGATGAGCTGCTAATTTGGATGCCTTGCTCCACGGATAACTCACATTGCTGAATAGCTCAGCAGCCTGTTCCAGAAGCCCGACTAGGCCATTTTCCGTAAAGTAGCGTCCTGAGCAAACCCCATCCTCGTCTGGAGACAATATGTCGTCTGAGACTGCAGACTCCTCCAGCACGTTAGGAGAGATGTTCTGGTGGGGGGAGACAATTATTTACCTCAGTCAGACAAGGATCTCATTTACACCAAACCGCGTGTGAGGGTTCGAAGAGCAGCCGAGACATAATTCACGCCTACTGTTGTTTTTCGGAAAGGGAGCCGATTCAAGCGTTTCCTAGCCATGATAATAACTCACTTGAAAGGTGACGCTGCCCACAGGCAAGTATTTGTGATCCTCAAGCATGCTGAGATATTCAGCCACCAGGGCCGCGGCGTGCACCAGACACATGGCTGACTCTGTAAAGCACTTCCTGCCGTTGTGCTTCTCTGCCATGTTTTGGAGCCAGGTTAGACGCAGGTCTGGAGATGTCTGGTAACCCTTTGCGATCCTGCAGCCAAAGCAAAACCACAGGTTAATGCTCCAAGGAAATAAATAAAACTGTGTTTCTAATATCAAAGCATATGTGGACTGGCAATATTCGCTCAAGTTATTACACATGTGAGGCACACTGCAGGGCTCAGATGTGCCACTCGGTTACCATGGTAAGTCCAAAAACAGTAGACAAACAGTAGAAACCACAGCGAAAATGGGAAGCAGAAAAGAAAACCACAGGCCTGGGCTCCAGAATGCAGATGCAGACTCAATTTTGGCTGCAGCAGAATACCTATACATGAGGTCCATGAGCATCTCAGGATCTTTCTGGAACTCTTTCATCTTGACTGTGTCTGAGAGGATGCTGTTTAGGTTCCTCAAGAGTTCATCCACCTGTGGGGACAGAAACCAGTAGGGTGATTCATTAAAACAGACGTTTTGTATACTTATTGATTGGACTAGGCTAGATGCCTTCTGGCCAAAGTGTTACCTGTGAGGGCAGCTGTGTAGACTGCATTTCGGTGTCTTCTTCAGCGTATGCTAGGATAGTTCTGAAAGAGCGGCGTAGGTACTCCTCATGGATGTCCGACGACTTGCCGACCAGCGAGGCTAAAGACATCGTCACCTGCATCTTGACTCTGGAGAAATTCTACAAGAACAAAAGGTTTGGCTGCTTTAACTTCTTGTTCTTCTTCATTGTGTCCACATGAAGGAGAGCTTTTTTAGGTGAACTATCCCTTTTATATTCAAGTCACGTTCCAAAGTTTGAATGCCCAAACCATCGTGACAACAGAGGTCTGATTACTGCCTGAGGTTTTTCCTCATTTAGAAAACAGCCCTTCCCCCAGCAGTTCCTATCAACCAGAGCCATGTCATTTATCTGGGCTGGCCCCGCTGAGGTTATTGAAGGTTACATTGTCAGATACAGGTGTTAGGCTGTGAAGGAAAACGCGACACTGCCAGGCGCGGTCGGCCATTGCTGTCATAGTCTCAGATCATTGATTCCACGGGATGCTTGAGCCAGAGGCTGAAAATGCTCCATCCATCTTGCTTAGCATCAGGAAACTGCAAAATGATCCCCCATTAACCCCTGTATAATTGCCAATGGATCATTTCAATGGCACCATTATGTTAAATTGAGCGTGTGTGCGAAGCATCTCTGGACGTCGCCAATCTCGCATCTAGGTCAGTTTCGCCATGAAGAACGGCTCCACATCGACACCGCCGAGAAGATTCATTCTGAATTTGTGCGGAGACCTGACTTCACTGTTTTCACCGTTTAATCTAATGTGAGAAACGGCCTTGGGAAACATAAAAACACAAAGCGTAGGCCAGAGGGGTAAAAGACGGTCTGCCGCTAAAAGAAAATCAACATGACTTATTCAAGGTTACACTAACGACGGGACCGATTGCTGGAGCCTTTTACAAACCAAACAAGCAAACAAACAGACAGACAGGGAGAGAAATCCATCCTTTGCCCATTAAAGATGAATGAGATGGCAAACAACACGACCATCTGGTAGGGGAGGGCTGAGAAACTGAGTAAACAGAGGAAATACTCGAGCCATCAGGCTGGTGCACACGGCGAGCAGCGACAGGCTCATGTTATCAGACAGCAGACAGACAGACAAGAATAACATTGTAGAGGGCATTGTCAATGTTACGTCTGCTTCATGTTATCGCAGAAAAGACATTTCATTTGTTTAACAACAGAGGTGCTGATTGATCAATCAGTTGGCGTCTTACACTAGCGGAGCTGTAGCTGTATCTCATGATCAGGTAGAGCGTAGCACAAGCCTGACTCCTGTTGCCGTCCACACAGCTGCTGCAGTAGTGAAGAACCTTCTGACACAGGTCTGCACACTGCTCGGCCTCCTCCTCAAACAACAGATCGCCAAACTGAAAAACAGCATCGGATCAGTCATGTATTCAATATTACATGATTACAGAAAGGGGAGACTGGGGATGGTTTGAACATGAAGTTACACGTGACATGCCAACATTTAAATTCATAAATATAGAAGACGCTCAGATTCAGTTAAAAGTACTGGACAATGTATAAAAATAAAAATTGAAAAACTTTAAAAGTGTAAAATGAAAAGTAGCAGTAGGATAATAGTTTAGTCCAACATGGGTAAACTGATAAAGTGCAAATAAATGCAACGACAGCCATTCAGTTGGATATGTGCAAAAAAATACATAAGGGTTTGTTCACAAAGAGCATCAACATGTACAGTCAGTTTATCTGAAAGTAAAACTTAAAAAGTAGTGATCGAAACAGTAGATTCTAATTTGAGTGACTTTTGTAAAGTATTCAATCATTTGCAGCAGAAAATTTAAAAGAAGAGCGCCCAAAAGAGGTGCGGGCTTTTGTAGGGTCTAGAGAGATATATTTACTCGAATGCAGGTTAAATACAGGCACTGATATGGCTATTAAAGTAAACATTATTACCAATGTTTAAAAAAAAAAGTTTAATATGGTTGTACATTTTTTTTAAGGATTCTTTGATGAGTAGAAAGTTAAAAAGAAGAGCATTTATTTAAAATGTAAATATTTTGCAACATTTTTATTAATGTCTTTACCATCACTTTTAACCAGTTTAATGTGCCCTTGCTGAATGAAAGTAGCAAGTTCTAAAAAAAAATCTTTTAAACTTTAGTGTATGATTAATTTACTTTATGATTTAATTTAGAAAATTATTTAATTTGAATCACTTAAGCAGTCAGTAGGGAGACTTTTTTTTATCTTTTTTTTTTATATGAAACATATATATATACATATATTGAAGTCTCCCCTCAATATCTATAGCGGTTACGGCCTTTAATATACATCTTGAATGTGTGTCTCTATATTTTCCAGTAAATGTTAATAATTAATTAATGATTTGCCATTATTGTTAATTATTCTTAAATTACAGTCCATGTGTCAAACATTCACCCCCGCACTATTTTCAAAAATTATTTCAAAAAGACGTATCTTAACGTATCATAACATGTCATAACGTATCTTTCAAAACTAAAAAAAAAGGTTCTCTGCTTTGACTTCATATTTAAATCTCTCTCTGTAACTTATTTTAGCATATTTGCTGGGGGGGTGATTTTTGTTTTGACATGTTTTCTTTCGTTTATTTATTTATTTATTTTTCTGACAGGACCCAATTATGAACCAGAAATGAACCATGTAGACAACCAAAACCCGTTGTAGCCTACAGCTATAAGAATTAGAACGAGTTACACTAAAATAAACCATAATAAATGCTGTTCTACGGTTATAAATAAAAACAAATTCAATTTCAGCACATTTTAGTGTATTGCCAGACGAAACGAATAAACGTGGCACACACACACGGTCAGTACCTTAACTATGAGAGCTCGTATGGTGCTGAAACAGTGTGACAGGAAGCTGGTGCTCTGGTTACAGGTGAGAGAGTGCAGCAGAACCTTCAACACTCCACCAACCACATTATCCTTACAGTCCGCCAGAGGAACTGCCTGCAACCAGGACACAAACCAAAAGCATTATTCCATACTCAAATTCCTAACTATTTTTTCTTTCCACGGTAAGAGTTGTGTGTTACCTGTACGATCATCTCCAGCAGGTCCAGGACTATCAGATTGGTCTCAGTCGCCAGGTTACCACTGATTATGGCCTCCTGGTCCAGCTCTGCTTTGGATCTGAGGAAACAACAACAAGACATTGAGCAAAACAAAAAAAAAAAGCTTAATTTGAGCTGTAGATTAGAGCCGTGGAGAACTAGAATCAACTATAAATAAGAAGTGGCACAGGTAAAATGGATGTGAAGCGTGAAATGATGGTACTATTTTACGCTCACTTGTCCTGCCTGTCGTTTGTCTGGCGCCACTGTGTAAGGTCTTTCCTCCAGCGTAGGTTCTCTCTCTGACCCAGCGTCCGGTCGTTACCTTGCACAACACACAGCCAACACACCAAGACGGGACATATTTAGAAAATATCTAAACAAAGGAAGTCTGCGGACTGTAAACATGTAAAATTAGACAGCATTTTACGAGAAATTAAAAATAATTTTAGTGCATTGCGGAAAACAAATATTATATTATTCATTACGCCAACAGCAACTTTCCCTTCTGAAGTTAAATGAATAGTTATGTCATAATTTATTCATCTGCATGAATAAAAAGCTGTATTTCAAGAACAAGGTTTTAAAAACCTGTATGATTTACTCATACTATTTTGTATTGAACAAAAGGTAACCTGTTTTAAATATCCTGACTGTAACATATATATATATATATATATATATATATATATATATATATATATATATATATTTATTTATTTATTTATGTGAGGTGATTTTTATTTTATACATTTTAAAATGTATTTATGGGACGGAAAAATATCACAAAATTGCATATTTGTCACACTTAAAAGATTCAGACCATTAAACTAATTTTAATATTACACAGAGATAATGCATGTAAATTCAACATGCTGTTTTTAAATGATTATTTCATTTATTAAGGGAAAAAAGCTGTTCAAACCTACAGTACCTGGCCCTACGTGAAAAAAGTAATTGCCCAATCCTGTTAAACCATGACAGAACTGTGATTAAGCACATTATTTTATAAAGCGGAGTTCAATTTCACTAGCCACACTCAGGCCTGTATAGACAATAAGAACATTTCTGTCAAAGTGAAGAGAGCTAAAGAAATTCAAGAACAGATGAGAAACAGAAGAGTTGACATGTATCAGTCTAGAAAGGGTTATAAAGCCATTTCTGGTTCCAGTGAACCAAGGTCAGAACCAGTATCCACAAATGGAGAAAACATGGAACAGTGGTGAACCTTCCCAGGAGTGGCCAGCCTGCCAAAATTACTCCAAGAGCGCTACAACGACTCATCCAGGAGGTCGTAAAAGAACCCAGAACAACATCTAAAGAACTGCAGGCCTCACTTGCCTCAATTTAGGTCAGTTTTCATGATTCAGCAATAAGAAAGAGACCGGACAAAAACGGCATCCAAGGGAGAGTTCCAAGACAAAAGCCACTGCTGACCAAAAACAACACAAAGACTCGTCTCAGATTTGCCAAAAAAATATCTTGATTATCCAAAAGACTTTAGGGGAAATATTCTGTGGACTGATGCAACAAAAGTTTGCATCAATAAGTATACAAGCTTTTTGGAAGGTGTGCGTCCCGTTAGATCTGGCGTAAAACCAACACAACATTTTGTAAAAAGATCATGCCAACAATCAAACATGGTGGTGGTAGTGTGATGGTCTGGAGCTGCTTTGAAACTTCAGGACCTGGACCACTTGCTATAATTGATGGAAGCATTAATTCTGCTCTCTATCAGAAAATCCTGAAGGAGAATGTCCGGCCGTTAGTTTGTGACCTCAAGCTCAAACACACTTGGGTTACGCAGCAGGACAATGGTCCCAAACACACCATCAAGTCCACTTCTGAGTGGCTCAAAAACAACTAAATTAAGTTTTTGGAGTGGCCAAGTCAAAGTCCGGACTTAAATAGTCCTTTCATGCTCGAAAACCCTCCAATGGGGCTGAATTAAAACAATTCTGCAAAGAAAAGTGGGTCAAAAACCCTCTGCAAATGTTGCTGCAAAGGGTGGAACAACCAGTTATTAGATTTAGATAGCAATTACTTTTTAATGTAGTTCCAGGCAGGTTTGGATATATTACATATTAATATAAAAAAAAAATTCATCTGAATCATTCAAGTGTGACAAATATGCAAAGAAAAAGACAAAAACAGGAAGGAATACCCTTTGTATTCCATGGAAGAAAGAAAGTAAATGATGACAGAATTTCCTTTAAAGGCTAAGATATGAAGTAGAACATGAGATGCAGCTCACCTCCCACCCTTTTCATCATCTGTCCTCTGGCTCCGATTCCTCCCAGCAGAGCCTCCTCCAGACGCGCTTTAGCCTGCTGAGACTTCTGCAGGGCCTGTGTGCTCACCTTATCAGAACTCTGCTTCCCCTACACACACACACACACACAATACACCACATGAATATCTTCTAATGACATCCAAAGGACGTCTTCCTGTCCAAATCAAAGTACATCCTGTCACTGTGACTAAGCACTTCTTGAAGGTCACCGAGTGATGCTGCAGTGACTGATGTGTTTTTTACCCTGTACTCAAAGCAGGAGATGCAGATGGCGAGGAGCTCCAGCAGACGGTTCATCTGAGATGAAGGAATGTCCACAGTCCAGCGTTGGATCAGATTCGGATCTGCGTTCTTGATTATCCACAGGAAACACATGAGCAGATTGCGACTGGTCTCTGCTGTCAACATGTTGCTAGTTTTCCCCGTCTGGACAAAATACATTGTCAAAGAATATTCAAATGAGAATGACTGTTTCTTTGGAATATATCAGATGAATAGACAAATATCCATACATATTACAAGGATCTCTGGAATGATTTTGATTGGTCAATTGCGGTCTAATATATTGAATGCTAAAACTCTATACTCTCATATCACTCCAAGTGTTGTTGTTGTGGTTAACAGAAACTAAAACTGAAACTATTAAATTACTTTCCTTTATTGAATTTAACTGGAAATTAAGCTTGTAACCCTACACTTGTTTTTTCACTCAGGCAAAATTCTTATTTTTCTTAAAGTACTAAAACTATAACTGAAATCCAAATAGTTTAAAGATACAGAAAAATATATAAAAAAAAACTAATAAAAATGACAAAAGCACCATTTTTTTTTTTACAATTTAAACAGTAATTAAACTGGAAACTCATTCTTTCAAATAAAATCTATTTTGAAATATTAATAAACATTATTATTGCATATAAAAAATACTAAAATAGCAATGACCACTCCACAGACTTTTTTTCTTATACAGTTAAATTATATAAATATTTAATGTTAAATTTAATTTCACATGTCAATTATGTTTTTAATTATTTTAATATGATATAATACAATGCAATATATTATAATATCATATAATATATAGGCCTAACATTCTAAAAAATGATCCATACCACAGAGGCCACCGAGGCCAGTGCATTTCTCCCTAAAGTGTTGAAAGGATTTCCAGCGATTGCCAATGCTACAGACTGATTGATGGGGGTGATGCTGTCAGGATCTTCCTCAGGCCCACCGGACTTCCCTTTACCTCCACGCGAGTCAGATACTGCGAAGACAACATATACTCACTCACACATTTAAACCACAGATCTGAAAAGCAGGATCCATTTCAAACTACCATCATGCACCACCAGAGAGCCATAATCCAGCATTTTGGCCCTCTGGCTAAGAGCAACTAGAGATTACCAATGTGACTTGTGTACGGCAGTACCTGTGAAGTCAAGGTAATTGATGGAGTCGATGATAATGCCCACTAGAGGGAGGTAGAGAGCAGCAATCTTAGCCTTGACCTCTGGCCTCGAGCAGCGCTGGTCCAGATCGTGAGCGCACAATAAGCTGTATGTGGCGTTGATGGCCTTTTGTTGTACTCTCCCCCTGTGTATACACACATTCATTAATAACGTTTAGTACACGCACTCTTGAAAAGTTCACTGAACGCTTTACTGGCACACATGTGAAATGTGACTAACCCCTCTGACTCCATGTCCAGTGCTGTGCTCAGTTCGGTCAGCAGCAGTCCGGTCAAGTAATGGCGCTGCTTAAAGTCTTGTGACAGATCAAACATGGCTGCGATCTTATTGTCCTGAAAACTGCACATGCTGGAGGTCTGGTGACAGAGACAAAGGTTTTACATCGTCTCCGAATACTGTGAGGGTCAGACACAGCTGATGATGTTTCGGCACTGACCTGTGAGGAGGTGGAGGGGGACGGGGAGGCGGGGGCAGACGCAGGGCTGCTGAAGAACAGGCTCAGGTTGAGGTAATGCTCATGACTGCACAGGACCCTCAAAAACTCCAACCTCATACTGATCAAAGTCGACATGTTCACGCTCTTTGCTGCCATCTGAGGAGAGAGAGAAAGAGCAGGGTCAACACTGATAATAAATCAGCATATTAGAATGATTTCTGAAGGATCATCTGACACTGAAGCCTGGAGTAATGATGCTGAAAATGTAGTATATTATAATATATTTTAAAGTATGTTAAAACGGGCTTGTGGTGTTCACTGAACTGATTAGTTGTGAATGATTTCTTTCTATTAAGATAATGATTAGTAAATGAGACGAGGTGCGGGACCTGGTTGCAGTAATTCTTCACCAGCTGGAACACGAAGCCTCGGTCCATCAGAGACATCAGGTCATACAGGAAGAAAGCCAGGCTGATGTTAACCTTCTCTGCCTGCTCCAGCTCCTACAGACAAATGAACACACGCATCTCTTCCCGTCAGCACTGACAAATAACATTCCTCCAGAGGATCTAACCTCTTGTTTGTCTCTGTTCGGATGGGATTCGATCACCTTTTGTTGTTTTACTAAAATGTTTCCAATCTCGGCAGTCACCACGTTGACAATCGTGGTGATGTCGTCTTTGAAACGATCCGAAAACCGATTCCTCCGAGAGATCGCCTTCTTATCCAGCTGAGACACGTGCTGGCTCATGCTCTTCACCTGGAGTGTGTACGTATGGGCCGTGAGAATCCCCCCCAAAAAAACTCACTAAACATCTTATATGGGAAATTTCAAGTTGGTTTGCTCAGCAACATGCTTATATTCAATCACAAACATCTTACAAGAAGTTCGAAGAAGAACCAGGCGTATTTGTAGACGTTTTCTCTGCAGACTCCAGTGCTGACCACCATCTGAAGAGCCAGCTCCTCATGGAACAACTACACAGACACATGGATTTGTTTATTAGGGAACACAACCTCTGCTGAAACGACAGATTTCTTCGGTAATGAAGAGGCAAGTCAACCTTTCTGTTTGTGGGCCGTGTGCTTGAGCTTTGTGAAGTACTGGAGACGTTTCCAGCTGTTGACATGCGACTGCCAGGAAGATTTAAACCCTGGTGGAAACCAAAAATGTGTGAACAATAAGAAAAATATGGCAATTGAGTGTATATGTGCATGTAAAAAAAGAATGTAAAATGTTAATTTGAATTTAAAAGAAATTGTGTTCTTCAAAATATTATTTGAAAAATCTGTAATAAAATATAAATACAAAATATGAATTTTAAGCAAATTTCTTTCATTATTAATAAATACTATAATAGTATTTATTAGCCATACTTAATATTATTGTTTATATACGTATGCTAAACATCAAATTGGCTAGAAAAATGTAAGTATGATATTGCATTTGTATATTCATTAATTCCTGAAATAAGATGAAATAAATTAAATATGAAATAACTGAAAAAACTGCAAACTGAAATAAAATAATTGCAAGCTGAAGTACAATAATTAGTCAATAAATGAAAATATAGACATTTGGAAAAAAAACTAACAAAATTATAAATAAATACTATAAAAGATATAAAAATCAATAAAAAAAATTATGTTAATATTTTATGCATGCTAAATATTTATAATAAATAGTTTATATAAATAATACATATTTATAGTAAAAAATATTAATTCTATATAGAAATAAAATATTAATTTCAGTATATTAATATAATAGCGGTAAGATAAACGTAATATAGTATAAAATGTTTGAGATCTTATTCATTCTGACTGTAATAAAAGTGATTCTGAAATTTCTTACAAAATGAAATACCAGTTTCAGTATATTAATATAATATAATACAATTGGTAGCACTTTATTTTACAGTCCTGCTCCTTATGTACATACTATGTACTTATTATAGTAATTACAATAACTATGTAACAAATAGGTACTAACCCTGAACCTACCCCTAAACTTAACCCTACCCCATGTAGTTACCTTGTGTTACTAGAACTTTCTTAGATAAATACACTGTAAGTACACTATAAGTACATGCGAGTACATGTACTGTAAAATAAAGTGCAACCATACAATTCTTAAATATTTAAGAAATTCAATGAAATTTCCCTCAAATGTAATTCAGTATATTCCTCTTCCTATCATTCTGTGGCCAATTCAAATTCCAGCTCATGAATTTTTGTCCAGCACAAGTTTGATGTTGTGCCTGTACCTTTCCTAGAATGTTATTGACCTCTGTGTCCTCTGGGCTCTGCGGTGCTGGTATATCAGGGTTGCTGCTGGAGCGGATCCGTGACTGGAGCAGCATCAAGCCGACCGTGGTGGCCGTGGCGCGAGTCAGAGTGCTGTATCGGCTCTCAGGGTGAGCCATCAGACCTCCTGTGCCTGGCGAACATAAGCCTCAGCTCAGTGACAGACAACAACAGAACAAGTCCCAAAGCCACTAAAACCTCTCTTCCACACAGAATAATGGACGGTTTCAGACTGGTGAAGAATGACATCCTTGGCGGTCAAGATGATGTCACAGCCCTACTGTACCTGGGGTGTGGATTTCATGGTGTGTGTCCGGCAAGCGGAACACAAAGTACAGGTATGTTGCTAGGAGACAGTTTCTGCCCTGGTGGTCCTTTGCCAGCTCCTGACTGTTGTGAAGACTGTTGACCACCGACACCACAGACTCAAATGCAATCTGGGCCAGATTTGCTGCACAAAACAAGATTAGAACTCCAGCTGACAATCCTGAACATGCATATTCGCCGACACAGTATGCAAAAATCAGTACATCAAATGTCCTTCTATGCTAAAAAATTTGTCTTGAGTTTTTAGTCCTTCCAGTGAGTGTAATAGAAAAGCTAAAGCTCTTCCTATCTGAAACGCACCGGTCTGTCCAGCGATGACCATGGGCTGCATGATGAGACGGAAGAGCTTGTCGAGGACCTGGTGCAGAAACAGCACCAGTGGCTCCAGGCCGGAGGAAGACAGCGAGATGATGCTGAGCTTCAGCTCGTGCTCAAACATGTTTTCCGAAATCTTCTCATCTCCCACTCGAATAGGGAATATGGCCTTGCCCTCCAGAGCGTGACACAGAGTGAAGAAACGCTCCAGGTGACTGTCCTGTGATTGAATAAAAAGATTTGTTAACAACTTCTTTTAATGAATGCTTCTGAAATATTTGTTCACTGCATAATATTAGAAAAAAAAATTTACCTATAGAAACTGGTATTTTATTTACTTTATAGGTTTCTGATAATAATATAATAAAATATAAAAACTATTAACTAAATACTTAATAAAAATTTAAATAACGCATACATTACATACACATTAATTAAACTTAATTAAAAAATGAAAGAAAACACTATATACATACTATGTACATAGAAATCAATAATACTCTCAATACTTTATATGTAATAATACATTTATTTTTCTATTTTCAGTTTTTATTTTAATTTAAGCTTTTGACGACTTTTTGAGCTTTGGATCATTTTGTGCTTTTGATTTGTCTTTCTATTAAATATGTTTACATTTATTTAGTCCTTAATCTTCAGTTAGTTTCCAAGGCAACATTTCTAAAAAAACAATTTTTCATCTGTAATAATTCAGTCAAATCTTATTCCTGTCATTTTATATGTGGTTGGTCAATTTCATTCAGATAAGTATTTTTCACACTAGCTGATATTTGAATACTTTAATAACATTTAATAAAATGTAACTCTAGAACTCTCTATTCTAATTCTATATTATCTATGATTGATTGTAATGCTAGCCTCTAACACTAGGATTCTATTTTCTTTATTCGAACTACTTGTTTTATTTTATTTTAAAAACAAAAAAGACCTTCTAACGTTGGTGTTTCCTATTCTTTTTGTATTCTACCTGCCTGTTGTGCCATTATTATTATATTATTATATTTTTTAAACTTGCTATGTTTACTGTATTAGGCTAACTGAGATTTGTCATAGCACTTAAATATTGTTGCTCTTTTGTTGGCTTGATTGCTTCTATTGTCCTCATTTGTAAGTCACTTTGGATAAAAGCATCTATTAAATGACAAAATGTAAATTTAGTTTAGCTGAAATGAAGGGCTCAGTCTGGTTTTGTTGGTTCGGAGCTTTTTTAGCTTATGGCCAACCAGCAGGGTCCTCACATGACACTGATTGACCTCGCGGTCTTGCTAGTTAACCTAGTTAAAAAATGATGCTGGAAGCATCAGCACACCAGTATTCAAAAAACGACATAAGCTGGACTTTCCAGCTGGAAATTTAGTTCTGAGAGCGTTTCGCTTTCGCACCTGTGTTTGGACTGAGGACACAGCTTGTAGCTCAAGGTTGAACAGTCCCTTATGATTCTCCAACCACTTAACAGGAGGTACCTGAGCTGGCAGTTTCTGAAGGCATATAAAAAGGTTACAGAATATACACAGAAGAATCATTGAATATGTGCCCAAACGAGACGTCAATGCAAGGTTCCGAAAATGAAATGACTGGCATCCAAAAAAGGCAGATGTGAAATGGTCGACTGTACCTCTGGGGAATGCAGGGAATAGTTCAAAGGAAGTCTGTCCAGAACGATTGGCAGACACTGCTGCCCCGTCTGCAGCCTGTCATTGTTCAGCAAGGGTAACCACTGCAGGGAGGAAGTGAAGTCATGTCACTCATCTGTGTGTGGACAGTGTTAACATCGCTGGAGTCTGGGTTCGACCTTTCTCCCTGGCTATAATCTTTACCACAGATGCATTTATTTGATCACAAATACAGTAACAACTGTAATTGTTATCTATTTGAATTTGAATTTATTCCTGTGATGACACAGCTGAATTTTCAGCATCATTACTCCAGTCTCCAGTGTCACATGATCCTTCAGAAATCACTTTAATATGCTGATTTGGTGCTCAAGAAACATTTCTTATCCTCATCGTTGAAAACAGTTCTGCTGCTTAATATTTTTGTGGACACCAATATATTTGATACAAGATTCAAAAGAACAAAATTTATTTTAATAAGTCATAACTGTCACTTTCCATCATTTTATGGCATCCTTGCTGTATAAAAGTATTCATTTCTTTTAAAAAACAGCACTGTATACTGTAGAGTCACTCACTGAATATCCAATGAGAGCCTCCACACTTCCAGTCTGGTTCTGTTTCTGCTGGCAGCTGATATGGTAAAAGGTGAACAGTAAATGATGCTTCTCTGTTAAACGGGCTGGAAGACGGATCTTTATCTCATCATAGAAATCAGGAGACCTGTGGAGGAGATAGAAACCACCCTTACATTATTGCTTGATATACTGATCACTAAAATCGTTGTAGGATTGATGATTACCTGTTATGGTATGTGACTGGAGTGTAGACCTCTTGAAGAAACTCAGGGCCGCTTGATTTTCCAAAGATTACCTTTTTTGGACAGTGCAGAGAGGTCAATATCAGCTTAATGGCAAAAAATACACCAAATGAGAACATTTTTAAATCTACTCTACAGCAATTACACACACAGTTATGAAATTTGGCCTTATGACTTTGTTATACAGACAAATGTCATTTGGGATTAAATGGTGTGTCACTTAAAGTGTAAGTTTTATATATTTCATTTATGTTATTTATTCGCAATCGACTTGAGATCATACAATACAGTTACAAGTACTATTATTATATTAATAATAATAATCAATTTCACATTATTTTTATATTATATAGTTTGCATAATACTGTTAAATCATAGTCTCTTTAAAGCTTTGTAAACATATTGCACAGGGGTAGAATGACAATAATTGAAATTGAACAGAAAATGTATATGTTTAATATATGTAAATAATACCCTTAATGTATATTCGAATATAAATGTATAAATAAATCTGAATATGGTTTTGCACTCACAGGCATGGCACAGCTAGGATCCTCACCACTCATGAACTGGATTTTAACCGTAATGTTTCTGGCTGAAGTCAGACGGTTAGTAAGATTCAACCTCAGAGGATACACATACAGCAGGTTCCTGTAACATGAATAGCATAAAAGAAAATAAACTCTAGAAGTTATTTGCAGACAAAATAATGAATCCATCTGGAATCCACGATTGGCTGTAAAAACATTAACTGGCCACTAGATGGCGCAGACCGCTCACAGTTCAACACTTACAACAAGGAAGAAACTAGTTGCCCCAGTGTTGCCATGTTTCATAAAGTCATAAATAAGGGAAGTTGCTTCCGGTTGTCCTGGCTTACTTCCATAGAGCATTTGATTAAATGTAAGATTATTCTAGAATTAATAAAACCAATTAAGCAAAGTCCTTAATCTATAAACACCCTCCGAACATCCCTCTGATCACAGGGTGTTTTTAAGTTAAGCTAATTTTTTTTTTTATTTGTAAGATCTGATTGCTTTTTTATGATACCTGGCAACATTGTCCTGCACACAGTTTTTCCAACTATCTGTGTTCATAGTAAATGAGTGACTAATACCAACCACAGTTCTGCACTAAAAATTCTGACAAACCTTTTTCCTCATAACTAAGACATTTTTAAGGTTTGTGATTAATCGCTGCATCCCATTTCTGCTAGATCTGAGCCTGACAACTCATGTGTGTGTGCACGTTTACAGTGGGAGAAATATATATTTGATCCCCTGCTGATTTTTTAAGTTTGCCCACTTACAAAGAAATTAAGGGTCTGTGTTTTTGTGGTAGGTTTACCTTAACGGATAGAGACAGAATATCAACAACAAAAAAAACAATTTCTGAAAAAACACATTATATAAAAGTTAGAAATTGATTTACATTTCAGTGAGTGACTTAAATATTTGATCCCCTACCAACCAGTAAGAATTCTGTCTCCCACCGATTGGTTATGTGCCCATGTGGAACACAGATTAGTCCTGCCACTTTAAGAAGTTACTCCTCTTGTGTTAGGTGTATAAAACAACTGTCCACACATACTGTATCTTCCATTCCAACCTCTCCTCCACCATGGCCAAGACCAAAGAGCTGTCAAAGGATGTCAGAGAAAAGATTGTATATCTGCACAAGGCTGGAATGGGCTACAAGACCATCAGCAAGAAGCTTGTTGAGAAGGAGACAACTGGTGGTGCAATTATTCGGAAATGGAAGAAATACAAAACAACCATCAATAGGCTTTGGTCTGGAGCTACGTGCAAGATCTAGTCTCAAGGGGGAAGGATGATGATGCGAAATCCTGACAATGACCCCAAGAACACCATCCCTACAGTCAATCACGAAGGTGGAACATTATGCTTTAAGTAGAGGATGACTTCACCACGTTGAGGGGCAAGTGGACAGGGCCATGTACTGTAAAATCTTGGATGCGAACCTCCTTCCCTTAGCCAGAAAACTGAAGATGGGTCATGGATAAGTCTTCAAGGATTACAATGACCCAAAACAACAAAGGAGTGGCTCAAGAAGAAGCACATTAAGGTCATGGAGTAGCCTAGCCAGTCTCCAGACCTCAATCCTGTAGAAAATCAGTAGAGGGAGCTGCCAGACAACAGCCAAGAAACCTTCAGGATTTAGAGAGAATCTATAAAGACGAGTGAATCAAAATCCCTCCTGAGATGTGTGCAAACCTGGTGACCAACTCCAAAAAATGTCTTACCTCAGTGCTTGCCAACAAGGGTTTCTGCACCAAGTACTATGTCATGTTTTGCTTGGGGATCAAATACTTATTCCACTCACTGAAATGCAAATCCATTCCTAACCTTTTTGTTTGGCCTTCTGTCTCTTAACCTACCATACAAATAACAAACCCTTCATTTCTTTATAAGTGGGCAAACTTACAAAATCAGCAGGGGGTCAAATAAATATTCCCCCCACTGTATGTGGTTTATGAGGACACAAATGTGTATAATGACATGGGCATGACACATGTATTACAACATAAAGGTCATTTATGAAGACACTTTCGGTGTCCCCATAATTCTAAAAGGCTTATAAATCATTCAGAATGAAAGGAAAGGATGTAACATGTGGCCAAATGTGGTGTCCCATACTTGAAATTTGTGCTCTGCATTTAATGCATTTAACCCATCCAAGTGCACAGTCACAGCAGCGAGTAGTGAACGAACACACACACTGTGAACACACTCCCAGAACAGTGGGCAGGCAGAGTAGCGGTGCCTGGGGATCAGTTGGGGGTTCGGTGCCTTGCTCAAAGGTCTCACCTCAGCTGTGGTTCTGAGGGTGGAGAGAACACTGTACACTCGACAATGCTTGCTGGACCTTAGACTCGAACCCATGACCTTTGGGTTACAAGTCTGACTCTCTATCCATTAGGCCACAACTGCCCCCCTCTGTTAGGGGAGGGGGCACACAAACAGGAGGAGCCACTAAAAGGGGAGGAGCCACTCAATTATTTGAACTGGACTATAGAGGTTAAATTTGACCTATTGCTCATAATTGACCAGCCCAAATAGAAATTTAAATCTGATAAAAGACTGAATAGATCTATGCATTTCAAAAATACAAATGTAGCAAAAATAAAAAGAAATTCAGCCACAAACGAGTCAACTGAACAGTGTGTGAGTGTGTTAGAGTGAGAGAGAGAGAGAGAGAGAGAGAGAGAGAGAGAGAGAGAGAGAGAGAGAGAGAGAGAGTTTTTTTTCTGTTGTGAGAGTTGGTTGCACATTTTGATGCCTGGTGACAGGGGTAGAGGGCTCCCACATAAAGCACCTTCATGATAGATAATAGCGTCCCATCAAGAGTCAATCTATTCCTAGTTTTAGTTTTGTTCAAACCCACCATGGAGAAAACTCTCTACAGTGGGATCACCTTATTTATGCGGAAGCAACAACATTCTGATTTCTGACTGGCTGGTACTGCAGGTGCCATTTAACTCTGTATAAAAACTCTGAGACAACTATGAAATCCATATACCCTCATCTATAAATTGTATATAAAACGGGGCAAGTTATCCCCTACTTCTCAGCGTGAGAAATACAAGGTGTGGTGTGAGAGCATCTAAATCTAAATCTAATCTAATCTTTAAATCTAAAAACGCATTAAGTTTCTTGTAAGGGGTAGGTTTAGGTGTAGGGAAAATACCGTTTGTACAGTATAAATGTCATTACACCTATGGAGAGTCCCCTTAAACCATAAAAACCAACATGTGTGTGTGTGAGAGACAGAGAGGGCTTACCGATATATACAGTGAGGCACATAGACTTCACTAGAAGGGAACTCCAGCACTTCTTTAACCGGCCGTGGAGTTTTCTCAGAAACTGGCTTCACTGGAATCAGTTCTGGGGACAGACACCCGGGAACCGTCTCTGGGACTGGGGACACTTCCAGTTTCAGAAAACCTTTCAAACAACACATAAATAAATGGTCACATGCCAAAGTTTGATCCTTGAAAATAAATGTTTGACTAACTGTTAACTCCTACACATATGAGTTTTTTCCGTGGATGAACTGGACTATAAAAAGGCACAAGTTAGAAACTCTCCTCACCAGGTATGATCTTAACACGCCGCTGACCGGACGACCTCTTGATGTCCGCCAGGAACTTGAACAGGTCCTCGTCACTCAGACGCTCTCCTTCCTGCCAGCACACACAGTAAAAATTTAGCTCATCTCAAAAATGAACCCAAGTGTCAAATGGAAGAATATTTCCAGAATGTAGTGTGATGTTAGAGCTAGCTGAAGAACGCAGGCACCAATTAATCTGAAGAATGTGACGAGTGGAATGATGCACTCACGCTGACCAACTAAAATTCTAATCATTTCAACAGCTTATTTTTTTCCCAGAGCTAATTCAATGAGTTAGGTTTTTTTTTTAGCACAGGAAAGCACTGTTCTGAAAAAAAAAATCTAATGAATGTTTCTTGAGCATCAAATCAGCATACTAGAATGATTTCTGAATGATCATGTGACATTGAAGACTGGAGTTATGGTTGCTAAAAATGAAGCTTTGCCATCATAGGAATAAACACATGTTCAAATATATTACATTAAAAACATTAAATTATAATGATATTTTACAATATTACTTGTTTTACATTTTTAAAAAACATTACAAAATCTTACTGACCCCAATACTCTGAATGAACCTCTGTACATAAACAACAAAGTCCCATCTACATTCTTTCTTGAATATTCTATTTGTTATAAATGTGATACCTGCTTGATTAATGTGCACGTGGTAAAAGCTGGTTTGAAGCCAGACAGGACATAGTTGTCCTCCATCATGCTGAATCTGTCAGAGTTACGTCTGGGCAATCCCTTCTTTTCCAAACTACTCCTGCCTGTGCCATAATCAAAATGGAACACAATTATGGATATAGAAATTTTTTAGAGAGTGAGTGCAGTACAACAGACCAATGATGTTCATCTGTTCAGTATTTCACCATTGATGCTGTCTGTGTCACTTGTTTCTCTCTCCAGTGTGGAGTTGATGGCACTCATGATGTTGACCGTGGCAAAGGCGAAAGGCATCCTGTAGCGGCCCAGTCTTTGACAAAACCCCTCCGCCTGATTCCTCAACTTCTCCAGCTTGTCTCTGTTCTGATGTATAGAAAAAAAAGAAAGTGGTTTTATGAATTACAGTATTTATCATTAGAGAGTGTGTAGAGGATAACCAACTTATTGTTTGAATTCAAAATAATGAATCTACTCTTCTGGCAAAGCTTTCAACTAGACATTGGCACATGGTTGCAGGGTAATTGTCATAACCAATGCCAAAATCAAATAATGAGCAGGGCTGTCAACATACTTTTGGCCATGTCGTGTATTTAAACAACTTGAGAGATAGAGAAGTATTCAGCGTTTACCTTAGCGTCACTCTCCTTCAGTAACATGTATGGTTCAGCACAATCCCCGATCTCTCCCTGCTGTAGAACCTTCTCGATCTACACACGTTCAACACAAACACACTATTAATCATCTCCATTATAATCTCCACTATCATGGGGAATATTTACTATTAACATTAGTGTCAGAATGTTGTTTTTAATATTAATTAGACAAAAATATTAAGCACCTCAACATTGATAATAATAAGAAAAGAGCCCCAAAGCAACATATTAGCATGATTTCTGACAGATCTTGTGACACTGAAGACTGGAGTAATGGCCACTGAAAATGAAGCAGTCACAGGAATAAATCAAGAAAAAAAAAAAAAACAGTTATTTTAAATTGTAATAATATTTAACAATATTATGGTTTTAGAGGAAAGAAAAATGGTGAGAATAAAAGACTTATTACAAAAGCATAAAACAAGTTATACTGACCATAAAGTTTTCAATTATGGTGAACATAAAATGTATGAAATTTACTCAAACTTCACTAAAAATAAAGAAAACTTTCACTTTATGTTAAGGTCCAATTGTCGCTATTAACAACCCTTTAACTATGACTCATAGTTTGCTGCCTATTAATTATTAGTAAGGTAGTTGTAAAGTTTATGTATTGGGTAGGATTAGGGAATAATGATAAAATCATGCATAATATGTGCTTTATAAGTACTAATAAAAAGCCAGTATGTTAATAATAGCCATGCCAATAAGCAACAAGTTAATAGTGAGAACGGGTCCCTATCCTTGCCGCTGCCGCCTCTGGCTTGCTTAGTTGGGGACACTTCATTTACAGCGATATCATTGACTTAACTGCAAATGATTGCAAAGCTATTATTTAAACTGAACTGAGCTGGATGATGACATCACTGAATTCAATGATGAACTGCCTTTAATTGTCATTGTGCATCATTGACACGCTGTTTTCCGAATGAATGTTGTTCAGATGGTTTGACACAATCTGTTTTGTTTAAATAAATAAAGGTGACTTGAATATACTGTAGTGAAAACTATATTCTAAGGTACCAAAACTTTTTATTAATTGAAAAAGACTCAAAATGGTCAAATACCTGTAGGTTAATCCTCCTGACCTATATATAGGTTTATCAATTGTTTATAATATATAGTCATTTCAAGTTAAAAAAAAAAAGTTATGCATTTAAATTATTTTTAGGTATACAGTCACTATTAATCAACACTACCTTAACAACCAGATAGATATCTGGAGAAGGGTAGGAGATTGAGAAAACTGCAGATCTGGCCAATGTGGAGGGGTCAGTGTGGGGAGTGTGAGGCCGCAGGAAACCCTTCAACTGATCTGAGTTCATGTCAAGATGGAAGTTCTCTGAAATCTGAAGGAAACAAAAAATACCATGACTGGCATGGATAGCATGAAACAACCAGCCTGCTAAGGGTTTTACCATATTTCTAAATAAACAGAAGGGAAATTGTGGTGCATAAGAACCAAAACACTTCCTCAAAATTCAGTCCGAGTGAACCAATCATAACAGAAAGATACCTCACAAAGAGCAACATTAGCACAGTTTGCCCCCAAATAACCACTGAATCTCACTCAATCTGACAGAACCCATCTTCAAGGCTTTCTTGGGCATGTCAGAAATCCTTAACTATGTTTTTCTCTCTTAACATTGCGAAATGGGTAATTCTTCCTATCCAAACACTCTCTTCACCAAGCCATAGAAGGAAAAAAACATGCTGCAAAAAGTCCCTATTTACCATGAATCATCTGGTGTGTCTCTTGCATTAACCTTCTTCAGTAAAAGCGAAAGCTAAAGAGGATTAATGTAATACTTCAGGATATTCCTCCTAAATATAGCTGCTGTCTGTCCGTTTAATATGGAAATACACACAGCTTGCATTAAAACTCGCTGATTCCTTGAGATCCATGACTGTCAGTCCGAGAAGTTCTTACATTTGTGGTAAAGACAAGCTGTGGTTCATGTTTACTGGTTTTATAGACCTTGGTCTAAACAGTTCAAACTAAACCTGACAAAACAATGTTCATGGCTGTGTGTGGATAATGAAAAAGTCTCTCATTAGTCTCTCTAGCTCTGTTCAGACTGAAGTGGAAGAATGTGGGAGGACTAACAGGAAGAATATTGATTAATTATGTCTCCCCAGCTTAAGCAAATGGGTTTAAGCAGAAGGGTCAAAATACAAAAACTATACGACATATTTGAGATTTTTTCATAGCTTTTAAGATAAGCATTAGAAACTGACCTTCTTCTTCTCTTTCAGGTCATAGAGGGCCATGGTTGCAAAGAAGGGCTCAATTTCAATCTCAAATCTGTAGAAGGACAAACATTATTTCAAAACCAAATATAACCACATTTTAAGGGTACATACTGTATGTTATGAGGACCATTTCAAATAAGAAATAAAATCATATATCAGACCAACAATTCAGAGAAAATAACCAGTAATAGTGGATGGTAAGGAAGTATTACTTGATGGTCTGGCATCGCACTAGTATCCTCTGCCCAAAGTGCTCCTTGGGACAGTCAGGAATGGGCCGAATTGCGACTGCATCCTCCTGTACACAGTCCAGGGCAGATTGAAGACAGTATTTAACTTCTAACTGAATCCTTGTGTTCACAAAAAATGAATCACTCAGGAATATTTAGTAAAGAACACTGTTTAACAGTATAAAGCAAGTAAGACAAAGCTGCACCTCATCAACAGGTGGGTAGAGGCCGAAGAGCTCGCCGCAGCGGCTGCTATTTCTGGCCTCCTGGTTGAAACGATCCATCTCCTCCGGGCTGCTGAAGCGCAAGAGGCTCTCCACACGACGGTCCGGCTGCAGGGCCCGTAAGTTAAAGTCTGAGCTTGTGAGGGTGGTCCGAGCTGTATCATCACAAAGTGCAGGCAGGGACGGCGACTTTTCCTGAGGCACAGGAGAGAACATATTACACCACATATTACACAAGACATCTAGATACTGGAACCCAAAAAAGGGCTTATTATAATTTAGTTCTTCATTGTTAAAAATAAAACACACCTGATTCAGATTACCAACTCGTTAGAAGTGAGCTACGTGAGTGAACTGTGTTCCGATCGATATGATCCCTACACCGTGTTCATTGCTTCCTACTCACTGAGCAGGGCTTTACTTCACTAAACATGTGCTGAAATTGGGAACCGCTGATGCAGCCTATTGTAATAACTATTACAATTCTGGTCTGTGAACATAAATGCGTCCCCGGGGGGCGTGGCTTTGGACAGCGATTGCAAGCAGGGTGGGACGTTCGCTTTCAGTGCTATCAGGCCAATCCGCCAATGTTAGCATTTTCCAAGATCTCCTATTGCACCTTCAATGTAGTTTTGTTTTTCATTTTACGTTCATCTTACTATACCTTGAGAGCCTGCTTAACTTCACTGACTTCACATAACTTGCCACATAACTACATGTGAAATAGAGCAGGGGAGCTCTTATAGGTCTGAGACTAATGCCTTTTTCCAGGAAGGAATTATAAGCCTTTGAGACGGATGAATTCTCAAAACCCTAGGAGAGATTTCTGTTAATCGCCAAATATAAGAACCATATGCACTGGCTCTGATAGTGGGCATCATCTAGGGATCCCATGATACATTGCGTCTAGCCTGTGGGATAGACCTTCCCATACCATTTGTATTCTTAATCTACTTGCTGAAAGACACACATCACAGAACAGAGCTGGCTAGAGGGACATTTAGTACTCCTCCGGATTGCTAATAACCCCTGCAGTGAATGTGGAGGCCCTTTTAAGGGAGCCAAAACTAAGGGAGGATCTTGGAGTTCCTGCAGACTCTCAATCTCAACTCATGAAAAATACATGGAGTGAAACAAATCTTTGTGGTTTGGATAATTAAATCTTGGCAAAGCTGCACTGGGACGGAAGTAGTCAGGACAGAATGAATATTCATGCCTCATTACGTCCCTGGACTCTGACAAACGGGGGTGGGTTGGAGCCAAGATGGTGGTCAGGGGGACAACTAGAAAAGAAAATTACAAAGGAGAAAGATTCTGCCTATTTTTCTTATTCTTTTCAACTCTTCTCTTTTTTTAAGAGGAATTTAATGTTTTGTTTGTGTCTTATGGCAGGGAATGAGCCGACATAATGGAGTGGGTGGTGACACACTTCAGAGGCTTAAATATAATGATAATAATAATTACAAACAAAAAAGAGGAATATAAGTGTCCGTAGGGTTGGGTGGCGTCCTTGAGTGACACTAATAACAATGTGAACAAAAATCCCATTTACAGTAGCTGTTTTGTTGTTGTGAAATGGCATCTGCATAAAAGAGGAAAGGTTTTATAAACTGTGCTTACTACCTGCTCTTGTTTGTCAGGCTCAACGTCCGACTCAAACGTCTGTCTCTGTAAGACTCTGTTAGCATCTGTCCTCTCGGAGTACGCAATCCATCCATAACCCTGAGATCTGTAAGTGAGAAACACAACAGCATTATAGTATCTGTGCGTCTGGTGTCATTTCTCTGAGTTATGTTTTTTAGAATATTTAAGCTGCAGTATTTCAAATTCAGCCCTGACGAGGGACAGGAAATGAATGAAGTCTGGGAATTTACCTTCTGCCAACCACCAGCCAGGGCTGTGTGTAACTCTGAACACAATCCCTCACGTGAGGATCCAGCTCCACTCTGGAGACACACACACACACACACATCGTAACAACACTCAAGGCTTTACAGACACACACTTCGAACACAAAGTGTATTTTCATTTTATTTTGTATAATACTTCCAATTATTATATTACAAAACAACAATGTATTTATTTATAAAATGATCCTAATAAATTAAATATTAAATGTATTCATTTTATAAATATAAATTTATATTTATTTATTCATTTTATAAATATAAATATATTTATTTATTTAATAAATATATTTTTAAATAAATAATTAAATAAATTGACACTACTAATAATGCCAATAATATTCAAACACCATTATTACTGCTATTATATTTTTGCACCTAAATTAGTTCAAACTAATTTTCATCTCTGTTGTACGTGGTTTTGCATTTCTCACTTGAGAAAATGAATAATTTATGCAAACAATACAAACTGACGTGTCAACCCTCCTTCCTATTGAATCAACATAAGTATACTGGTTCTGTTCTTTAGAGATCCACAAATCCCACCTTTTATTAAAAGCTAAATTAAAGCCATTGGTAAATTTCTACTCAATCTAGTAAACTGTCTACCCACACAGCATTACCATCACAACACAAACACAGCACAAAGATATTTGTCTAGTTGACCTTCTCAACCCCAGCAGGGAGCATCCAGCACCTACCCTTGCTCTGGGACAGAGGGGCGGAGTGTCCTGCATTCCCTCTCCACCAGCTCCACCTCCAGGTCGTCATCTGGGAACTCCCCCAGCTCCTGCATGAGCTCGGCATCTCCACTGCGCAGCTGTGACATCAGGAACTCATCCAGGTCCACCGGCTCAACCGCTTCATATGACTGAGGCTATAAAGATAACCAGGACATCCAGTCAAAAAACTAGTGCTCATAAAATGAACTCTTTGATGGTATAGACACACCAGGTATTATGAACACCCTTAAAAATAATAGTTTAAAAAAGGTTTTTGCAACGATGACATAGTTTTTTCTTAGTGTAAAGATCATTTTAAAAATCAGTAGAATCTTTTTCTAAAATAAAGAACATTTTACAGAATGGATGTTAAAGGTTCTTCATGAAACCAGATGATAATAAAGAACCTATATTATATACACATTAAAGTGTCTGCAAGACATCACCTCGTCCATTTGAGACATAATAATATGAAACAAAAGTAGTGTAAATTATGAGAATGTATATCTATCAACTGCCTCTATGGCATAAAAAATAGTCTACATATATTGTAAGCAAAATAGCTGCAGTTAGTTGCAGCAAATCATCATAAAATATGAAGTCTACCCTTAATATATCAGTACTGTATTTTTTATAGACACTAAAGAATTCAATCCAATTCAACATGTGGTGTGTATCAAAGTAGACATGTTTTTAATCTTCTTCTATACCAGCTAATGAAATGCGTAAAATAAAAACTGGAATGCTCTATGACCCCCATAACACAATGAAACAAAGAAGGAGGCTGGTGGGAAGCAATAAATCATTTTAAAGCTGATGACATGTACAGACCATAGCGGTAAAAAAAAAAAAATGCATTGCCTACAGTTGTATTCCTCTTTTAGCAAAGTTAGAGTGGAACAGAGCGTGTTTTGTCATGACTTGAGGCAGACAGCTCCAGACCTGCTGAAGATCATTAACATAACTGCTGTTTCATAGAGACAGATTGATCAGAAGGCTATTGGGCATAAAAATTAAACCATCAAACTAATGCAAGCCTGTGGAAAGAGACCAAAGCACGTCAAATAAAGGATTTAATAAAGGTGTAACTTTATGATAACCCTAGCTGGTTATGTAACGTCTCTCAAACATTTTTTTTTCACACTTAAGGTTTGGTGAAGAGTTATCTCATGCAAAGTGTTGTACAACAACAATATTACCAGTGGAACATGCCCTTATAACACAAGGACTTCTAACTATAACAATTCTGATAAAACATTTTCAAAACAAACTATCATATCTAAAGCACGTAAAGGTGTAGATGCTGAATCTCATCACAGCAGACATCAATAAACAAAAGTCAATCAAGATAAGTTTGTTATATAATGAAAATCATGTGTATGTGGCATTTCATTGAGGAACTTTAAGAAGCGCACTGTACTGTCTAAGTTATCTGATTTCATCTGATCTCTATGGAAGCCCATTTCTGCCTCAGAGTAAAAAAAATAAACAGGGTTATTGTGAGAATAGATAACATAAGCTTTATATGCGAGAAGATATTGTAAAGTTGCAAACTATGAACTGATCACAAAAATATTGAGGATCTTGAGGTCCAGTATAAGGTCACATTTGTGAGATATAAAGTTTCAAAAGTGTAAAACAATTGCAATTGGATGAACTGTGAGAAATAGTCACAACTGACTGACTATGAGAGAGAAAAAACATCGCAATTGCATGAAATAAATTTGAAACAATGAGAAAGTCACAAATTAGAAACAAAGTCAGAATGGTAACAAAGTCCCAACTGCAGGATAGAAAGGTGCAATAGCATGAAATAAACTTGGGAAATAAAATCACGATTACGGGAAATAACATTGCAAAAGAGAGAAATACAAATTGTAATAGAGAGAAACAAAGCAACACTGTCAAATAAAGTCACCAATGAGATATAAAGTCACAAGTGTGCGAAACAAAATCGCAATCGCAAGAAATAAAGTTGCAAAATTGAGAAAGTCGCAAATGAGAAATAAGGTAAGCATGGTAACAAAGTCACAGCTGCGAGATATAAATTTGCAATAGCATGAACTAAATTTGCAAGAAAGTTGCAAATGCCGTTAAAGAAATAAAGTCGCAAGTGAGAGATATGAGGTTGCAATAGCATGATATAACTTTGCAATTATGAGAAGCAGTCACAATAGTGGGAAATAGAACCACAGTTACGAGAAATAAAGTTGCAAATGTGGAAAACAAAAAATTGTATATGTAGAAACAAAGTTGTTACACTGTGAAATAAAGTCACAATAGTTAGATATAAAGTCACAAGTGTGTGAAATAAAGTCATATTTGTGAAAAAAAATGTTACAATAGTGAAATATAATTTCTATTAGCTTTTTATTAAGGTGGAAACGGGCATCCATAGATTTTTTTGCATAGAAAGTGCTTACATTTCTGGGGTCTATTTGAGGTAGTACATGGAACAAAGTTTGGGCATAATAATAACTGTTAAAAACCTTTGTATTTAAATATTGCAACTGTCGAACTATATTTTGCTGTGTGGTTTGTGCACATCAGCAGCAGCTGACAAGAGAGAAGCAGAGGGTAACTGTTGATGAATACTGATATAGTCTATGGGTGGAGGTGTTATTTACGTAGCTCATGTAACCTCATTCACTCAATAGCAGCAACAGGGAAACAGAAAGGCATTCAAGTGCAATGCATTTCTTAGACAAATAAAAAGACTCTGACTTTCATATAATTTTATTAATTAACACAAAGGTTTAAATGTAAGTTTCTCATCCTGGGGCCTAATTGTGCATTTTGGAGCATGGAAGCAACAACAAAAGCCGGTCTATATTCAACAACATCAAGCTTAAAATAACCCACCCAGGCTGTGTGCATTGTGCAAATTTAGCTTAGAGTTTCATTTCTGCATCCACCAACTGATTGCAACCAACATACAGCAGACAGAACAAATGCATCTGAAAAGGATGAAAGAAAACACTCACCAAAAAAGTCTTGGTAACGAGGCAACTGACAAGATGGCGTTGCCCGGAAATAAAAAAAACTTGTTTCTGCAAAACTCTTCCTCAATAGGTTTGAGTTGCATGAAGTAGTCTGTATTTTGTGGCTTCCAAGACCAGGATATGACATCACAACCACTTCCTCTACTATGACGAAGTAGCAGGGGCACATATGCATTCATAAATAAAGTCAAAAATGTAAAGATGAGTTTAAATCAATTTATGAGTACATATTCTGCTTTCAACTTTAAGAAACGCTGAAGGAATTATATGATCGCTGTCAAAAAAGTGAGAGGTACTGTAGACCATTATTGTATGTTTACATTGGTGCATGAAAGGGTTAAAATTCGCTAGCGGTGAGATAGCTAATAAACAAGAATGCAGATGCATAATTAAATACTT
Organism: Carassius auratus; assembly: GCF_003368295.1. Lineage (NCBI taxonomy): Eukaryota > Metazoa > Chordata > Actinopteri > Cypriniformes > Cyprinidae > Carassius > Carassius auratus. Next base: position 18,877,745 of record NC_039250.1, on the reverse strand, counting down.
AAAAAAAACAAAAACACCAATTCTACTTTGTTAACAATAGGTTAAAAATGATTGTTTTACAATAAACAAGGAATGAATGTTACATTTAAGGGTTTCTCTTGTGATGTAAGATACATGTGTACATATCAGGGAGCTATCATGCATAAACAACTGAATTAATCAAATATTCAATAATTATGAATAAGAACGAATAATTTAACAAATTATTACTTAATTATAATCTGCATTTAATCCTAATAATAGCAGTTTTTCATGTTTTAACATGATAACATTAACATTTGCTTTTCACTGCAATCTATGTAAAAAATGGGAAAACATCATAGGGAAGATTATGTTTCCATGAAGTCAACAGCTTCTAAAATCCATGGAAATTACAGATGAGTTTGTGTATGTGTGTGTGTGTGTGTGTAAGCTGTAAAGCACCAGCTGCAGTGGTCTGGTAGCCTGGGCTCTGACCCATTTTCAGCATAGAGAAAGCACAGACAGGTTAGAGCTTAAGTATGTGCACACACACACACAATTTAACTTCCCATTAATTTATAATGTTATTAAAATAAAAAATAAAAAATCATAATTTAATATTAGTATATTTTTTATAAATTAAATGAATGCAATTAATAACATATTATATAAATATGTATATATGTGGGGAAGTCGTCATCTAATGGTTAGAGAGTTTGACTCCTTACCCTAAGGTTGTGGGTTCGAGTCTCAGGCTGGCAATACCACGACTTAAGTGCCCTTGAGCAAGTCACCGAACCCCCAACTGCTACCCGGGCGATGCAGCATAAAAAATGGCTGACCACTGCTCCGTGTGTGTGTTCACAGTGAGTGTTCACTGCTGTGTGTGTGCACTTCGGACGTGTTAAATGCAGAGCACAAATTCTGAGTATGGATCACCATACTTAGCTGTATGTCATGTCACTTTCACTTTCATATATATATATATATATATATATATATATATATATATATATATATATATATATATATATATATATATATATATATACACACACACACAAAATAATTTTATATAAAAATTAACAGTTAACACATAAAAATAATATAGATAGATCTATTTTTTTATTACAGATTATTATTTTTTCTTTTTTATCAAAATATATTTTTAATTTATAAAAATTACAAATAATTAATTAAATCTATTAAAGGGTTATTTCAGCCAAAAATGAAAATTAATCCATAAATTACTCACCCTGAAGTCATCCTAGGTGTATATGACTTTCTTCTTTCAGACGAATTCAGTTGGCATTATTTTAAAAATTGTCTTTGATCTTTCAAGCTGTTTGATGCCACTCAGCAGGTGTTGCATCAGGCCATGAGAAGTTTAATAGAAAGCCAATCCATTGAAAAACACCGGGGGCTAAACAAAGGCCTTTTGTAGCAAATGAATGTGTTTTGTAAGAAAAATATCCATATTCAAAAGTAATAATAACTTATCTAGCTTGCGTTCACAGTTGTTAAACGGAAGCAGTTCCGGGGGAATGACGTATGAGGCCAGTGTTGCCAATGTGCGGTTAGTCTTGTGAAAACCAACATTAGTTGCCAGGAGCAATGGCTTATATTGAAATCCTCTGACATTCTTCTTTACAAATCCTCGTTTTGTACTTCTAATTAGTGACCATTGTTTTGTTTTGATCTCTCCGCTGCGTTTCCGCGTGCGTCACTTCTGAGCAGCGCATACGTAAAGCTTATCTCGTATATCATTCCCTCGGAACTGCCTCATTTACAAGTGTGAGTGCAAGCTAGATTAAAGTGATTATTACGTTTTTAATATACAAAAACAAATCGATTTGCTACAGAAGGCCTTTGTTCACACCCCCCACCACTACTCTTAGCAATAGCCAAAAAAACATTGTTTTAGAGATCATGATCCATTGAGATATTTTGTAAAATTTTCTACTGTAAAAAAAATTTACTTTTTGATTAATAATATGCATTGGTAAGAATTTCATTTGGACAACTGTAAAGGCAATTTTCTCAGTACCGGTATTTCGATTTTTTTTGCACCCTCACATTCCAGATTTTCAAATAGTTGTATCTCAGCCAAATATTGTCCAAATATAAACAAACCTTCTTATATTTCTTTGTAAACGGAATCAAATTAGGCAGTGATGTGACAGACATTTACCCACACCTATTCCCGCATACAGAATGAAGTGTTTATAAACATACATCCATAATTTGAATGTCCTGTTTGTATGTTCAGAATCAGTTTGAAGTTACTAGGCTGGATTTTACAGAAGTGTTTATCAGTGAAAGTGCAGCACTCACTATGTTGAGGCAGAAAGAGCCAGAGGCACTGTGACTGTGCCGGTGGTGAGGCAGGGAACCATGGCTGACCCCACTGAAGTGTCTCCGGATCTCCGCCGAGGAGTGTCTGAGGTGAGAGAGGGAGACAAGGATGAAGAAGGTGGAGAGGAAACAGAAAATGATGTGCAACATAGGATTATTTTCTAGTGAGAGGTTTGGGGCCGGCACCAGGTGCTTGTTTACACACTCCTCTCAGTATGTATATGTGTGTGTGTTTGTGTGTGAGATAGAGAGATGCAAAGTTACAAACACTGAATAAACCTCCAATCAATGACCTTTTTTATTAGTAGTCAATAAACACACAGACCCCTCATTAACCTGAACTTAAGTGTCTCTTTAACAGTGTAGTTCATGGTCAACTCCACCCAGATATGAATAGTCATAAATCATCATACACCTGATATTTGGCCATTGCGAGTAGCAGATGACTCTGTCTGCTTGTGTCCCCTGTTCCAAAGTCTGTTAACAGACCTGTCAATAGATACTTTGTGTGAAATTTCTGCTTTCTATATTAAACACATGTCAAATTGAGAGCATAAATGTACAATGCATTCAGGTTATTACATTCTTTTACACATTCCCTCAGAATCGAACCCATGACCTTAACATTGCTAGCAACGTACTGTGTAATAAAAAATATATATATATATATATATATATATATATATATATATATATATATATATATATATATATTTAATTTCACTTTAGGTGTACATCTCAACTTCCTTTATTAAACTGTAATAAGTAATACGTATCAGCCAGCAGCCACCTTGCTCTCTAGCTATCAGTATCACCTTAAAATATCCACATCAGTCAACCACTAGATTTGAACCCACAACATTTGCATTATCAGCGCAGTTCCTTAAGTACTCAGGCTACTATAATCCCAAAGCTTTTTGTATGTTCATTCATTTGTACATGTATTAATATCAAATAATTAATTGTATACTTTTGGGTGAGTACAACAACAAACCCTTCTGCCACATGCAGCAATCAGCTTTTGAAAAGCATGCATGCTGCGAGATCCTCAAATGAAGTGTAAAATTAAAACACTCTAATGACGTACCCCAAACACTGGATAGGGTGTGCTGATATGTATGTGTTTGTGTGTGTGTGTGTGCTGTGGTGCACCTGTGCTTCCTAACCACTCCAGGCAAAGCAGAAAAAAAAAAATCAGACAGACAGTGTCCCAGATTTCTCTGTCCCACTGCTGCATCACTGATGAAATGAAAATTCACAGGGTAAAAATGACACAGCATGAGATTTACTTTGAGATTTACTTCCAAAACACCCGCTGCAACCAAGTTACCACTTAAGCAGTTAGTTACAATTTTTCACACCTAAATCACCTCAGTCACATTCCCACAGTGTCTCAGACAACAATTCCCACAATGCAGCCTGTTTTTCTCCTAATCTCCATTCATTTCAACAGAAGGATTCGCCTCAGAAGCAGAGAGGTATTGGGTTTGACAGTAAGCCCTCCAGGCCACAATACAACAGAGTGCTATTGTGCACCCGCTTATCAAAAGTCCTAAAAAAATGGGTCACAATTCATAACGCTGTGTTGTTTCTTTCCAAACACATTTACACAGATTGTCTGTTGCAGTATAATGGGGTTTCTGTAATCATGTGCACTTTATTTTCAATGTGTTTGCTTTGCATCACATAAATGACTTGCATTTTACAATATATATAAAAAAGAAAGCAGTTGAATTGAAATTATATTTTACTTTATTAATGTATTTTTGATCAAATAAATGCAGCCTTGGTGAGTTCAAGACTTCGCTTTAGAAATGGCAAAAAAAAAAAAAAACGTTTGAATCTCCTAGATCTTTATGAACAAGGCAATCACACAAAAAGGCTGCAAAACGAAATGAACTGCAACACCATCCGTTGATTCAAAAATGTTGTAGCTGTTGTTCTTGTTTTTCAGGACTCTGTTCGGTAACTTGTGCCAATTCAAAATATCAACTCGAATGGCTAGTTTTTAAAAACTAGAGTAGATATGTTTTCCAGGAATATATCCACAAAATCAGCTACAAACTTCGTTAACTACTTTAAAAGTTAAGTTTGCAGCAGGAGAGCATGCAAATTCTCTAAACCACAGAGCAAAGACAAACAGGAGTGAATTATAGCATGCAGCCTTTCTATATTGAAGACAGATCACAGAATACCGCAGAGAGTATTTAGTAATCCAACACATTCACGATTCGTTCATAACAGCTCACGTCATTATAGATCAAAGCTCAAACCTCATGTAATACGAAACGCAAGCTGAATTAATAATAAAAAAAAAAGCAAAATCACATTTCTCCATAAAAGCAAAGAAAGGAATATTAGATCTTTTTTAGGATAACCAGGCGTTCAGTCCTAATGGTGAGAGTGATGCCAAAAAAACACTACTAAGAAAAACCAATTAAACATAAAAGGCTGAGACGGGTGTGATCTACATAAAAATGTTAGTCTCTAATATGACTGGAATGTTCATCACAAAACAGCTCATGATACTCTGGATGATGGTGTTTCTGTGTTTTAATGGACTGTTCTCTGCACTGGAGGTAATGACATAGGGTGCAGAGAGATGAGTCCCAATTTGACCCTCCTTCTGCTCCATTGGCTTTCCATCAACTTTGACAGGAGCTGTAATTATTGGGAACATTTCACAAAAACAAACACACATGACATGTTAGGAGCTCACACTTTACCAACAGCTATCTTGATTTTGTTACAGACTTTTTGATAGTATGACTACAAAGATCAGTAATCTTTTCTGATGCATTCTGACTAGGGGTGCAAGATAAATATCGGCCGATAATTAATGTGCATCTCATCAGTAAAGCCGGTTCTTTAATCAGCAGTAAATTCCATCAACTGCGTGATTTCACAATTTACAGCTGATTAGAGAACCGGCTTTACTGACGAGATGCGCATTAATTATCGGCCGATATTTATCGTGCACCCGTAATTCTGACGATAATTACTGTAAGCATTTGGGTCATTTAGTTCAATAATTTTTTTAAATGGCTCAACCAGGTACTAAAAAACTTCTGAAGGGTGGAAGGGGAAGGGACGGAGTAAGTTCTGTCTGTGCCACTTTTTTAATTGCTGGTCTCTATACACACATCAGACAGACGCCTTTGGTCATTTAGCCATGTCTTTTCTTACTGCTTGAATGTTTTTAAAGGGATAGTTCACCCAAAAATGACAATTCTGTCATTAATTACTAATCGTCATGTCATTCCAAAACCATAAGACCTTCATTCATCATCAGAACACAAATTAAGATATTTCTGATGAAATCTGAGAGCTTTCTGACCCTGCATAAAGAGAGCAGAGCAACGGTCAAGGCACAGAAAGGTAGCAAGGATATAAAAAAATTAAGGGGGTTAAAATACATGTCAATACATGTGGTCATTAATGCAACCGTAATGTTAAAAAACTATAAAAATACTTTTATGTACAAAAATTGCTTTTTTTTTTTACTTTATACAACAATTTTTTTTCTTCCATCTCAGTCGATGCATGTTCACAAGAGTACCATGAAAAGAAGAAAAATAAATTGTTGAATGAAGTCGTTTTTTTGTTGTTGTTTTCTTTGCACTTTCTGTGCCTTGAACGTGTCAGTTGTGTTGCTGTCTATGTAGGGCCAGGAAAAACTAGGATTTCATCAATAATAATAACAAACATTATTTTCTTAATTTGTTCTTAATTAATATCTTAATTTGTGTTTTGAAGATGAACGAAGGTCTTATGGGTTTGGAACGAGAAATGAATCACAGAATTTTCATTTTTGGTTAAACTATCCCTTAACAGTCACAACATTAATTTAAAATGCATCTTTATTGTATTTAAAAAAAATTATTAGGGATTAACTCATTTTAAAATTGCACTCTTAAATGGTAAGCACATTAACAGTGCTCTTAAAGTCATAGTTCACCTCCCCAAAAATTAAAAATGTCTCTGTGTTATTTTTGTCTGTACAGTAGGAGTCCATGGTAACCAAAACTGTTTGGGTGAGTAAATTGGGTGAGAATGGGTGAACTGGGTGAACTGTCTTTTTCTAGCACATAAACCACTATTCAAAACTTTGAGGTCAGTGAGATTTTGTTTTTTAAGTTTTATGAAGTCTCTTATGCACTCCAAAGTTACATTTATTTGATTAAAAATACAGTAAAAACAATAAGATTGTGCAATGTTATTGCAATTTAAAGTAACAGTTTTTTTTTTCAATTTGAATATATTTTAAAATGTAATTTATTCCTGTGATTGTTAAGCTGAATTTTCAGCAGCCATTACTCCAGTCTTCAGTGTCCCATGATCCTTCAGAAAACAGTCTAATATGATATAATTTTTCAAAAGCATTTATTTGAAATATAAATCTTTGATAACATTATAAATGTATATTTTGATCAATTGAATGCTTTTATTAACAGTGATCCCAAACTTTAGTGTATGGCAGTGTAGTGTACTACAGTAACCTAATTAGAATTAAACTTTTCATTAAATGTATTGTTTAAAAATGAGATTTAGAAAGAATCCAAATATTCAATAATGTCAATAACCAAAAGTGACATCTTCAAAAAAAAAAAAAGATTAATAATTAAATGAACAAAAATAAATGTGTACTTATTTTTCCCCATTGCAGATTCTGCATGTTGACAGTAAAACATAAGTACTAAGTACGGCCATGAAAGCGGCAGCCACATTCCAGAGAGAGCGGACTATGATTGTTTGTCTTAGCCATCGCAGCCAAGTATGATTGTGGGTCAGGGTGCCTCACAACACGATTGTGCAAGAACACCACTCTAGTTCGTAACTTCCCTTGAAGGTCAACATCAGCTGAAGATAACGGAAATTAAAGAGCTATTCTCGTGATACTGTCGTGCATTTCCTTCAACTACAGCCTTTCTGCTGACTGAGGGCTTTCGTTTATAGTCTGCCACGTCTCATTTCATTCTGTTTTCACCACATTGTCCGTCCTAAAACATTAAGTCCCACTTCTCATACAAAAATATTCCTTCACGCGCCCAGAAAAATCAAAGGATTATGAAAAAGAAGATGGGATGAAGAGCAAACAAAAACCCCAGGGCACAATCCTCCAGTGCAAAACACAGCTGTGCTCAGAGGCCTTTTCATGTGTGAATGCATCCTTCATGCAAATAAATGTGTGGCCACTGAAAATGAGAAGGGACACGGAGGGTGGTGCATGAGCCAAGAGAAATCTGCAGCGTATGCGCTGACGTTTTTCCTCTTATCCAAAGCTGTCTGCACGAGACAGCACGAGTTCAGCTTGTGCAATACAGCAGCTGCAGCCACAGCAAGTATCGGCCCCCAGTGAGATGCGCTGGTTAGGCTGCACTTGCATGAAATCTGGGAATCACCCTGTTAGCTGATGAGCTTTAGGCTTTTTAATGCTTCACTTTGTTTTAGAAACATACTGGCTCTAATCTTTCTATTGTGTCCTTACAACGAGGAAGCGAAACAGTGGCTGTTAATTGCCTAATCATAGTTACCCAAAACTAATGTGACAACGGACATAAACCTAGAGTTAACCATAAAATAGAGATGTACTGACACAACAGACCCTTCACAGGGAGTTTGACTGACAGGCGATCTGGCCAAGCATAACGCAGAATCTGCCATTTTCGTCAGACAAATAAACCAGACAGGAGAGTAGTTTATGTATTGACATCTTTGCGCAGTTGAAACAAGATACATTCTGATATTCATTCATGTTTATTTCATGCTATAACTAGTAAAAAGGAAGAAACGAATGGTTCACTTGCTGCTTGAACTGAGGCGCTACAGTGATCTGTCACGACACAATAAAGATCCACAAAACGGTATTTGTTGTTTGAATTTCCTAAGAAAAGACTAAATTTGAAAGTGGAGACTTTGTTTGCTACCAAGAGTAACCTGCTCTGTCTTGTCTGTTGGCACCATGTCAGTGTCCTCGTTAATACTCAATGTTTTTTTCACTGCGTGAGATCATAATGTGTTTTTTGTTGTTTAGTGCAGCTCATTACATTTAGATTACCTTTGCCATCATCTAACACTCACAACTGATCTGTAATAATCTAATAATAATGTAATCTTTAGCAACTATCAAAATGAATATCCATCCACTGTCGTACATTATTCATAAATTCACTGCACTTCATTAATTCACATCATCTTTAGAGTTTTTGTGTATTTTGATAAAATACAATTTAATATTAACTATTTGTACTTATTGGCCATAAAATAATAATAATAATAAAAAAACAATCTCACAGGAAAACATAACTATTTTACAAGCTCTCGGATTTCATTAGAAATATCTTAAATTGTGTTTTGAAGATGAACAAAGGTCTTAGGAATTTGCCCAGAGATGAGGGTGAGTAATTAATGACAATTTAAATTTGGGGGTGAAATTATTATGGACTAATAATGAATATCCTAAAGTACCAATATCAAAGTTTTCATCTCTGCAACAAACTTTTCAGAAAGCTACATTACATATCTTTTCATGTTTTAGTAATCAGTACAAGACTATCAAATACTGTTGCTGATCAGGCACAATAACAACTGTGCTTTTACAGGATGCTGCAGAACATGCAAAATACTGTTTTTCAGTTTTGGCAAAGCCATTAAATGCTCTCTGTGGGTGATGTATAGCTACTGAAGACGGATTATTTGTCATTTTTAAAAATATATAATAATCCAAAACATAAATACACAGATCGCACACGTCGCAGCCAGAGATTCAGTGCCGAATTGCAACATACCATCTTGATATGGATCAAACCTGCAGCGTATTCATTACAAGCCAAAAGCCTTACTCTTCAACCACCAGATAGTGGTTAAACACATGTGACTATAACCAAACAGCTTATTAATACATAAAGACACTCGACTGCATGATTCCCACAGTCTGCTGGGGAAAAAATGGAGTGTGGCATATGACAGTTATGTTATGAATGAACCTTTGTGTGCCTGTGTGACATAAACTCACAAGACATAATACCAATCATTACCCTGTATATGAGCACTTTGTTCCCTTTGTTTTATTACCGGACTGGATTCCCTTCTTCCACTATGTCCGTATATTCATTTCCTCCCCACCTGTTGTGCAATAAAACAGGAACAATACAAACTTCCACCACAACTTTACACCTAACAGAGGTCAGTACTGACTCGTCATAACCAGAGGAGCGAGGGGGGCTTGTGGAGGAAATGATAAATAGACAGGAGATCCATATTTAGAATTACACGGAAATGAAAGAAAATTGCACTGAAATGCTTTGACATGTTTTCAGTCATTCTTTCTTTCTTTTTGCCTGAAGGGATACATATGGAAAGCCTATTTTACAGCACGGATGTATCTGAATGTAGACCATCTGAAAGTTGACAGGTTGCTATTAATAGGCTACTTCAGCTTGTTTGAAAATTAGATTTCCATACTGAAAAATAAAACATTAAATGTACTGATAAATACTGTTTTTTGTGCTATGACTCATTAAATAAGATGTAATATCACATACTAGCCATAACTGATAAGAAGACTCACAAGACTATCAAGTCTCATGGTGCCAGAGCAAACGTGTAGCTGCCTGTTCCGGAATTCACCCAAACTCCCTGTAGATTAAACACTGACTGCGGACAGACAGACAGCTCCAAAAGTCAGCTCAGCTTCCCTGGATCTGTCAGTGCACGGGCTAGGAGGTCAAGCCAAAGGAAATTGAAGATTACCTGTTGATTTTGAGAGCGAATGCTCTTCGCTCTGACGCTGGCAGAGTAGCCATGCGAGTGTGATCTCAGTCCACGCAGAGCCGCGGAGAGCAGCGCGGTGCGGGGATGATCTCTGATGGCATCACAAGCCTCATCTTCGCGGTATCAGTGGCTTTGCTGGGCGGAAACTTCCGCATTTCAACTTCAACCCAAACAGAGTGGATTTAAACGAGAGAGGGAGAGAGAGAGAGAGAGAGAGAGAGAGAGAGAGAGAGAGAGAGAGAGAGAGGCTAAACGATGTTGTGAAGGTTAAGGGTGGGTTTACTTAAAACTAATGGGTGACGTCGACAGCAGTACATTATAAACAAAAATACTGGTTTACGTTAGGATGTGAAAAAATAACAAGACTGTATATCTTTTTATCGACTAAATATGTTTGATAAAATATGATTGCAAATTTGTTTATGTTGTTATTGTGGTATCTGGTGGATAAGCTGGTTTTTACACTTGGTCAAGTTGCTGAATGAAATGAAATCTAGTCAGCGATGTGAAACAGGACAGCTGCGACCCCTGTCGGCCATGAACTGCATTCAAACAATACTATTTTAGCATTATTTATTATACATTGTTACAGCATTTTTTAATGATTTATTAATATTTTCAAGTCATTTTTGTACGTTATATTTTCATTTTAAGAGCTGTATTTAATTAATGTTAATATTGTGCTTTTGTCTGTTTTAATTATTTTTTAATACTTCTGTTTAGTCAAAATGTACCAAAATATAAAATGTATAAAAGTAAATTATGTTTCTATAAATTAACGTTATATTTTCTATATATTAAAGAAAAATACTGCGTGTTCTTAGTTATATAAAGTGCGTATATGTGTTCTAGTCTATTTAAATCAGGGGCATATTTTTATTACTGTCACCATATTAAGCTCTATGCTTTCTTTTATTTATTTATTTTTATCTTAAGTGAAATGCTAAACACAGCAGGTATAAACACCATTCACATCATGCACGTATCCTTCGTTTCATTTTTAACTAGGAACTGTAGTTCAATCCAAAGCGCAGCTCGGACCGTGATTACATACACACCAGCACATCGCTCAATTAAGTGTTGCTCTTTTATTACAAACTGGACGACAGAACTCACTCTGCAGGTTATGTATTAAAACAGTACTTCATCTAAGAGCTCGTATTTCGCAAATAGTAAGTGGTGTTTTATTCGTGTTTATTCGCTTCTACTGTGTTAATGCATGGCGCTTGTAGACAGTAGTAGTGCCAAACCGCACTGTATTGACAGCCATTGACAGCACATGTGTGTGGCTCACATTAACAGCTCATATCTATCAAACACGGTGAAATATAATATATGCTAGATTTATGTTCGAGCTCCTCTGAATGAGATGCCCTTCGCTGACTAATCACTAAAAAAATGAATATCCTGTCTCATCTTGCCATTGCCATATGTAAATAAACCACTCTGAATTCCTGTTTGTGTGTTTATAAACTCTCATCAGTTCAGGAGATCTCAGTAATGGAGGAAGAGGATGAATGTCCAGAGTTAGTTCCCATCAAGGAGAAGCAAACCGGACCCACAGTTCAGATACCAGTCACCATCATCACTGGATACTTGGGTCAGCATAGAAAGAAACAGTAAATATTTGCTTTTATAAATATGATTCATGTAGACCATGAATCATACTTATGAAAGCTAGATGAATAAAAAAACATATGCTCTATTATGCAATAATGCAAAAATGTGTTACTGTATACCCAGTAGGTTCACTTTATTTCTCTCATTTCCAAATACAGGTGCTGGAAAGACAACACTTTTGAACTACATCTTAACAGAGCAGCATAATAAACGAATAGCTGTCATTCTTAACGAATTTGGTGAAGGTAAGTTTAAAATGAGTAAGCAAATAATCATAGAGACCCCTAGTCTAGTTTTTATTCCTAGATGCCTTTGTTCTATGACAGTCCCTGAGGATTTCTCGCTGTTATGACCAGGAGAGGGCAGCAAAGCATTCCCACTTTTTCTTAATCACTGCAATATACTAGAACCTTATTTTTTATGGAATACTTGCATTTTCATTTTCATTTGTTCTCTTTAACATGCTTATCTAATCTGATGACTCATAATTATACCATTCAAATTTTTCTGTGTTGTTTTAGTAATTCGGAGCATATTCATGAACATTTTGATGTGCAGTGCATAGGGCATTGTAACACTGTGCTACTGCTGAGAGGTTGAACCTGTGCTGTGTTGTTCTGCAGGCAGTGCTCTGGAGAAGTCTTTAGCTGTCAGTCAGGCAGGAGAGCTGTATGAGGAGTGGCTGGAGCTGAGGAACGGATGCCTTTGCTGCTCTGTCAAGTACGGTTGTTCACACTACTCAATAATAGGACACAACTATAAAGTATATGAATGTGTGTAAATAAACACAGTTCCATCTGGACTACAGAACTATTTTTGGACTTTTTAAGATGGCCTAAATGGAAACCCACTATTTCTGGTTGCTGGTACATTCCAGTGATTAATAACTGTTGTTCTTGTTTTATTTATTTAATTGTTTCTAATTATTGATTATTTATATGGCATTTAAAAAAAACATAACTACTGTTGCGTGATGAATAATTAACACATGCACCACTGTTCAAAAAATGTAAAAAAATTCATACTTTTATTCAGCAAGGAAATATTAAATTGATAGTACTGAATAATAATAATTCATTTGACAAGAAGGACTTTTCAATGTTACAAAATAATTTTATTTCAAATAAATGTTATTAACTTGTTTTTATCAAAGAATCCTGATAAATAAAAAAAATTGATTTTAATTTTAAGAAAATATTAAGAAGAACTACACGACTTGATAATAATAGGAAATATTTCTTTAGCATTAAATCAGCATATTAAAATGATTTCTGAAGGATCATATGACACTGAAGACTGGAATAATGCTGCTGAAAATTCAGCTTTGGCATCACAGAAATAAATTGCAGTTTTAAAATGTATTCATAAATCAGACCACTATTTTAAATTGTAGCAGTATTTCACAATGTTGTTGTTTTACTATATTTTTGATCAAGTAAATGCAGACTTAAGATGAGCATAAGATACTTCTTGCCAGTCCCAAACTAGTGTGTACTTGCGCATATTGAATTATGTCAAATAATAGATTGTCACCCCTTGCTTTTACAGAGACAATGGTTTAAAAGCTATTGAAAATCTAATGGAGAAGAAAGGAAAGTTTGACTACATCCTTCTAGAGACGACTGGATTGGCAGATCCAGGTACTGCATTTCATCTACAGCAACAGATACATTTTCAGTTCAGTTCACATCAGTTAACATCTTGTGAATCGAAAAGCTGTCTGTTCAGACAGAGTCCTCTATCCATAATATTGCTTTGTCCAGTGAAAAGTCTCGAAACAGGAGAGAAATATGTGCAGATCAAGCAACGTTTATGAGCGAAAACATTCCAAACCAGTTTTGATATTTTGTCCACAAGCAATGGTTTAAAACTAAAGGTTTTGATTCCCATTGCATTCATTGGTGGACTGGAGTCATGATAATTAAAAATTTCTCCAAATCTGTTCCACTGAAGAAACAAACTCATCCTCATGTTTGATGGCCTGAGGGTGATCTTTCCATTAATGTAACTTCAGATTTTTTTTTTACACTGCAGACAGTTTAGACATCTTTAGCCCCTTTCACACTGCGATTCCAGCAAATACACGGGTAATGTGTCCCCGCAATTGTTCCCGGGTCGCTAGATTTTGCACTTTCACACTGCCAGTGATTACCCGGAATATGTGCGTGCTTTCACACACAACCAGTAAATGTCCCGTAATGACACATGATATCAGGGCATGATGTGTAATGTACGAGTCGAAAACGCTAGGCACCTTATACTTTAGCTGGTGAACAATCTCAGCTTCAGCGTGGATCGTGAGGAACTAACTGATCTCTGCTTCATTACAGTTTGCACATATTTGTTTCGTCGCGAACGTTGATCTGCCTTCAAAATACCCGGTAAAAGAGTCACGCGATGATGTGCGTCATCACATCACATCACGAAACGCCATTAGTTCTGGCTTTTGTTCACACAGAGCTCATTCTGGGACTGAACCCGACAATGTTATTAGGTCCATGAATCAGTCCCGGGATGTGTTTGCTTCACACAGAAAGTGACCCGGCAATGTTCTGGCAATTTGCTGGGTCCAACGTACTTTGTGAAAGGGGCATTTGTAAAGAATAATTTTTCACCCTACATAGCAAAAAGCAATTGAGAGTGAAACCGAGATCAGTGGAAAAGCTGGAAGGGTCCGCAGCATCTCTGCGGCCAGTCTGTGTGCGTGAGTGACAGGTGTCAAGAGCCAGTGCCGTGCAGGACCCTCAGAGCTCAGACACAAGCCTCTCTTGAATGTCATTGGCTGAGACAGGCCTGTCACTCCTAGGGGCCTCAGGGGGATAAGCCCCTCCCCTTCTTCAGAAGATGCTTGTGGGCTGAATAGGTTATGTATCTGATGTCTTGCGAGAACATTGCCTTCATTACACTTCTGTCAAATATTTATCATGCTTTCTTATTCTACCCTGACAGTTTGACAAAATACCATTATTTGAACAAGATGGCCTCAAATTGTAACACGAAGCTGTGAAATAACTTTTACAAGAAAAGTTGGAAAGCATGGAAATAAACAAAATGTACCTTGTAACTGGAAAATTTTAAGCCACCCATAAAAATTAGTTATGCATTTTAAAAAGCATACCTACACCCACAACCCATTTAACCGGTTTTACCAGAGTTTGAGGAAAAAAGTGTCTAGTAACCTAATAAGCACTGCAAAACCTTATAAAATGCTACAGTGAAGCATAGAATAGAATATAATTAAATACATTTTTTTCCAAACCTTCCAATCATGAGTGCTGAGAAATGATTTAATTTAAATATATATGTATATATTATTTCAATGGTAATTAAGTTAAGTTTTTTTCCATTTGTATATTTACAGTAAAATGAGAAATAAATATAATTATTTAGTTTTTATATGTGTATATGTGGTTTTGTACCAATGATTTATACATGTTTTCCAAACCAGGAGCTGTTGCTTCCATGTTTTGGGTTGATGCAGAATTAGGAAGTGATGTCTATCTGGACGGTAAGAACCTAAACTAATAAATGCTGCCAAAAAATGAAGTTTTGATAGTTTACTTATTATATTTATATAATGCAGTGTCTTCATCTCCTACATAGGTATTGTCACAGTTATAGATGCTAAATATGGGATGCAGGTAAGTTGTTGCTCCATTCTGTCAAAACCAAAGACTAAATAACTTATGGAAACCAATATTTTTTTTGTTTATACATTTTTTCAGTACAGGAATTGAATTGATGTAAAAAAAAAAAAAAAAAAAAAAACCAAAAAAAAAACACCAAATCGAAATTGTAAAAAATAATGTTATACTGTAAATAATAATGTATATATGTATAAATATCAAAACAATTTCATAAATTATATTTTATAAACAAGTTAGTCATTTTAAAAAAATTAAAATTGTAATTATAAAAAAATTATAGAACAATAATTAAATATGAAATGTAAAAGATTATGAAAAATAAACACATCAACAATCCTGATAAACATGATACATTATAAAACGTTTAGTAGAAAAAGACATTAATATTAAAATGTTTTTTAAAACTTTTTTGTATTGTAAATCAAAGTTATGTGTTGGCCTAGTATTGTTTAAAGACCCGCTGTTAGTTATAGATAGATAGATAGATAGATAGAATTTTTTACATGGAAAAAACAGTACGCAAACACAAAGTTGGGTCCATGTTATTGAAGTCATTACATTTTACTTGGTCTTTTCAGAAAATTATTTTATTTAACATTAGTTTTTAAGTATTGTGTTCTACTGAAGTACCCCCTCCCCTGCTTTTCCTCTTCACACGTCAGGCTGGGAGCGGGACAGTGGTACTGACACCTGGATAATAGGCTGCAATTTAGTGGTGTCAGTCTTGGCAAGTCAGTCTTTTTATTGCAGAGGTGGCACCTCTCGGCACCGTGGCCCTCTGGGATCTGTGAGCTCCTGTTGATGTGAAGACGGGGAGGGCTTGATAGAAACTGAAGAAATAATGGATATCAAGGCAAATCACTCTAATGGGCCTGTCACCCTTTGTCCTGCTCTTGTCACCAGATATATTTATCCATACAAAAGATACTTGGGGTGGTGGGGGGGGTTTGACTTGCACAGACATGCCCATCAGGTGCCCTCATGTGCCTTGATCTCTGCCAGCTGCTTTGAAACTTGTCTCACTCCCAGAGCTCAATGTTATTACATGCTGAACACAGACAATGAGACATGTCTCGTCCCGGTCAGCAGAGATGACAGGCAGCACACACAAGAAAACAAATGGGATTGTTTTCAATAAGCAAACTGTTCAGAAGTTGTAATATCCTGGAAATTGGATTTCTTTCAGCTAGTTTGCATCTTATAATGGCAAAGTTGTCAGTTTGCTCATCTGCACTGATGTTAAAGATGTGTTTTCAGGAAGGAAGCTGGACGGGACATAAGTGCAGAAGTATACAGGAGCTAATGAGACATGAAATGTTCCTATCATTCTATTAGATCTTAGAAATGAGCAAGTCCAGACTCTAAATTCTGGTTTGATGAGCCACATTCAAAGCTGCCAAAACATAGCTAATGTACACATGCCTGTGACTAAATATCAATTGATGTATTTTTTTTTGCAACTATAAACAGCTTACTCTTAGTCTAATAAATAATTTTTACCTGTATTGTCTGAAGAATTATTTGTTCTGATAAATATTACTGCACTGTGGCAAATTGGCATAGCAATTATTTTACATTGTAAAAGCAATAAACCACTCAGTGCCACAAAGTGCTTTGTCCATTGTGTTTATCATTAAAAATATGCCAATAATGATCATTTTTTTCTATTAAAATGAAATACTGTTTACCCTAAATAAATTTTAAATAAAACACTGAAAAATGATAAGCAATGTATTTGTGACATAAAAATTCCACACTATTTAAATTAAAATGTTTACATTTAATTAAACCCAAAATACTGAAAATGTTAAATGGTAGAAGTAAATTTAGATATCACAGCATTTTATGTTATAATGTACACTGAAAAATTTATCCAAGAACCGATATGGAGATATGCTATGCATCCCTGAAATGTAGTAAAAATAAAATGTAAATCCTATTTTTTATTTTTTTTAAGATTTGTCTTAATAGATGTTTTGTATGTGTTATGTAATCATTATTTCCTATGTGTCTCTTAGCATCTAACAGAAGAGAAGCCAGAGGGTCTTATCAATGAAGCTGCAAGGTAAAATCTTATTTGATCCATTAATATAGAAATCTGGTGTTAAAAGTACAAGAAAAGAAGTTACAATCTTCATCATTATCAAGATGTACTACAAGATTCAAAAAGGTCAAGTCGTCCAGTAACCATGATTTTTATGAGCACCTCTTGTGTGGTCTTCTAAAATTCTATATATGACTGTTATCGCTATTAAAGATGACAGCTGGCTCTAATGTTTGTGCGCAAGCATATCCGATTCCAGCCCAGCTCCTTCCACCTCACCTGCTGCGGTCGGGGTGTTTTTGTTGGGGTTCGGAGGCATGTTGAAATGCTCACAAGTGTCAGAAGTCATAAAAACCACTTCTGCTCTCTGTTTATGTTTTCCTACCACGCAAAATGGTGGCGCCTTTTGAGTTAGCCACAAACCATGCCACCCACACACGACCCGACAACAGGCAGGGGGAAGGAGGAAACACAACAGAGTGTTTACACACTTACTCACACACACACACACACATTTAATTACAAAGGGAGAGTGAAACATCGAACACTGAGCAGTAAAGAAAGTGACAAAAGAGCGAGAGAATGGGATGAGTTGTTCTCGTACTGTATTGTTCTATTGATGTATTGTACGACTGTAATCACACATACTTGCGTACAGCAACTGTAGATGCACAGAGAGGGGCTTTGCTTTTTATGACGAATAATCCGTATGCGACCGTCTGAGGTGTCGCCAGCCTTTGTTGCACACACAGCTAGGGAAGATGGGAAGCAGTTATCAGGTGAATGTGAATTGTACTGAATTCTGCTCTCTGTTTTTAGGCAGATAGCTCTTGCTGATCTGACCATCATCAATAAAACTGATCTAGTGGATGACAGTGAGCTGGTGGCGCTCAGAGATACAGTGAGGTGAGAACCACACACTTTTTATTCCACTGAACTCTAAAAAAAAAAAATGGATGTTCTTTCTAAAATTAGCTTAAAAATGTAAAATAAATGTACAAATGATTTGTGTGAAATCTATTTATTGATTTCTAAATTATTTTGTTGTGTCTTGGCCCATAACCGGGAGTCAGTTGCATAAAAGGTTTAGACTAGTCTAGTCAGATTATTTCTTCTTTGAGACTGTTTTTTTTTTTTAATCTAATTACATAAAAATGTAGATTATTCTAAATTGAATCCAGTCTGATAACCCTTTGGTTAGCTGCTAGCTGGTCAGACCAGTTCTTAAGAAAACTGCTTAAGTTTATGCAACTGGCCCCAGTACATTTCTTATTTAAGGTCTTAACAATTTTGTTTAAATAAATTACAAATAAAGCACCAAAAACTCTTATTGACAGTTTAAAATGCTTCAGTGAATGTAGACATTTCAACATTATAATGTATAAGATGAACAATGGATATTCATTTGCTAAAAGTTCAATTCAAGATTATTTGTATAGGGCTTTTCACTTTTCACAAATCATTGCAAAGCAACTTTACAGATAATGAAGAATCTACGATATATTTAGTAGTAGCTTTTATCAGTGGTGACTGTCAGTTTATGCACATGTGACAGAAATGTACAGAAAAATCAATTAAAGACATAATCAAAAAGAAAAAAAAATACATTTAATGCATTTAACTGTTAAGGAATGTTAATAGCAGTAAAAGTATATTACCAATGTAGCGGGAATCACTAGTTGTATGTTATTCGGTGGATGCTGGTGTCTGTCTCAAACATGTCAGAAATGTCTTGTGGTGAAGACACTAACATTTATATTCATTATAAATGGTGCTTGCTTGAGCATATCGCTCATACGTGGGGTTAATTATTTGAACCTCTAATGCAAAGAATTAAAACTTTTGTTGTGTATTATCACATAAGCAGTTTTCTTACCTCAGAGCAATGTCCTGGCAACCATCACACTCTAGTATTGTAATAAAGACCTTGCGCTTTTTCATTCACTAGAAGTCTAGTTATAATGGTCATTGGATAATGTCTTTGAGTTGGTTTTACAGTATGTGCTCTGTCCTCTTCTTCATAGATCAATAAATGGGCTTGTGAAGATTTTGGAGACACAAAAATCCAGGTGATTTTGCAATGCAAATGCAAAACATGTACTTTGTGGTCTACATTACAAATTTGTTTGCATATTCTACCATATTTTTAAGCTCTTTCCACACTATTTATCTTCTATAATCTATAAATAACATCAAAGACAGACGTGTTGAGTATTTATATACACATACAAATTAAGAGTACTTTCCTTGCTTTTAGGGTTGACCTGTCTCAAGTGTTAGATTTACATTCATTTGATATCAACGATGGTGTAAGGTAAGTGCTTTTGAAGAATACTTGCAAGAATTACACTACTTGCTTCTTACTGAATTATAGTAGCGATTCTGTTCTCCAGTATTTTTCCAGAGGATTTTGTGTGTCCGATGAGGATCAAACACTCCATTAGCTCATGCTAATGTCGATGACTTGACACAAAACCAAAAAATGAAACGCCCTTTTAAAGAGTAATTACAGTGAGACAGAGTAAATGTGAAAAGCTCAGCCCAGCTGCGGAGGATTATAGCAGTGTCTGCAGTAAAGGAACAGAAGCACTTCCACACAGAACGTCTTTCAGCCCCGACTCTGGCCCATTTGCCCCCCTGAGCACAGGCTGCTTGTCTGGGATGACCCCCCTCTGGTCTGCTGTGTGGTACTCACAGTCCGACGAATAATCCACAGAGCTGTGTTTGCCCTCCCCGAGGGGTCAGAGCCCGCTCAAACGCTTTCTTCTTCTTTCTTTCTGTATTAAGCTCAATCTTACGGTTACTAAACCCCAGAGCTCCTCTGCATCACACCAGCACCAGGATTAGGGGCCGTCAGGGTAGTCAAACCCTTTGAAAGGTTTTAGCTAAGACTGTACATCTGTCTGATACATTTGGGTTTGTAAAAGGATGTTGTTTGACATCAATCAATGTGCTTGTTTCACATTTAAATGTCTTGAAATCTTGCGTTCCACAGGTTAGCTGAAAAGCTGCAGCTGGTGAAAACAAGCCAACCACATCTAGACAAGGTGAAGATGACTCCTTTTTTTTATATTTTGAATCGATGTATTGAATGTTTTTTTTTTTTTTTTACTTCTGAGATTTAAAAAAAAAAAGGCCCAGCTTCTCTTCCCAGAAGGTTCCTCTCAGGGTTTGTCCGAACCACAAGGATCAGTAAATGTTAAATGTTGTCAAGTTCCTTCTATCCTTGACGCAAACCCTCCATAGGAGCTATTATCAGTAGATGGGTCACTTTCCCGCATCCATCGCCTGTTCCACCCTCCCCCTTCAGAGTCAAGCCACACTGCTCTTTTCATGTAAATGAGAGCCGTTTTCTCTTGTTATTCCAAAGGAAAAAAGGAAGTGTGTAACTTTTAACACAGACAAACAATGGTTTAAATATCAGTAAAGGGCCCATGTGACGCCCCAGAGAAGTACAGCAGGATGGGTGCTGAAGTAGTACAAGTGTTTAACAGCGAGGGGAAATTCATTCAAGTGTCATACTGAAACCTTTAAAGATATAAAGGTATTATTAGAAATGTTTTGTGTACAGTACAAACAGAAATGAGTCAAATCCCATGCATTAAATTGATCAAAAGTGTCAGTAAAAACATTTATAATGTTACAAAAAGAATATATATATTTTCAAAGAATACTCTAAATCAACATATGAGAATGATTTCTGAAGGATCATGCGATATTGAAGACTGGAATAATGGCTACTGAAAATTCAGCTTTGCATAGGACTAATTTAGATGAAATAAATATAATAAATCAGTTATTTTTAATGGCAATATTATTTAACATTATTGCTTTTTTTATGGAATTTTGAACAAATGAATGCAGCCTTGGTGGGCATTAGAGACTTGCTTGCTTTTCTTGCTTTTGAAAGCTAATGTACATTTGTAATGTGACTTGACCTGTTTGGAGACATTTGAGATGCTCCCTTTATTTGTGTTCATTGACGAGTATTTAATGTTTGGGTTATGCATTTGTTTTATTTCAGAGTATGCTGACTATTACATTTGAAGTTCCGGGCAGTGTGTCAGAAGACCTATTAAATATATTCGTTCAGGTACAGATAGCTTAAGGAAGCATGTGAATAAAAGATTTCTTCCCAGAACAACATCTTTACAAAAATATAAAATGTTGAAAATGTAAAAAAAAAATTGTAGGATCTCCTATGGGAAAAGACATTTAAGAACAAAGCTGGCTTGCCAATGGCAGTTATCCGGTTAAAGGTGAGGATACAGTCGTCCATATATTCGTTCTCCATACTGTATGTTATGTCAGCCACCGATAATCATGACTTCTGTGAGGTTATATTGCCTTTAACCGTATATCCTGTGTGTTGTGGCAGGGGATCCTCTCCATCCAGCAGAAACAAAAGAAGGTGATGTTGCAGGGTGTCCATGAGCTTTATGAGCTGGATGAGACTCCAGAGTCCTGGGCAGATCATGAGCCAAGAAGCAACCGACTCGTCTTCATTGGTAAGATCAAATATTGCAGATTTTAATATACAATACCTATAACTCTGTCAAATGCCAAATTGCATTTATTGCATTAAAAAAAATCATTATCATAAATAATTTTCCATTCACTGTCTTCTCACTTCAGGTCGGAACCTTGATGGTGAGATTCTGAAGAAAGAGTTTATTTCAGCCATGTCAAATAAAGTCTGACACCAACAATCTCCTCTCATAAGACATTTGTGAAATCACTGGAAAAAACAGCTGTTTCTGTTTGCAACCCACGGTTTTTAAAAGAGTTTGTACCTGGGTTGCAAATCCTGCAACAGCTTTAGGTGCTTATCATGCTCCATAATGTTTTGAATAGAAAAAGTGTTCATATCTGACACTTGTTTCTCCTAAACTTGTAGAACTTTGTACTAAAAATCCTTTAATCATCTGTACACCACATTTCAAACCAGTAAAACTATTAACTGAAATGTCTTAAAATGTCATTTATTTTACGTTTCCGGTTTCTCCAAATATGGATCTGGAAATGCATATCTATATAAAGACCTATAGTCTTTATTTTAAAAGTAAATCGTTATTTAAACAATTCAGTTGGGTGATCAATTGCTAATCATTTTACATGGACTTTTCACAGTGTAAAGTGTAAAATAGCAGTAACCAGTGAAATAAATGTAGTCTTGAGTTACTCGGCTTAAATTTTGTGTCTTTTTTTCAATGTGAGAACCATTATTATAAGCACCCACTTAACACGTTTTGTGACAAGGCGATAATTAAGAAAATTGGATGGCAGAGTTGACTTATTCTTGAGTGTGTCTAGTGGAACATAAATTATGATAATTAAGAGCAAAAGATGTTATGAAAGCATACAGTGTGTATGTTCAGTGAAACTAATTTGGAAGTGTCTTCAAAATGCATAAATGTTCACAAATTGCATTAATTTATCACTTCACTAATGTATGTGGTAGGCCTATATATTACAACAACAATTTTAATTGTAACAATTTTCTTCATATACCGTAAATACATAGTTTTAGAAACCTTAATATTCAGTACAGAACTTTAAGGTGAGTTTAGGTCTTTGGATTTCTTTAAACTGACACATGAATGAGTGCTGTTTAGTTTACACAACTTTCAAGTGCTCGTAAATTTACCTTCATCTACTTCCACGCCATCCACAGCTGAGGAAGTGGATGGACCTTTTAATTTGCAATTGAGATGACTGTGAAGAGTTTTAACACATATCCGCGCACAAGAAGGTTTGCTTTGAGGGTTGCTGCGTTCATTCATGCCCTCCAATAAAACCCGCTCCTGGCCTGTAGGCTGAAGCTGCGCCGTTTCCTTTTTGATTCTGATGCTGATAGGCTCGTTTACCGGCATTATTCTTTCAACGCGGGGAGCCGAGCCATGGCCATTTTCATGGTCACACCACCCGCGGGTATCTTGAGGTGACAAGCCAAACGAAACCCAGGGGGTATCGGGGGAAAATCAGTCTTTTAAACTGCTAGTTAGGCGTGGTGTGAGAATTCCCCATCACACGCCCCAGCTCCCACTGCGCTAACCTGCTTCTGAATTGGAGAGGAATCCTAAAAGACCATCCAAAATATAACGACTTTATTTGTATTGCAAGTGAACTGTGGCTTTTGTAGGAAAGGGTTCAGTGACGTGACGCAAATTTCTAAAACACTTTAAAAGAACCAAGAAATAAACATGCCCTTTTTTTGTGTGTGGTTCAACTATCAGATTAAAAATCTTGAATTCGTTTACCATTGTATTTTATTGTTATGTTGGCCTAGCCAATTAAAAATCTTCTATATTATATCGGTATTATATCGGTAAAATGGACGTATATATATATATATATATATATATATATATATATATATATATATATATATAATTTTACATAACATTTTTTAAGTTTTAAATAAAGTCTGTTAAACTAAATCCATAAAAACATTTTGTCATGTGATCCAAAGCTTAAAAACGAATAAGGCTGCTTCAAGTCAAATAAACTAAAGAAAACGTCACAAATACAGGACTATTTTAAAAAGACTATCCTTCATTAATTCTAAAATCTATAGGTTATTGTTTATGTAATTGAAAAAAAAACAGGCCTAGTTTCTCTCTCTTTTTTTTCCAAATATGCATGAAACTTGCACATGCGTTTAAAAATAGATTTAAAATATTAAAGTGCATTTTAAAATACATTGTATAAATGTAATACTGCAATAATAAAGCTAAAGGCCTTTATAAAAAAGATATATGAAGACGTTATAAAAAACGTTTTATATTTTGCTCATTTGACAGACAAAATAAATACCAATATAAAAATCGTATTGCCAAGTTTGTCTCAATTATGGAAAATGTAGCTCACGTTGGCGTTTAAGCTGTTCCTTAAAAATAATAGTATAAATTATTAAACTTGACTGCTAATGGTAGACTACAATTTTTTTTTCGCCATCTCCTTCGTTTGAGAGGCTGTAATTGGGTGTTTAGGTTCGCATCTCATTTTCAGATTGTTTAGTTTAAGCAGGTCAAAGCCCCCCACACCTGTCTGACTGTCCTGAACCCCTGCGGTGACACTCCACCCCTATTGGCCGAATGTGTGTGGCCTCTCATAAATAGCCCTAATTTCCTTGAGTCCTGCAAACCGGCCACAAGCTTCACCAGCCAGAAGCCGCGTCCAGCACATTTGGGGTCTCCAACCATGACCCTTTACCATGATTACGAAGAAGTGCAGCGCACCCCTGTCTCTTCTGAAGACGATGAAATCGACATCGTCGGAGGAGACCACAGCGATAGCGACCGAGAGTATTTCCTCATGCCTTGCAGGGACCCCACGGAGGCGGATCACTCAGGGTCCGAGTCTTCAGGAGAGAGCGAGAGCAGCTTCTCCGCCGCGACCGCCCCAAAGCAGAGCTCCGCCGTCAAACCTCCCTATTCCTACATCGCCCTGATAACCATGGCGATCCTCCAGAGCCAGATGAAGAAGCTGACCCTCAGCGGCATCTGCGACTTCATCAGCAACAAGTTCCCGTACTACAAGGAGAAATTCCCCGCGTGGCAGAACTCCATCAGACACAACTTGTCACTCAACGACTGCTTCATCAAGATCCCACGAGAGCCTGGAAACCCGGGGAAAGGCAACTACTGGTCCCTGGACCCTGCATCTGAGGACATGTTTGACAACGGCAGCTTTCTTCGCAGAAGGAAAAGATTTAAGAGGCACCAACCCGAGTTCACCAAAGACAACCTGGTGCTTTTCCACCCAACGTTAAGTTATCGAGCATACGGGCGACCTTACTGCGTCTCTGGGCCGGTTCCAGCCCAGGCTAATCCTATTGGATATTTGCCAGTGCCGGATGGCATCATGGTGCCACCTACATATTTCCAATATCAGACTTTGAACATTAAGCTCCACGAAGCTCCTGAAATCCAGCAAAGGCCCGAACACAAGACCCAGAAGTGTTCGTTCAGCATCGACAGCATTATGGCCAGGTCAACGGCGTCTCCTCACAAAAGCTCTCCTCATCATCTCACACCTGACTCTAGTTCTGTATTTCCCAGACCGACATCAAGTGTGTTAGCAGTGCCAGCTAGGACTGCTCTGCTGAAGACTGGTCCTTTCACAGAAACTCTGCGGATGGTGTATCCTCACTGTTGAACTCTGTCTGGAAAACTCACCAAGTCATGTTAAATAGTCTTAAGATTTGTCTGTCGTTGCTCTTATATGGTAGTTTTAATGTAAATAAATAAATAGTAATATATTTGCTAGTCTAAAATCCTGGAAAGTTGGATGTATTAAAATGCCTGTTTAAATAAACAATTATCGTCAAACCTCAATTGACCTACGTGTTATTCCTGCTCATTTGAGCAATTATCATATCGTGTTTTTTTCTATAAAGTGCTCAGGCTATATTAACGAAAAAAGTGCGTTTGCGCATTTATTTGTCAAAAAGAATAGAAAATAAGAGACTGTTTATTTTAAGAACGCTTTAATTTGATAAGCTGGAATGTTGAGCAAATACTAGCCTACTTTAAAGTAAAAAAAATAAAAATAATTATACACACACATATATATATATATATATATATATATATATATATATATATATATATATATATATATATATGTGTGTGTGTGTGTGTGTGTGTGTGTATAAAAACAGGTAGGGCACTTTTGATTGACTTTAGATTGCATTCTCGCCCTCTCACTAAAAAGTTTTGAAGTTAAAGCTCTTACCAAATGTTTTTACATATCTATTTTATATTGCGTGTTTAATACAACGTTTCAAAACTAGAATGCTGGTAACAGCGTGTTGTATGCAATGCAGAATAGATTCCCATCACTGCATGCAGGACATTTTCTGTTACTTTATGTCCACTAGATGGAGACTGAAGCTCGTGAAATCATTCGCACTCGATGCATTACGCACGTGCTTGCTTTGGTAAATTTGACTGATTTACTTGACTTTAAGTCAAATAATCCATCTACGGCGAAAACAAATATGGTTTAATTGTTACACTTTTCACATATTTTTTTCTTTTTTTTTGAGGGTAGGTTATTTTTTAAAGTGATTGTGGATAGGCTACATGCCTTAAATCAATAGGCTACTGAAACAACAATCATGTCAAAAGTAATATCTACAGCCTATCAAAGCATTGACCATCAAAACGATTAAGACTACCTAAATTTAAAAAAAAAAAAGTATGTAACCTTGCCTCTACAAGACATTTATGAAAAATGTCTTTGTCCTTAGAAGACAGTCCAACCTTTAAGTTTGTTTGAAGTGATATCAGTGTGGTTTTATTGTTCACTTGTTTACTCAAGAATTTACAAAATATGATACCGAGTTCAGTTTAAATAACAGAATTCACAAAATCATTGTAATATAAAATGGTTTTGAATTAGAAGACTGAAACCCACATAAATCCACTTCTACAGAACACGTTTAACTTGACTTTTGTATAATTGACACATTTCGTCCCCTTGGAATGGAATTATAAGGTTCTATCTGCGTTCTGAGATATTGAGCTTTAAAGTTTTTGTGTTCCATAGACTTCTCTAGATAGAATCTTTTTGTTTTTTCAATAAAAAATCCTTAAAATAAAACATCACATAATGTAAATAAATTGTCACAGAATAAGAGTGAATAACTCAATTTTGACAAAAATGTCAGATAGAACCTTATAATTCCAATGGGACGATTTGTTTAAATGACTCAAACCCATAGTTACTGTTAATTGTGCCATTCAGCCTCGGTCTCCCTTTTATTCTTTTAGCATTGTAAATTTGGTATTCCTAATTGTCTTTCTTAATGTTGCTGAATTTTATTGATGATATGACATTTCTGTTTGTGGGCCACGGACAGAAGAGGCGTTCGATTACACAGCAGCACACTGTCACTATGCGCTCCCCAACATCATGGGCTATTTTTGGCCAGTGTGTTAGCTCATTATATAGAGTTTTCTCCCCTCCCTGTCTTTTGGCGAGCAAACGTACGCGTGACAGCTCGGGAGAAGAGTGTCGGTGAGCACAAGACCTCATTTTGGAATATTTCTTTCCGTTTTACACCCATTTATTCTGTATTTTGCGGCCCTACTTCACAGTTTGTCCTGGTGCGATGAGAAGACAGCTGTCGTACACTAGTTTTCCAAAGAAGCGTCACGGGACGCGTCTCAAATAATCTCCTTGGACTGAAGCGCACTGCGCTGTGGCGCACCCTGCTCGCTGCCTCCGTCAACGCTCTCTGTTGCTTTTGACGATATTTTGAACACTATATCTCACCGCATTCAGCTATCAACAAACTATTTATTTTAACATCCGAAGCGTTTCACAAAGTCATGGAAACTGCCCCCATACCCATTTTGACTATCCAAACCACCCCCTTCGATGACCAGAGACCAGGGACGAACGGGCTGCGAAAGAAGACCGCGGTTTTCGAAAGTAAAAAGAACTATCTGCAAAATTATATCCAAAGTTTGCTGTCCTCCATCGACTTGAGGGACCGTCAGGGATGTACTATGGTGGTGGGCAGCGACGGAAGATACTTCAGCCGGACTGCAACTGAAGTCATCGTTCAAATGGCAGCTGCCAACGGGGTAAGATGTGTCAATACTTCAAAAACAAAACTCTCAGGCATGCCCTTCTAGTTCACTAATCTATTAAGTATTCCAATAACATTTTCTGATACATTATTAAGTTTTCTGATCTAAATCATTAAAATATAACCAATGAGATAAATTAAGTTGTTTTAATTTATTATTTACTTAAGTACTTCCTAATAAATGTTACAGATTTTCTAATCTGTAAAACAAACAAAACAAAAAAATATAAATATCTATATTTATTTACTTATAATTTCCTAAGAAATATAATAAATTTCCTGGGATATAATGAAAAATGCATTATTATTTATTTGTTTTTTTATTCATAATTTCCTAGCTAAACATTTGCTAGATTTTCTGATTTATGTAATACAAAATATTTTTTATTATTCTTTTATTTACTTATACCTACCTACTGGTGTATTCATTCGTATTATATTAACTAATCTATTTTATCATTTTCATTATTTTTACCATTTTACCTGTCTTTGAAAACACAAGATTTTTGGCATGATTTGTCATGTATCTGGTCGTCATGGGTAGTTTAATGATTTAAAATAACACGACATGGATTTATAGTATAAATGGTCATATCTTTTTTTATTCAAGGATATCTGGATTTTGATATGGAAAAAGTCTGAGCATTTTGTTGGAAATTCTGAGAAGCCACAAACTGTGCGTGTAATGAGAGAAAGTTTTAGAGCCAAATCTCTGTACTGGCCTGGCCAAATCATGTCTTATCTGTGGTGCCATCCCTCCCCTGCACACTCTTCCTGGAGCGCTGCTGCTTCCCTTGTTTTGACCTCTCATGTTCATGCGCTATGGGGAAACCCAGAACATATGGCTGCGAGCCAAATCTCTGTTCATCAACATTTCTAGTGTGTTTTTATGCCTCTAATGAAGATTTGATGTTTGGTTCAGTCTGAGCTTAAAACCAAGTCATTGTTTGTGACGCTCTAATTTTTCTTGATTCCATTCATATTATAAAATACAGTCAACCCTGCCTTCCATCCTTAATTCTAGTAATTTGTATCAGTGCCGTTCTTCCATACAAACTCGGTAGCTCTCAGAGGCATGATATACTGAGGCTGTGTATCCAAAAGCAGAACCTTATATGGATACGCTGCTCAAAGAGTGCTGGGAATACAGTTCACACTCATCACAGATGCAAGCAAAAACAACAGGCTAAGTGAAGCAGGAGCCTAGTGAGTTATTTAATTGGCATATTATTATTCCCCCCAAAAAAGCCTAGGGTCAGTGCGCTTGTCCATCATTTTAAATGCTTGGGTGAGAGATGCCAAATAACTCACTATTTATAGAAAGTGGGTGAACTTGTAAAGCTTAATGAGTCACAAAGTTTCTGAGATGTCTGGGCTGCTGTCTTGTGAGCTAGAAAGAAAGTATCTGTCAATAATCTGGACGCTTGATAAACGAGGTTGCTATTTATGGCAGAGGGGATTGTATGTCAAGGCTCATTTTAGTACTTAAAAATTGTTAGTGTGCGATTGTGCGTTGCGGTTTAGTTTCGTCCCTGAGTCAGCTTGTTGCTCCTACAGGAATGATCTTCCAGACGGATGTAGCTATTGATCTGGTATGCAGCAGTAGCCATGACTGATGGCTCTGAAAGGTGGCAGGTTTAAAGGCCACCGTATAATTTAATGATAGCACTCACATGACAAGTGAAGGTCTGGAAGCAAAGGGCCTGTTCTGGATCTTAAGTGTAGAAGTGCACTTTTACACTTGTTGTTTCAAACCTGTATTGCTTACTTTCTTCTGTAGAGCAAAAAAAAAAATATTTGAAAGAAAGTTTTAAGTTTTTGTTCATACAGTGTAAGTCGGTGGAGTCCAAAACAACACTTGACTCCATTGACTGCACATCAATAAAACCCAAACTTGATTTCAGATTGGACGTCTGGTAATTGGACACAATGGGATCCTTTCCACCCCAGCGGTCTCCTGCATCATCAGGAAGATAAAAGCCATCGGTGGAATCATTCTCACTGCAAGCCACAGTCCAGGAGGCCCAGGGGGAGACTTTGGGATCAAATTTAATGTCGCTAATGGAGGTGAGAATATTAAAGTGCATAGGACACACTGTATGCATGCTCTTTCAGAATGATGATGATGACATTCTGATTTCAGTATGTTTTGTGTAATATCAGTCTTTAAAGGAATCACTGTGTTAACATTAACTTTGTGTAAGCTGTCATGAAAAAGTATTCACACCATGAAACCCAAGTGGAACAGTATTGTACATCTCAAATCTCACAATAAAAATATCTTCTATGGACATTTTAATCTATTGAACTAAATTTACCCTGAAATTTATTGCTTTTTTTATTGCGTATTAGTGACAAACATCACAAAATATTCCAACGCAGTATAACATGTATGCTACCAAAAAAACAACAACTGTAATATTGTAAAATATTATTGTAATTTAAAAAAACAGTTTCTATGTTTAATATATTTAAAAATGTAATTTATTCCTGTAATGGCAAAGCTGAATGTTCAGCAGTCATTACTCCAGTCTTCAGTGTCACATGATCATTCAGAAAACATTTTAAAAGTAAACATGTAAAAGTCTTTACTGTAACTTAAAAAAAAAAATGTATCGGGGACTTGCTAAATAAAAGTATTAATTAAATAATATGTATATAACTGGTCTCAAATCTTTAAAAAAATATATATATTTTTAATTTTAGCATCATGTTCATGTGTCAGTGTCTCTCTTTGTGAAATTGCACATATCCCAAATATGTGAATATGCATTGTGTGGTGAAGTATATACCTAACAAAATGTATTCATGTAATTTGTTCCTCCAGAGCAATAATTTAGTTTATTTTGGATCCTGACAACACATACAGCTACAAATCTTTAAAAACCTATTTCTATTTCTGATTGACAGATGCAGTATTCTGAGATCCATCTTATTGTCATTGGGCCTTTTTTAATATTTGAGATGTTTCTGTTTCCTGTTTCCAGGACCATCCCCAGACACAGTGATGGAGAGGATCCATCAGGTGAGTCGCACACTAGAGGAATACGCTATCTGCCTTGACCTCCACATCGACCTGTCCCGCCTTGGCCGGCATGACTTTGACTTGGAGAACAAGTTTAAGCCCTTCAGAGGTGAGGCGTATTAACTTATTCTCATGTTATTGCCACAAACTACACTTCACACCCATGTGCTGAGCTTAAAAATGTTCCTTCTGTTTTTTTTTCCAGTTGAGATTGTGGATTCAGTCGAGATCTATCTAAACATGCTGCGGGGAATTTTTGACTTTGGTGCCATCAAGAGCTTGCTGACAGGCCCAAAACAGCTGAAGATCCGAATAGATGCCATGAATGGAGGTTAACTCCTGTAAACAGTTGCAAATGCTTGTATGCAGATTTGTATCTGTTTGTAGAGTCCCATCTTTATGTCATCTGTTTCAGCTATGGGACCATATGTCAGAAGAATCTTATGTGATGAGCTCGGGGCTCCAGCTAATTCTGCTGTTAACTGTGTCCCTCTGGAGGACTTTGGAGGCCAACACCCCAACCCTAACCCTGCATTCGCTGCACTTCTGGTGGACTCCATGAAGGGGGGAGAGTTTGGCTTTGGGGCTGCTTTTGATGCAGACGGGGTGCTTGTCTCTTATCGTCTTATAAACATTTACAAATGACACAAACACAGAGAAAAATGTAAAGACTTCTTAAGAATAATATTCAGACATAAAACATAAGAATCAGGGCTGTTCTGAATTATTTACAGCTTATTTGACAGAGTCTTGTTTTGATTCCAGTTAATTATTATTTATCAGTTTTTCATTCTGTTTTAATTTATTTTTAGTTATCTCTATTTCTTAATACTGCAAATAAGTGAGAAACAGGAAGCACGTACTCTTACATTAACAATCAAAATTTTAGGGTAGGTAAATAAAAAAAAAAAATGTTTTAGAAAGACATCTTTTGATTATCAAGACTGCATTTATGCCAAAAATAAAGATAGCAGTAATCTAAAATAATATTACAATTAATAATATTGTTTTCTATTTTAATATATTTTAAAATGTCATTTATTTCCTGTTTTGGGAAAGCTGAATTAAATTAAATTACTGCATTTAGCAGACGCTAAAAGCGACTTACAGTGCATTCAGGCTAACAATTTTTACCTATCATGTGTTCCAATCAAATCAAACCCTCAACCTTGCGCTTGCTTGCTTGCTAACGCAATGCGTTATTATTTGAGCTACAGGAATTCTGAATTATTAGCAGAAATTATATTTTTATGCTGATTTGAAACATTTTTCATCCCTTTTGAGAGCAGTTGTATTTCTTAATATGTTTGTGGATTTTTTCACTCCTTTGATGAATAGAAAATTCAAGAAAACAGCGTCTTTTTTAATAATAATAATAATTATTATTTTGTAATAATATAAATGTTAACTGTAGCTTTTGGTCATTTAATGCATCCTTGCTCAATAAAGAAAAAACTAAACTTTTAAACAGTAGTGTTATAGTGGAAATGATATTCTTCATCATTTTCAAAAGATGCAGCAGCTGGTTATTTTATGTAAAAGATCAATTAACAAGTAACTTAGATCAAATATGATA
Organism: Carassius auratus; assembly: GCF_003368295.1. Classification (NCBI taxonomy): domain Eukaryota; kingdom Metazoa; phylum Chordata; class Actinopteri; order Cypriniformes; family Cyprinidae; genus Carassius; species Carassius auratus. Next base: position 18,845,141 of record NC_039250.1, on the reverse strand, counting down.
TGTTGCTTGTTTAATCAGATGAAATGACAGGAACTAACTGTTGTGTAATCTTGGATATGTTTGTCTAATGTATAGGATCGTTACATGATTATGGGTGAGAATGGATTCTTTGTGAGCCCGTCAGATTCACTGGCAGTGATGGCTGCAAACCTCTCCTGCATCCCTTACTTCAGTCAGAGAGGAATCCGAGGTTTTGCCCGCAGTATGCCAACCAGCACAGCCATTGACCGGTAAGTAACACTTGATAATCTAACTGTTAAAAATAAACCTATTTTTATCTAAATAACATTTATAGAAAAATATAGGTGTTACCTGTAATATCTATACTTTTAAAGTTCTAATAGGTTCCATTTAGGGATAAATAAGGCACAAAGATGTGCCTTTTAACTTTTGTACCTTAGGGTACTGCCCCCAGTGACAGCTTTGTACCTTTTTTTCTGATAGTGTGTACCATGCTCTCAGATGATAACACTGAAATGCCATTACTCACAGACATGCTGCAGGCCTTGCTGAAAATTAACTAAGTCATCACAAAAAATTACTCAAACCGCTCTGTCTAATAAAAACATACTACTTACCTCCCGCAGAATGACCGTAGAGCACTAACTGTTAAAGGGGTCATATGATGCTTTTTTTTAAAGATCATTATTTTGTGTATTTGGTGTAACAGAATATGTTGACATGCTTTAATGTCAACACATTATTGTTTAAATACTGTACATTATTGTGGGTCCTCTATGCCCCACCTCTCTCAAACAAGTCGTTTTCTACAAAGTCCCTCCTCCTAACAAACGCAGTCTGCTCTGATTGGCCAACTAACCCAGTGCATTATTATTGGCTGAACACCGCAAGGACTCGTCAGATATGTAACGCTCCTTTCCATAATAATATCCTTAGTTTTACCATCAGTTCAAGCCCGAAAGGGGAACAGAGTCACATGACAGACACAGTGATGAAGCTCGTATGTGTTTGCAGTACACAAGCCACGGACGTTAAGACAGCTGACTCCACTAAGTGACCCTGTCTCTCTCTCACACACACACACAAACACTTGATGCACAAAAATCTGCATTTGAACATTCAATAGCATATACTTAAAATAATAGCAAAACATACTGACAGTAGCTGATTCATAAGCGCCAGATTGTTGTAGCAAAGTCAGAATTACCTCCTCTCTAAGGTTCACAAAACAGTTGTCCATAAAATGCGTTGCTGTTTTGTTGTAAGTAATCTTAAAGACCCTAAATTAATATACTTGAAGACCAAATAAAGTTATTTTGCTTTTTCCTAGAAACACACAGCATCTAACTGTCTTTGCGTGAACATTTGGGCAGTAATACGCAAATATTTCACAGTGACATAGACATGTGGGGGCGTGTTTGAATGAGCTGTTTTAGGGGGCGTGGCAGAGTCTTAACTTTGATAAAGAATATCTCTTAGTATTTGAGACTTGTGTCTTTGCAACTTTACAGATCTTCTTCATGCACCAAGAGCTCGTAACACTACAAAGAGAATGGAAAAATATAAATTGCATCATATGACCCCTTTAACTTTAAATTCGGGTTTGTCATTTCTGCACAATCATAAATATGAATTATGTACATCAATATTAATTACAGATTATTTCCTTGGCACTTTTATTCAGCCCACTGCCAAGTACACTTGCTGGTTCAGCTTCAGATGTTTTCACATAGCGTGCAACAGTTTCTTTTTATGACTGTCACATTGAGAGTCAGTGACATTTTCCTTAAGCATACTGTAAGAGTTCAGAGCTGTCATGTTCTGTCTCAAAATTCATAAGTTGATGATCAGGGAGGAAATCATCCATCAGGATCCTTCCACTCTATCACAATTAGTTTTCTGTTTCTCGTTCTGTCTGGTGCAAGACACTGAGTGGTAAAAGTATTAGTGATGGGGCCAGAGGTTACCGCATGGAGACTCACTCCCTAAGAATAACAGTGTTAGCTCAACCATGCGCTCCTGGAGACACCATTCACCCCACTAAAAATAACTTTCAGGGTGCATCATGCCTGCTTTGGGTGCGACCTGCCTGCTTTGAGACCGGATCTTGTGCTATGAGAAATAAATTGTGATTTTGTGCAATCAGAAGACATTTGTTAAATGTAAAGTGTAATTTTTGGGGGCGTTAATACTTTTTCCTATCCCATTCAATTTGGTGCCTATTTTGTGTGGATATGTGGTGCTCAAAACATTGCATACTCTGACACAGCAACTGCTCAACCAATGGTATCAGTTGAGGGAGGGGCTGTCTGTTTTGCTGACCAATGGGGAACAGGGAGTGTTCAAAAAAACCTCTCTGAATACAGTTCTCCTCTATGCACAAAAGTTTGTTAACATTTCAGTTACCATTGACTTCCATCGTATGGACAAATGAAACATTAAGACATTTCTCAAAATAGGTTATTTTGGTTAGTTTCAGAATGGAAATAAAAGTCATACAGGTTTGTAAGGCATTGTAGTGATAGTGGGTGCACTGTCCCTACAAAGCTGATATTCAAACAGGAAGTGATGTTATTTAGCACTGCCCAATCAGGCATTAAAAAGTGTCAGAAAGTGCTTATTGTGTCATAACACCAAAATTAACCTTGATTTCCTCCCATCAATATATATTTTTTTGTTCTGTGACTCATTATTCACTTCCTAGTGGCTTTGCAAGGTTGATTCAATGTCATAAACACAGAGTAAATGAGAATTTAACTACTGGTGTGGCTAAGATAAAGAAAGAGAAGTTAACTCTGTGTTTGGCCTAAAGTTATACCTTACATAGAATAGCATAGAATAGAGTGTCATGTTTTCCATTCTGTAAATGATAGTTAAGTAGGGGTCCTCCTTATTCTCCAGAAAAGATGTTTATAAATGTACTGCTTTTTTAGTTTTTTATATTACGGTATATAAATTATTATAAAATAATAAATATATAAATATTATCTGCACAGCTGTTTAAATCGTTCACACCAGAAATTGTCATTCAATTCAAGTCAGAAGAGGAACTGATCCTGTTTAATTATCTGTCGAAATCAACTGTAATCAAAACATTCTTGTATTGCGATTCTTTAAAAGTCCGATTTTATAGTTTTGGAGCTGGTGATAGAGAACCCTTAAGTGTCTCTGTTCATGAATCTGTATCATTCTGTCCAGCTAGCTCTGGACGTGAGTTGTTGGAGCGAGGCATCTCTGCTGTAAACCTTTTTAGGCGGCGAGCGAGCTCTAGACTGTGGCTGTGTGTTTATACTGTGGACCTCTCAGGAGTGTGTGTTCGTTAAGTGGCAGTGGAGATAATCTACTAGAGAATATGTGTGCTGTAGGTCTGGTGTTTGTTTGCTGAGCTGTGTTTAAGGGAGTAGCTCTGTGTCTTTGTACTGTATGTGTGCATATTAGTGTGTTTAGGGGTTTAAGAATGGAAAGGAAACATCTGCCGTGCTCCAAAACATGTAGGAAGGGGAAGAGAGAATGTGACCATGCTGAGAATGAACTGATGAAATATTGGGAGATTATACACAGGACAATCCAGTCTAAATGTAACTGCAGTCCTAGTGTGTTTAGTGTAACCGTATTTTAAACTCATCTAATTGAATGATTCCTAGAAATGGCATGCATCTTTATATTACATTCTGGAACTTTTTGTGAATTAGTGGTGAGATTTTTAAGTAACTTTGTCTGCAGGTTACATTGTTTCACCAAGAAGGTTATGAGCTTTTTAATTGAGTCATTCACTGAACTGATTCGTTCAACAACTCACTAACAATAATTCATTGTTCAATGTAAGTGACTGTTTGAGTCATTGAATTATTCATTGAACTAATTTGTTCAAAAACAATGAATTATTCAGGAATGAAGGAAGCGACTGTTTTCAGGAGCAAGTCATTGAATCATTTACTGAACTGAATCATTTAACAACACTGATTTATTTGAAAAATGAATAGGGATGTAACGATGCACCCCAAGCCGGTTGAAAATCAATACAAATATGTGACGATTCAAACCGGTTGAGATGTTAAATGAATCGCGATAGGTGGGAGTTTATATGACTGTATCTCTAAGGGGAACTGACTGTCTTTAGAATAGTTTAGATGGTGTTTTCTTTCCATCTCATCTCTGTATAATGAGTATTAAAGCTGTTTTCACATAGCGCTGCTTTTTGTATAACCAAGTTAACATTATATTGCATGTTCCATAAGCTCCAACTGCATTCAGAGAGTTAATCCGCATCTTATTCAGCCGGTCTGCTGTTTTTGCTTAGTACAGGTGTTTTATGTAGTATACTGTAATTTACTGTATACTGTAGTCACAACAAAAGTCAAACCATTCAGTTTAAGCTTCAAACTTCAAAACTATACAATCCAATTTAGATTAAAAAACGTTTATGCTGCATGAATGCATACAAAGCTGATTATTTGTTAGTATTTTTGTATTTAATATTTGTCATCTTCCACTCACTAGATCAGATTTTATAAGGTAGCCAAGTCTTTAAACTATTTGTTTATATGGTAATGAAACAATTTCAAGCACTGTTGGTATTCAAAGGTTCACTTTCAAAAATATTTTATTATACCTTGGAGCAAGGAATCCAAATGGAAATCATTTTAGTACAATTGGGATACCAGTTTAATGAGACTGTCAGCTGATGCTAACATTCTGCCTGTTGATAACTGGGTTTATTCCCAGACTCAAGTTAGGAACAGCTGCCGACTTTAAGACCCAGCTGAACACATTATTTTCCAAATGCTTTGGAAAGTCTTTTCTAGATAGAATTGTTTGTTACAATCCAGTCACACCCACATGAAAATATATGCATGCAAAATATTTCAGATGCTGGATTAGAGATAGAACTGCTTGTGTTGGCCACAAATATGAGAATAAATCACTGAAAACAAGTCAAGGGGGTCAAAGATTCCAGTGTGTTGTCCGTATGCCAGGCTTTCCATTCTGCTCCTTGTCCCTTGGGTTAACAACATTTGTTTTCCCATATTTAGTAATTCCACCCATGAGTAAACAGCTGCATCTTTACTCTTCTCATTTACATCGGTTCCCTCTCATCTATCCCGTCATCTGATGGGATCTCAGCAACTCATTACCCATAATGCCAGACTGCAATGTCTGAAAATAGTTATGAATCTAGCCAACTATCCAAGAACAACAAACATAAGAGGAGACTTATAAATGAGAGACTCCACTTGTTTTCTCGTTGGCTTTAATTTTGACACTGAATATCTTTCATTTTCATAGCCATGAAGGATTACAATTCCCGAATACAAAACTTACTGTCTAAACAGTAATGTTGTATGACAATATTTTCTAGGAGTAGGCCTGTTTCTGTGACAGCTCGCAGGAGTTTGACAGTATAAGGAAGTTAAACAGGTGTAGACTACACACCGATGATTAAAGTGCTGTTTGTTCCTCCAGGCACATGGCTGAATCTCAAAATAAATGTCAGCCAAAATCTCAGCATGGTTTCTTTCTGCTTTTTGCCTTATAAAGACACTGGATTAAGAAGACAAAATATGCAGTTTAATTTATGAATCAGTGAGAAAGACAGATACTGAGAGGTTATACCAATGAGTGTGTAGAAAACTGCATGGTAATTTATTTGCCTGGAGTACAGAAAATGATCATTACCTCAACATCTGTCTTATTTCACATTATGTCCTTTGTTGCTGTTTATCATATAGTTTTGTATTTATATATAGACATGGATTTGTAATTTTTAGAAACTAACACCACGTCCATCTGCCTGTAGTCTGTTTATGATTTCAGCATGAGAAATCCATTTTTATTGCATTATATTATATTATATTATATTATATTATATTATATTATATTATATTATATTATATTATATTATATTATATTATATTATATTATATTATATTATATTATATTATATTATATTATATTAATTGCTACTGAAGGTACCTATAAAACATTTATTCTTTTTACATTGCAGTGACATGCAGCTAGTTACACTATTTCAACCATACTCCAAAGGGGTGATGATATTAGCCAATGAGATGATATCTTTCTTTTCAGCTTTCATCTCGTCTAAATAAACTCTGAATTGGATTGCACTGTAATACTCATGCATCCTGTTTGTTTCCAGGGTTGCTAAGGCTATGAAGGTGGCGCTTTATGAAACTCCCACAGGCTGGAGATTCTTTGGCAGCCTGATGGATTCTGGGAGGTGTTCTTTCTGTGGAGAGGAGAGCTTTGGAACAGGTGGGTGCCATCAGAGTCCTCTTAAAGCACATAAAAGCCTTACTTGAGCGTTTGAAGTTGACCAGTCATCATGAATCTTCTGTCAAAATGTATTTTATTTACATTATTGTCCGTATATTGTGCCAAACTCAAATTATGTTATTTTTCATTTTTTGTCATTTATTACTCACCCTTTGGAACACAAATTAAGATATTTTTGATGAAATCCAAGAGCTTTCTGACTCTGCATAGACAGCAGTGAAACTACCAAATTCGGCCAGAAGGGTAGTAAGGACATCGTTAAAATAATCCATGCGAGACTAGTGTTTCAACCTTAATTTTATGAAGCTATGAGAATACTTTTTGTGCTAAAAGAGAAAACAAAAATAACTTAATTCAACATTTTCTTCTCTTCCATGTCAGAATTCGACACAGGTTTATGTGTGTTATGCGTTTATTATGGCCTTACTACCTTTCTGAGGCTGGGAACATTTAATTTGTGTTGCTGTCTATGCAGGGTCAGAAAGTTCCCGGATTTCATCTTAGATGTCTTCATTTGTGTTCTACAGGTTGTAATGTACAGTTTTGGAACGATAAGAGTGTGAGTAATAAATGACAGAAATATCATTTTTGGGTAAACTATCCCTTTAAAGAATCATTATGACGTTTTATCTCATTGACATTTTCAGATGTAGTTCTTTATTAGTACATGCGTCCAAACTGTAGCTCTTTATCAGTCTTCTGCTATAAAAGGGCAATGAATCATCTGAAATGGTGAGAAAGTGGGAGTGGTTTCTGCTGGCAAAAGCAAATGACTACTCCTCTGATTTTCTCACAAAAGCACAGGGTGGGGGCACAGAAGAAGTTGTTGAAGGAGTGAGAAGGAAAGATTTATGGCAAATTAGTGGTTGTAGTTCTTTATAAAAAAAAAATACACCCACCCGCTGCCATTATAAAGCTTGGAAGAGCAAGGTCAATTTTAAATATTACTCTGATTGGATTCATCTGAAAGAAGAAAGTCATATACACCTAGGATGCCTTGAGGGTAAATAAAATATGGGCTAATTTTCATTTTTTGGATGAACTAACCTTTAAAGGGATAGTTCACCCAAAAATGAAAATTCTATAATCAATTACTCACCCTCATGTCGTTCCAAACCTGTAAGACCTTTGTTCATCTTTGGAACACAAATTAGGATGTTTTTGATGAAATCGAAGAGCTCTCTAACCCTAAACCTAATCTAATCAACAAGATAAGCATACAGTTATTAGGACTTAAATGGATGTTTCTTTAACAATGTTCTCTTTTATGTCTCAGGAGTTGAACTGAAACTTTTTAATGTACATTGATAATATATATTTGCCTTTTTTTTAAATTACCGTATTTTTCGGACTATAAGTCGTACCTGAGTATAAGTCGCATCAGTCCAAAAATACGCCATGATGAGTAAAAAAAACGCACTGGAGTATAATTCGAATTTATTTAGAACCAAGAACCAAGAGAAAACATTACCATCTACAGCCGCGAGAGGGCGCTCTATGTCTTCAGTGTAAACTACAGGAGCACTGTACAGGAGCGTCCGGAAAATACGGTAATTTTAAGTACAGAGTTTTTACATATATAAAAGGTACAAAACTTGCTGGGGCAGTACCCTTTCACAATGTACTATTATGTACACTTAAGGTACTAAAATATATATTTAAAGAGCTAATATGTACCTTTAAGGTACTAATATGTACCATTTAAGTGTAAATAAGGTACAAAGATGTACCTCAGGGTATCACCCCAACGACTGCCTTGTACTTTTTTTCCTGAGAGTGTATAGTTGGAGGAACTCCCATATATGAAGGTGAACCCCTGCATGTTAGGCTATTGCATGGTTGTGTTGTGCTTGGCAGCTGAATGTGGAATAAGCAACTGGCGCTGAATGATGTTGCTGGGCAGACAGACGCTTGGCTCTGTGAGCTAGCAGGGTCGATCTGCAAAGCCTCTGGATTTTACACCATCAATAAGACCTTGAGTGAAACACGAGGCATTGTCTGTAGGTGTCAAAAGAGCAGCCTGCTCATTATTCACTATGTTCCGACTTTGCTTCAGGATTACTGTGCTGTCACGGGTCACTTTTCTTCTTCCCTTCCTGTCAGTCGATTTTTCCACAAAACATTCTCGACTGCTAGACATACTGTACATATACCATGCATTCATCACATGTTTTATTTGTTTGTATTGGTATCTGGTACAGATTCAGTGTGTGGAATATTGGCATTAAACAAGTTTCCCTTCTGGCTGTGAACCAGATCGCTTCTGCGTCACACTTATTGTTTTGTAGGCTGAGGGATAGTTAGCAGATAATAGTCTGACAAGCTGATAGATGTTAAAATCTGCTTTTGAAGTGAACTTTATTGTGTTTTATTGATTTTAGGGGTCAAAAAACTAATTATAAAACATTATGTTGGCTTACAACAGTCTTTGGCTGCTGATGTGAAATGCGGTAGGCCCGAGCATTTTTCAATACTCCAGCATTAGTCACACACAGAAAGCAGCTGTCGGATACGCTTTCCTGACATATGATTACATGAAATAAACCAGATCAAAGAGCAAAAGTCATAGAGAAGACGTTGAGCATAAATCAAGCAGATGAAGAGTTGACCAGGGGAGGGAGGGCTTTCATTTTATCATTAGCTCCTCCCGATATAGAGCCATCTCACATGAATCCTCTGGGCTTTTTAGGTTGTTTTTGAGACTTTTATTATTTAAATTATATCAAAAATATGTGCAGATGTTTGGGGCTAGTATGTTTTAAAAAAATTAAAAAGAAGAATAAAAGGGTTACTCCACCCCAAAATGAAAATGTTGTTATTAATCACTTACCACCATGTCATTCCAGACCCATAAAATAATACTTTTCGTTACGAGAAGAAAACAAAAATATCGACTTCATTCAACAATTCGTCTCCTCTGTGTATGCAAGCAACGAAATGCTCTTCTGCGTCAGCCGCACCACACGGATGTGCGGTTTTCTTTCAAATCAAAGTGTAAATACATGTAGAAAACGTATCCTTGTGTCGCGGCTGACACAGAAGAGCATACACTGCTTGCGTTCAGTTCATATTCTCTAAAATGGCGCTATGGTGATGTAGAGAGACAGAGGAGACAAATTGTGGAATTAAGTCATTATTTTTTGTTTTCTTTTCGTACAAAAAGTGTTCACGTCATTTCATAACATTACATTGAATCACTGATGGCAGATGGACTATTCTGATGATGCTTTTCATACTTTTCTGGACCTTGACAGTGTAAGTTACTTGGCAGTCTATGGGACAGTCACAAGCCTCCCGGTTTTCATCCAAAATATTTTAAATTGTATTCTGAAGACGAACAAAGCTTTTATGAGTTAGGAACGACATGGGGGGAAAGTGTTTAATGACAAAATTTTCATTTTGAGTTGGAGTATCCCTTTATCATTTTTATTTAGTGAGCGTGCATTCAATTGTTTACAAGTGACAGTAAAGACATTTATAATGTTACACAAGATTTCAAATAAATAATAAATGCTTTTGTTTCTACTTTCTATTCATCAAAGAATCCTTAAAAATTATTTGTAAAGGATCATGTGACACTGGGAATGGCTGCTGAAAATTCAGCTTTACCATAAAATACATTTTAAAATATAATCAAATAGAAAAGTTATTTTCAGATGTAATGATATTTCAGTTCCTCTGTATTTTTGATCAAATGAATGCACCTTTGGTGAACATGAGAATCTTACCGTTTGTAAAAAATCGTACCCCTCCTAAACGTTTGTGCAGTATAGAGTAAATCAAATATCAAAATATGACTCATTGGATCTCTTTCTTTTAGGTTCAGACCACATCCGAGATAAAGACGGCCTGTGGTCCGTTCTGGTATGGTTGTCCATCCTGGCAGTGCGTAAGCAGGGGGTGGAAGAAATAGTGAGAGATCACTGGGCCAAAATGGGACGCAACTACTTCTGTAGGTGAGCTAAACCCCAAAATAGCATCTTCCCAAGCTTCATTTCTGTCATCAGTCTTCATATCTCTTGGGACATTTCAGTATATTTCTTTGTGTATACTTACAGTACCCCCCACCCCTTTTCCTATGAGATAGAGTACAGCAGGCAGAATCTCTTTAATGTGGATTGCTTTTGCCTTTCCCATATTCACCATATTTAGCTCTACTTGTAGATGTCATGTGAAAATCCTGGTAGCTCTCCAAATTTTCACGAAACCATGATTTATCATTGTAGGTACTATTAGGTTATGTTTGCAATCTTTCATTTACATTGACCTAATTAGTGTTTGTTTTATGTATTTGATATCTGACAGGTTTGACTATGAAGGGGTGGACAGCAGGGCAGCGTATTACCTCATGAGAGATCTGGAAGCTGTTCTCACTGATAAAGCTTTTACCGCTCAGAAGTTCTCTGTGGGCAATAACATCTACAGTGTGGAGAAGGCTGATAATTTTGAGTACACTGACCCAGTGGACGGCAGTGTGTCCAGGAAACAGGTCAGTTCAGCACTTCAAGAGAACAAGAGAGATGTCCTGTCAATTTGCAGTCACACTAGAGTAGACATTCTGCTTAATTAATGTGCACTCAAATAGGAGACAGAAAACACTTCTTTATTTTATATTGCTTCACAACAGCAAAATATTGTGTGGCTAAATAGTTTTACAGTGCATTTTCAACATGTTTTCTGCGGAGATCAGCATGTGTTGTTAAGATTTTGTTAATGTTATGCTCACCAATTAAGGCTACATTTAATTGATCAGCAATACAGTAATATTCTGAAATATTAATACACTTTCAAATATCTGTTTTCTATTTTGATATAGTTTTAAATATAATATATTCCTGTGATGGCATCAGCATCATTACTCCAGTCTTCAGTGTCACATGATCCTTCAGAAATCATTTTAAAATGCTGATTTGCAGCTCAAGAAACATTTCTTATTATTATCAATGCTGAAAACGGTTGTGCTGCTTAATATTTTTGGGAAAACTGTCATACATTATTTAAAGGATTATTAGATTATTAGAAAGTTCAAAAAGAGCAGCATTTACATGGAATATAAATCTGATACATTTAATGCCTCCTTGCAAGTGAATTTATCAACTTTATATAATGTGCACCATAAAATGGATGTTCATTTTGAGACTTTCATTTAACAGTGTTATTCAATTATTATTGTATTTTTATGAACTTTAAGTGAACGTTTAATGATGGCAAAGGTCATCTAGATGAAAAAAAATCATATTGTATTGCATTGTACTGTATTATGATGAGGAGAGCCAAACTATGCTTTAAACTCCCCGAACAAAAGAAAATGAATCTTTACAACATGTGTCTTTAATTAATCTGAAATGAACCATGTAAATAATTGTGATTTGGAGATGAAAACAAATGTGCGCATTGGTCCCTAGTGCACCTTATTCATCTGAGATAATGAGGAACTGTAAGAGATTTTGCAGCTTAGTCGCTAGTATAAAGAGCTGCAAGGGGTTTGCTGAGCATTAAGGTTTTATGCTCTGCAATTATACGCTATTTAGTATGGCACGTGTCCTGTTGTGGACACGGACTCGAGTGGGATTTCTTGTTTGGGCATCTACATTCACACTTAGCTGGTTATGTGTGTACGGTATATATGGGATGGATGAAATGAACAATATACTCGTGCCGAGAAATGTTCATTCAGCTGCTCGCTCTCATTCACTCCTTTTTTGAAGGATGTGCTAAAGCACAGAGACACACATGTGCTTGATAGTAACAGGAGAAGGATGTTTCAGTGGATGGTTTATCTTTATCTGGCCTGGATTTGCTGTACCAAGATGCAGAGCCCTTTAGTGGTCTGTCTCACACACACACACACACACATAAACACTTGCGTAGCCTTGTGTTTGAAGTTTACCCAGCTGACTCAATCTGTTCTGACCTGGAGTTTATGGAAACCACCTTCTCCCTCTCCAGAAAAATGTCTCGCAGGACAAAAAGTGACGTGGTTGTGGCATCCACCAGAAGGGGGTTACTGGATGCTAACCAGCCAAACCTTCCCCTCTTGACTTTATCCTGACACTTTACCCTTAGCGTTTCAACATCTCATTTACTTCTCATCTCGAGTGGCAATCGCTGTTATACATTACCATTCAGAAGTTGTGGGGTCAGAAATGAATGCTTTTATTCAGCAAAGACACATTAAACTGACCAAAACTGACAAGTGTATTTATGTATTTATTTACTTACTTTCTTTTGTTTTAAATAAATGCTCTCTTTTGAACTTTCCATTCATCATCAAAAAAAAAAAAAAACAATCCTGAAAAAATGATGGTTTACACAAAGAATGTTTCTTGAGCAACAAATCAGCAAAGTAGAATGATTTCATCATATATGACGACTGGAGCAATGCTGCTGGACATTCAGCTTTGCCTGAATAAAGAAAGCATTTCTTTTCAATTGGTATATTATCTCACATTATTTTCATCAAATATATGCCATATTTGGGAGCATTAGAGACAGTGTAGATTTCAGATTGATTTATGAGCCTCATGATTTGGTGTGATTTCACACTGGTGACTTGGGGTCACGGCCAGTCGTTCAGTCAGTGATCTCCCACCGACCGCCATCCAGCCGGCGTCTCCACAGCTGAGTGTGTATTATTACAACAGACATTCCTCCCAGTGCCGGATTGTGTCAGCTGTCCCGATCCTCTTCTCTCCACCGAAGAGACCCTCAGCTGTCGGAGACCACGACACACGCAGACTCACACCAACACAAATATTACATCTATAACAGTGGTTCTGGTTTTGATTTGGGACCCAGATTCTGAATTAGACATCAACACTGGCTGTCCATAAAATTCCAATTAAAATATATCAATTTTTAATAGTGAGTAGCGAAATTAATAAGCACAAGAAAAAAGCAAAACATTTTTTTACATGACCTAGATGTAAACAGAAAAAAATATATATTTATGTAAATGTATTCTAAATGTGCTTATATTTTTAAAAAGTTATGTAATCCTAATAATTCACTGCATAAAACACACTGTTATCAGTGAAAAACGTTGTTGCTCATAAATCCTGAAAGTATTTTTGAGAATAAGTGCATGTCTTTTCCATCTGCCTCATTTGGGCAGGTGCTTTCAAATGACTGTGCTTTCTGTTGAGTTTGATTGGATGAACAGCCTGTGATGTCAGCAACATAAGATATGGGATATTTTTTTCTCTTTTTTTAAAGCGTGGTCAAGGGGGAAACTTTGTGGTACAACTTTTTTAAAATAAATTTTTAATCAACTATGAAATAAACGAATCTAAATTTGATCTAATATTAACTGTCACTTGACCGCTGACCAGTTTTCTGATAATGTTTCGCTGACATCTAGTGGATAGTTTTATGAATTACAAGGGAAATCTAAGTAGTAAAACCAGCCTAGATCTTCATGAATTTCCATTTTAAATGAGTTGTTTATGAACAGTGTGCCATGTTGAGTGTTTTTACAGTTTATTTGTGCTTCACATCCCAAATGATATTATGGTGTAGCATACTCGTTAATGTTTCGGGCTGGTAACTGAAGGTTGTAGGTTCAAGGAACAACTCAGTGATCAATCAGAATTGTTGGCATTAAAGTGACCTGTGTTTCTATAACTGTGCTTGTCCTGCAGGGTCTAAGGATCATCTTCACAGACTCGTCCCGAATCATCTTCCGGCTCAGTGGTACTGGTGCTGGAACCGGGGCCACTGTTCGTATCTACGCCGAGAGCTACGAGAGAGACCCAGAGAGACACAACAGAGAGACTCAGGTGAACATTTCACTTTAGCTATTCAAATAAATTGAACTCAAAAGCTGGGAATGACGTCACACCCAAGTGGACTGTGGACTCATATATGAGTTATTGAAAAGTTACTTTGTGTTTTGCTTGTATGGGAGTAATATGTCATCTACTGTATGTGAGGAAATGAATTTATTGTTGTTATCATTCATATGTCCTCATGCCTTGTTAGCAGCTTCTGAATTACAAAGATGTCATAGCCATGATCATTATTGCTCTAAAGATCATGAAAAGAATAATATTTAAGGTACTCAATCGACAGCGTTTATGGAATAATAATAGTTTGATTCATCTCTCGATTAAAAATAAAAAAAGAAGTAAAAATCAAGGTTACAGTGAGACACTTAATGATAGATGTGAATAGGGCCCAGTTTTGTTGGTTTTGTGAAATTTGAGGCTTATATTTTATAAAAACACGTTCATGATTTAGTTAATAAATATGTTGTCAAGCTAATTTTTTTTTATTGGATATAACTTTATAGATTATTTCTTTCACTATTAAGTAATGTTAACATGCATATATTTTTTTTCATCTTGTGGCTATACTATTGAAACGGTGAGTATTTTCATTTTTAATGTTTATGGATTTACCCAATTCATTTGGTTTATATACAAATTATTTATTTATTTATTTTTAAGAAGAGGGATATGTGGACAATCAAATGTTGTCGATTCACATTTATCCCTTTAATGCAGTTTGCCTTTGTATTGCATTAGTTTCATGATACTAGCAGTCTCTTTAATATGCATTTCCTCACTCATTCTTTTGACCATTGTAGGTTGTGCTGGGTCCTCTCATTGCCATTGCTCTGAAAATCTCCAACATCCACGAAAGAACGGGACGCAAAGGCCCCAATGTGATCACCTGAGACCAATCCAACACTGCACATCAGGGGCCAAAATCACTTTCCTCACTCATCTGATCCTTCTTTTGTTTTAGTTTTTAGTTTTGTTTGTGGCTTTCACTCAGCATCACAAAGAATGTGCCAACTATTATTTTGCTGCTCTTTCATCATCTCTCCTCTCCTTTCCGCCCCTCGTTGTCTTGTTTTTCTTCTTCATTTGTCTTTACAAAGGGCCTCTGTATGGTTTTCATTTCTTTTGCACATGTATAAAATCATTTGAACCACTAAAAAATCCGAAGGGAGCAAAGTGTTTTCTTCATGTTCAAGCAAACGCTCCTTTAATGTGTTTAGTTCAATTAGAATGAGGTTAGAAGCAGAACATATGTAGAACCACTTTTTGTTTTTGATTCAGATGCATGGGGTCTAAACCCTAAATCTTGTGAATTTGGTAACTGTGTGCTTTTGTTTACAATGTAGCTGTTTCAAAGAAGTGCATTCAAAACAATCAGTTAAAAAGGGGGAGCAATGGCGTTCAATATTTACTTATTTCTGTGAAATTCACATTAGAAACACATCATATCCTATGCAACAGCTAGAACTGAGCTCATGTCCAAGAATGAACCACTGAAATAATAATCATAAAGATTGCCTAATAACAGTTGTGCTACAATTCCTACATCCAGTCTTGTACACGGATTTGCAATTTTCTGATCACTTTCTGAAATGTGCTGCAAATGAACTTTGTGAATCAAAGAATGAAATGAGTCAAAGTAAAGTTTTTGGCTAGCAGCTGGGCTTAAATATCACTTAGTACTTTTTTTATCTTTTATTTTAAAATCTTGCATGGATCAGTATTGTTTAATGTCAGATGGATTATGAGCATTCCATTGTTTGATTAGAAACATGCCTCTAAGTTAATTATTATTTATACCATTATTATTATATAACACTTCTGACATTTACAATACATTTCTTTAATGTTAAAGTGAAAGTGAAGCCAGTGTTTAAGATATTTCCTAGAGTTTTTTTATTTTTATTTTATTCTGCTGTTCTTAGAAGTCCATTATAAACCATGTACACATTACAATGACTCCAAGGTGAAAAACAAATGCTCCCTTTTAAATACTATTTTGATGAAACTAAATAAATACTATGGCCATAAGTCTATTTTAATTTTGTATCCTAAACTTTGCATAAATAAACTTCTATCTTTTGTGTGTCCTGGCTTCTGGTTATTGTCAGACAATCAGTGAGATCAAAGACTTATACTGCATGTTATGCATGTCCATCTTCTGTCATTTCTTTTCAGAGATTCATTAAATAATACATAAATTAATGGATTCAATGATGTAATTACAACTACTAAAACAAAACAAAACATGTCTAATAGTAAGGTTTCTGTTTTTTTTTTCTCTAATCGTCAAGGCCACGACTACTTTATCAGTACAGTAAAAAGTGCTATATTGTAAAATATTTCAATTTAAAATAAATGTGTACACACACACATATATGTATTAAAGTGTAATGTGTTCTTGGAAGTCGTGGCCTAATTGTTAGAGAGTCTGACTTGCAATCAAAAGGTTGTGAGTTCGAGTCTCGGGCCGGTGGGGGGAGTGCATGAACAGCTCTCTCTCCACCTTCAATACCACGACTTAGGTGCCCTTGAGCAAGGCATCGAACCCCGAACTGCTCCGCAGCATAAATGGCTGCCCACTGCTCCGGGTGTGTGCTCACTGCTCTGTGTGTGTGTGCACTTCGGATGGGTTAAATGCAGAGCATGAATTCTGAGTATGGGGAACATTATGGTGATATGTACCTTTACGGTACCTATATGCACTAATTAAGGATAAATAAGATGTGTACCTTTTGAAATGGTACTGCCCCAGTGCAGAGATGTATAGTAACGAAGTAGAACTACTTCGCTACTGTACTTAAGTACTAAAAGGCGGTATCTGTACTTTTCTAGAGTATTATTTTTTTCTCCTACTTCCACTTTTACTTCGGTACATATTTTCGCTGAGTTTAATACTTTTACTCCGATATTTTTTTATGTGCGGCATCGTTACTCGTTACAATTATAATAATGTTACGAATAATTCCATTACAAACCACTGCCAGAACTGTATATGGCAGGTTTGATGAAGCTGGCACTGAGCGAATCAAGCGACACTGCGCGTGCTGAATGAACTGCTGTGAAGAGAGAGATGAACACCGAGCCGAGCCAGATAATGACTCGTTCACGAGTCAAGAACCGGTTGCATCGGTTTTCGGATGACCAGTAACGTTAGTTCTTTCTGACAGTTCGATTCAATAAACCAGTTGAAGAAAACAGTTCACCGATTCTTTTGCGCTCGATGCAATGGCGTCATTGGCGTTGACTGCACATGGGCTCATAACATTATAATCAGTTCAGAATCAATCACCAAAATAAAACAGTTCGGTTCCAGACGCTCTGTGTGTCGGTTTGCTTCACGCTAAATCACACATGCGCAGTATCATCAGCTCCTCGGTTCACGAATCGGACGCGTCTGACACAAACGGTTCTTGACTCGTGAACGAGTCATTATCTGGCTCGGCTCGGTGTTCATCTTCAGTTCTCTCCTCACATCAGTTCAGTCAGTGTACTGTTTGAGTCAATGAATTACTCCGGGATATTGGTTTGTTTTAACTCCGAGGGAGTGTCAGACACATTAAACAAGTTAAAGTCTTAATTCATCTGTGGATTAATGCGTATTGGAGACGCAAACTGTTTAAAACGATTCAGTTCGATTTGGTGGACTGTTTCAAAAAGATCCGGTTACATCGAATGATTCGTTCGCGAACCAGATATCACAAACTGCTTTGTTTTTAACTATCTTAAAACAGACACGGAAGAGAAGACAATGCTGAATAAAGTCATAGTTTTTGCTATTTTTGGACCAAAATGTATTTTCGATGCTTCAAAAAATTCTAAATGACCCTCTGAGGTCTTATGGGTTTGAAACAACATGAGGGTAAGTTATTAATGACATCATTTTGCAAATTGGGCTAACTAACCCTAGTAACCGTTTTTTGTTTACAAGAAGTTACAGTCAAAGGAATTGTGATTGTCCTTTAGGTTAATCATTTGAAATAGTAAAAACAATATGTTCAAACTTTTGACTACTTTCTTTAATAGCTACATAACACAATACTTCTACTTTTACTTTCAGTACTTGAGTAGTAAATTTTAAAATAGACTACTTGCAATACTTAAGTACAAAAAATGTTGAATACTTTAGTACTTCTACTTAAGTGTGGTGCTTAAAGAGCACTTCTACTTCTACTCAAGTCACTTTTTTGATAGAGCACTTGTACTTTTACTCAAGTATGGTTCTCTAGTACTTTATACATCTCTGCCCCAGTGACAACAGCTCTACTTTCTTAACTGAGAGTGCGTGATCCTTCAGAAATCTTTCTAATATGCTGATTTTTGCTTAACATATCATCATCAATGTTGAAAACAGTTGTGTTGCTTAATTTTTTTTGCGTGATACATTTATCAGTGTTCTTTGATTCTTTAAAATAACTGCATATAACCTATGTGAAATATTTTTTTACTGACATTTGCTGAATAAATGTATTAGTTAATGTCCTGCAAAAATCTGTGTAGCTCTATCTCTCACTCACCTGTTTTTTTTTTTTTTTTTTTTTGAAAGGTCAGGTGGAAATAGGACAACTGTTCAAAAGTTTGATGCTGCCAACTTTGTCAACTGCTGTTCCACACAGAAACACTAGATGGAGACAAGTTCACACGACAGACGCTACAAGATGCCACAGAAGTTTACATTCATACTGTCAGGTGAATTTACAATAGAATAAGTTAACACATTTTAAAGAAGCGACATTTTTCAGAAATATTGATAGAGTCTTAAAATGTAAGGTAACTAATATCTGGTGTGAAATTAAAATGATAAAACAATCATATGTTTGTAATAAATTCGATAGGCTACGATGATAACGAATTCGCTTTGGCGGTTGCATTGACGACTAACGTTAGATAGACGAGTTGAAAATTAGCTAATCGCGTCGCAAACAATTTTTTATCAGTTTGTTCCTGAATAACCGAGTCTGTGTCTTTAAACTGAGATTTTTTGTGCAGTCGGTGTTTATCATGTACTCGTCTAGTCCCACCTCTTCCTGCAGCAGCGCTGAGTGCCAGAGAGAGAGACTGAGAGTAGAGACAGTCAGATCATATGGAGAGACGGACAGCGATGCCAGTAACGTTACAGCCTATACCTGACAAATACGGACGTCTGAGAGAACAACAGGACTAACTTCTTCGGATACATCATTCAAATTAGCTAAAAATCTGACTTCATCAACTAACATTAAGGAGAAGTGAATTTTGCAGGCGAAACTGTGTTTACAAGAGATTCTCAGTCATCATTTGCCATTTAAATGGCATGAAACGCGGATGTCAATAGATGTTTGAAGTGCACCTGGATGCTTCAGCTCTGCTCGTTTTGCCTTTATGGACAACATTGTGAGTCTGTACAAGATCAGCTGAGTGAGTGTTTATCAGATGTTGAGATGATGTTCTGCATGTTCACAGGACAAGTTGTCAGATATGAAGTTATAAATCAGCATGGCTTTGGATCTATTTTCTTACAAACAAGTGAATCTTAACATGTAATTTGTTTGCAGTTAAAAAAGTAAACCGGCAGTAAGCAATCATGGTAGAACCTGTTGGCTTTGTGGAAGCGTGGAAAGCTCAGTTCCCTGACTCAGATCCTCCTGAGATGTCTTTGAACTCTGTTGGAGACATAGAGCAGGAGCTGGAGAAATGCCGAAACTCTATTAGGCGTCTGGAGATGGAAGTGAACAAGGAGCGCTTTCGAATGATCTACCTACAAACGCTTCTGGCCAAGGAGCGGAGAAGCCATGACTCTCAGCGATGGGGTTTCAGTAGGGTCTCACAAGGTGAGCGTAAGCCAGCGTCCATGGACGTCCATTATCAGAAATCTGATGGAAGCAGGTGTCTCCCAGTCAAACTGAAGCACACAGCCACAGCAGAGGACAGCCATGAGTCTCAGCCTTGTGTTGAGGTGGTGGGATGTGATGTCTCAGACTTGGACCGGCAGAAAAATAGAGATGGAGAAGTTGACGGGATGTCTCCATACAAAAGAAGGAGTGTTGAAGCTCCACTCAGGCCCATTGGACGTGGACCTGAGCACCAGGAGGCGGATGGGCTTCCAGAGTCTCCACCAAAGGAGAAGGTCACCACAGGGTTGGGAGTGGCTGCGCTTCGGTCAAACTTTGAACGTATCAGAAGAGCCAATTCTCAAACATCTGGCGAGGGGAAAAGTGAGAGGCCTTACTACGTTAACTTGGAGTACCATCACGAGAAAGGGCTTGTTCGGATGAATGATAGAGACGTCTCAGAGAAGATAAGCAATCTGGGCAGTCAAGCTATGCAGATGGAGCGCAAAAGATCTTTGCATTCTGTCCCAGGTAATCTATCCACTGCTTTTGGGGACATCCGTAAACCAGAGCGGTCTCATGAAAGAGCCATGGACAGTGGTTACAGCTGTGAGTACGAGGAGCCTGATCTAAACCCTGGGTTCCTCAAGGACAGTTCAGTAAGACTTAATGGAAGAAGAGCAACTCAGCAGAACTGGCACCAGTCAGACTGTCAGCCCTATACGACTGTTTATGTGGGGGGCATTTTGGGAGAAGGAGAGGAGCTGCACTTGACCTGGCCCAGGCGGTCTTATTCGCCTGGTAGTTTTGAGGATGGATACACACCAGATTGCAGCTCCAATGAAAACCTGACATCCAGTGAAGAAGACTTCTCCTCAGGGCAGTCCAGCCATGTGTCCCCGAGCCCCACGGCCTACCGAATGTACCGAGAGAAGAGCCGCTCTCCATCCCAGCACTCCCAGCAGTCTTTTGAAAGTGGCAGCCCCCCTACCCCACAGTCCCAAAAGCGTCTCAAGCAGCAGCTAGCACTCTCCGATCCCAATGTTGTTGGTGTCCGCAAGATCTGGCCTGCTGATGGAGGCTCCAACAACTTCAGCAGCAGTTTCCTTGGAGATCTGGGTAAGACAACAGTCTTGCGGTGTTCACTTTTGTAACTTTACTTTTGTCTGTTCGGTGGGACGATGGTAGGATTTCACTGTCCCACAGTAGGATTATGAAAATAAGAAAAGGCACAGAGTCAAAGTTATAATGACATTTTTGGTCAATCATTTGTCTTTTATAGGTCTTGTGCAACCTATTTAGTATTTTCAAACTTTCTGACACCAAGTAGTTACAATTATGATGATCTCGTGATTATTTATACAAGACATATGGCATATGTATACATTTTATGCATAAAGACCCATTTATATTGTGTGGGAAAACTGTTATTAAAGAATAGTTTTGAATAGGAATAAGCTTTTATGTTGTCACTGCACTAAATCCTAAACAAATTAAGATATTATTTAGAAAATGTGTGCTTTGTATTAACAGTGAGGCCTATTTAAAATGTTAAAGGGGTCCTATTATGCTTTTTCACTTTGAGAATTTTAGTCTGTGTGTAGTGTGTGTGTTTGGGCATAAAACAAGTTACAAATCTTAAAGTCCACTCCAAAGGAAGAAATCCCTTTTCAAGAACTACAATGAAAGTCTTGTTTGGACTACAGCGTTGTTTTCCGGGTTTTGTCATGTCACAAAGCGGCCCATTAGAATATCATTAAAATTATTCCAGTTTCCGAAAATTAGAATAGTTGGAGGGTGGAGGGCGCGAGGTCATTGTTTGAAGAAAGCCGCTAGAAGGCTAGCCTGCAACCATTAGCAAAAAAAGCATAACAGTTAAAGTTAACGCTTCCGTTTTTTTTAATGGATGTCATTGGAGGAGAGGCTTCACTAACAGCTTGTTAGAGGAAACAGTTATCATTTAATGAATCAACAGCCTCTCTACTAATCTTAAAGGTTACAGTGGCAACTAATGGCCAGGCATACGTAATGCAGCGTTTTTGGTCATGTTCGGGGATATGTGTAAATGCAAATCGTTGTGTATACGTGTTGGATATTGGAGCAAACAGAATAAAAAGCATTACCTTACCACTAGTGGTCGACCAATATTATTTTTTTTGACTGCCGATATTTTGTAAAGCAAGGTGGCCGAAATACAATTTTGAATTAATAATTAAGAAATTTGAAATCATTTGACAATGGATTAAAAAATGAATGTGTAAAATAAACATCCTTTAGATACCAATTTTTTTTTTTTTACTAATAAATAAATCTTTAATACAAATATAATTAAAAAGGAAGTAAACACTGTAACCAACACTAGTTACCACTCTAATTCGATTTGCAATATCCGTGCATGCATAAGTTCTGCACAGACCTCTTATTCAATATTCTCGGGATCCTAACCCGGCTCGAATTGTTATGGCAATATTGATGCCATCCTTAACTATACTGGAGCAAACAGAATTTGCAGCTTTGGCAAGGGGCGGGGCAATACTGAAACACCTTCTAAGCAGTTCATCCGTCACAACGCACTGGGACAGCTAACCCATCACATCACATTTCTTTTTTTGGAAGGCAGGCGGAACTAATTGAGCCGTTTGTGCCAGACTGGAGAGAAGGGTGTGGCAATATTGTAAATTATTTGAAAAATAATGTGTTTTTCGAATCACCAAGCATGAGAGCATTTTCAAGTACACGCCCAAAACAAAATTAAGACTTTGTAAAGAGCATAGTAGGACCCCTTTAATAAATAAAAAATAATCAGATAATTAATATGTGATTTAATCTTTTAAACCAGCCCTTTTTTAATACAGAATGAAACTGTAATGGCATCAAAATTGGTAAATTTATTATAAAAGGATTACATTTACAATTTTAATAAGTATCATCGGTTAAAAAGTTAACTTTTTGACCTTAAAATGTTTTATAAAAATCTTTTTTTTTTCATTAAAAATCTTTCATTATCCTCAGGTAACCCCTATACTCAAAACTGAAAAAATTCACAATCCATTTTTTTTCTCTTTTTTTTTCCAACTACGTTTCTAGCTCTCTACTATCTTCTTTATTTGAGCTCTCCTTGTGGTTTCTCCTCCTTATCTCACTGTCATGATACGACTGGTCTGATCTGCAGTGTTTAAAGCCAAGAATGGCCTGAGGCAGTGTAGTCGCTCACTATCTGTCCACTCAGAGCATTTATGCATCAGTTCACATTAGTGTTGTTGTCCTGCCTAGGGATAATTAAGCTAAAGGGGTCATACAGCATAGTGAATTCAGCAGAGCTTTTTTTGTTGGGGGAGGGGTAAAAAGCTAATTACAATAAACTAATTAAGAGGGGAACTGAAGATGTCACTTGGACTAAAACGATCAGACATCTGTGGTTACATTGGTTTGAATGGAAACACAAAGAATGGTTCTTCGTTGTGAAAGGGAGCTAATAATGCATTTCAATGTATGGTCACAATGCAAATGGTATGTATAGGCTATTGTAGCCTTTCAGTCTGTTTTTTTCTCTTGTGGGTCATCACAATGCAAAGAAGAAATGCAGTTTGTAGTTAAGTGTCAGTATGAAGCTCTCTTGCTCTCAGAAGTAGTTTTGGATTTTAACAGTTTAATTTTAACACTCATCCACAATCTTCCAACACTGAATCTTGAATCTTGAACATGTTCTATTCAGATTGACTTATTTTGGACCAATTGAACTGTACTACTAGTCTATGTAGTGTCCATTTTTCATGGAGAACATTTGAAGCATGTTTTCAAGTTGAAAATTAGTTTATAATGAATTAAAATCATATAGATATGTCATATCAAGCCATTTTAACTGAGCCTTAGAGTCTCAAAACAGAACATTAGTGTTACATGATTTCACAAGAGTTCAGAAATGATACAATCTAGATAAAGCTGAAGACATCATAATTTCATTGCTCTTGTTGGTTCACATCTTGTTTTCCTACGTTTCTTTGCTTTATAGCCTACAAGTGGAGAGTGTCTTAACGTCTTATGAAATAGTCAAGAAGATAACTCCAAGTTAAGATAAGTCCAATATGCTAAAGTCGAGGAACTGAGAGAAGACTTCAGAGCCAAGAGCAGATTTCTCTCCTTTCGAGCAGAAAAGAGTTCATCAGCTCAGTCCAAGCTCTAGTTACTTCAGCAGGCAGAGAGAGCGCAGAGCTGCAAACTCAGCACACCACAAACAAATTGCAAATGATCAGTGTAAAGTTACGTTTCAGTGGCAGGGTCGTGATTTACACCAGTGGGAAGTGCAGCCGTTCTTCAGGCTGTCTGCAAGCCTTCCCAAAATTATTTTCTGCAGTCTTAATCTAATATCCTCAAGCTGTTAAAAAACTGCACATTGGAGTCTTGCCCTTAGATCCATTACCCTGAAAGAAAGTGATCAGAGAGCGTGATGCGCAGATTTTAGTCCTTGAAATTGTCAGTCATGCTCACCTAGTGCCCCTCCCTCGTGTAAACATCAGTGGGCACTGCAGCCACGTGCGCTTGTCAAACAAGCACATGCTGTGCCACAGTCTGTGGACACTGTCCTGATATTTCTGAAAATCCTCAAGGCAGCATTTTAATACGAATATGCTATAAAATTAATTATACTTCTATAAACATCATACATTGTCTATAGTCACGAAAGTGAAGGATGCATGCCTGAGGTTATTTCGTAACAAGGAAGAGACATCTTGATGGAAATCTCTTGAGGAAACACCCACAATAAAAATGTTCCTTAGACCTCTTCTGTGGTAAAACTGTTATTTTTCACTCATGTTTCAGAATCCACCTCATTCACAGCGGTGAAAGGGGATTGCTGTCATGATCGATCACAAGTGTTGCTCGAAATGGATTGAGGTTGTCTTTGTGGGCATATGCTGACAGAACCAACCAGTGAAGGAGATCAGGTGGTTCTTATAGTTTTACCGTTGGCATTTTTCTTGGGAAGCAAAATTGGCATATTTCTCTTCCTTCAACTTGGTGTTAAAAGTCACCTCTTAGGAACCGACCGGCCTTGGCAGACAACCTAATCCTGCCTTTATTATTAATATAAACAGTCCTTTGTTAAAGTCCTCACAGACTCTTGTGCTAAAAATTTTTTTTTTAAAGTCTGGCTAGAAGATACAGGTTTTTTTTCAGGCTTGTGGGTTCTGCATGGCAGGGTTGGGAAAAATTCAGGATTAAAGAATTGGCTACCTTTCAGCTCCTGAGTGTGAATATCTATCTATCTATCTATCTATCTATCTATCTATCTATCTATCTATCTATCTATCTATCTATCTATCTATCTATCTATCTATAATTATTTCATTCAGTTTTTGACTTTATCCCTTGTTCTTTCAATCTGTCTTTCACTCTATTCTTTATGTCCTTCACTATAATTTGCTCTGTCCTTTGCTTCTGTTGCTTTTTGTTCTATTGGTTACTCTTAACTTCTATCTATCTGAATTTCTTCGAATTTCCGTTCCTTGTAATTCCTAATCTGAATTTCAAATTTGATTTAAATTAAATTTTGAATAAAATTCAATTTTGAATTCAAAATGTTAATTCTTTATCCCGTTTGTTAAATTGTTAAATTTCAACTAAAATTCAGAATTTTAGTTGAAACATAAAAGACTTTCTGAATGGCGCACAATCCTTTCTGATAACAGGTGGTAATGCACATTATCTTTGCTTTAATGTTATTTTTTGAGAAAATCATGATTTATTTTTTAGACTTTGCAAGCAGAATTGGCGATTCACATTCAGTAAGGCTTTGGAAACAGGGAGAAGTATTTGCTGGCTCTTATCCTTCTCGTTGTTTTTCCGTTTTATCATCTGCCAGAGCTCGTAAATCCACCGAAAGCCTCAACATCAGAAATACCGCTCATACAACTTCAGACGTGTACCATGTGCACATAAAGCCTGACAGCAGTAGCAACCGCTGCATTTAATTTGCTTCTGTTCAAACAGTCTATTTATGTGGTCTGTTAAGCTGTAATTTTGCACTACCAGTGCCCTACTAGCTGGCCCTTTTTCTGTGTGTGACTGTTTGTGTGTCACCTGTTATCCTGGGGGGTTGGCTGTGTACATGGGGGCAGGGCAGAGGCCAGGCTGGCGAGGGTCCAGCTGGCACGGGTCTCAGAGACCCTGCACCATCATCACCAGCTGCAGAGGAAAGAGCACATCTTTTTCACTGTCAATTAATGGGAGGAGCTTTCCACTCTACACAAACACACTGGTGTGTTATTTTATGCAGCACAGATGTATACCAATATTTAGGAAGAAACAGTCACAGCACATCTAAAACCATGTATATTTTTGAGGAATTATCTGCTTTCTAAAAATTTGTTTTATATATGGGCATAAAAACATCATGTAATGATTTGGCAAGGTCTGCTTTCCTGTATTAAAACAGGAAGTTTGGAAAGGAAATACTGAAGGGCTGTCCTTTTTCTTTTTGGAGTGTCAACCATTACTATAGTATGACTGTTAAAATAACACTACAGTTTGTTCTGTTAAAGAGGAACACCTACTAAAGGAAAATAAATCAGACATGACTGACACAAGTCTGGAAATTGCTGTCGGTGTGCCACCAAAACAGCCTCTTCCTTTTCACTCACTGTGTTTGCTTATGTCACAAAGGCAGAATAGTCTCTTGATTACAGAGGACGATGTCAATGATGGAAAGAGTTGCCATGGGGCCCTGTTGGCAAGAGTAAACAGCAGCATCATGAAACTATTTCAGCGCTGTTCTTACTTCAAATGGACTCTGAAGAACTTGCTTTTATGGGGTTTGAAATCAGTGTTTTTCTGGCTTCCTGTGGATTCTGTTGGCATTTTATTGGTTTAAAAAAAAAAATTCCAATCCTTTTCAATTTCATAATGTGGGTTTTTCAGATGAAACTGGATATTCAGCATGAAAATACATTAACGTTCTAAAGTTTGGGGTAACTACAATTATTATTTATTTTTATTTATTTATTGAAAAGAAATTAATACTTTTATTTAGCAAGGGCACATTAAAACAATTCTTTTGAACTTCCTATTCATTAAGTAAGACTAGAGCTGCACGAATCTCATGTGATTGTCATGCGTGTCTCGTCAGTAAAGCTGGTTCTGTGATTAGCAGTAAATGTCCATCACCTGCTTTCAAATGGAGCGGCACTTACTACGCAGAGCCGTAGTTTGCTGACAAGCTACGCAATATCGCATTCATAAGCGAATGCGATTAATCTGCGATTATGAATGCGTTATTGCGTAGCTTGTCACCGAACTACGGCTTTACTGACGAGACACGCATGACAATCACATGAGATTAATCGTGCAGCCCTACTGAAGACTGGAGTAATGATGCTGAAAATTCAGCTCTCTTATCACAGAAAAAAATACATTTTGAAATAGAAAAGTTATTTTAAATTGTAATAATATTTCACAATATTACTATTTTACTATATTTTTGATAAGTTGAATTAATGCAGCCTTGAGAGACTTCTTTAATCAACATTATGAATTTTTTATTTAATTTTTTAAATGATTCTTTTAATGGTATTTTAACTTTTATGTTTGCCTATGTAATCGTAATGTAGAAGTAATGGAAACAAGCATGCACAATTAAATATCCAAATCTTTAATATCAGCCAATAACTAATATGTTACTGATTGATGTCAACCCTATAATGCTGGCTGTATCATAGCTGATATGCACATTTTTTAAAGATTCTAAATTATGAACATGAATTCATCAATTAGTAAATAAACAGTTATCAAAACATTGCTGAAAAAACTGTTTTACACTATCTACTGCATGCATTCTGTCATCTAATACTACTTTCTTATATTTTAAATGTGTATGCAAAAATGTGTTTACAATATTTGAGGAAAAACCTAGAAACTGAACTTTACACTGATAATATCAAGCAAGACCGTAAAGATACAAAGTTTAAGTATCAAAGAACACTTTCCACTGTTTTTCTGCTATTTGCACTGATCCCCCTCTGGGGCTTACCCAGCTTCCCTGGTGGAACTAAAAGGGCCTTCTGTGCTCCTTCCCTAAAGTGTTTGTGGAATGTCTCAGCTGCTTGAGAAGTGTAGTAAATACACGGCTAATGAAATGTGAAGTGGCCCACGAGCACTGACCCTTGTGGGCTGTCGCACAGTCATGTGTGTGGAAAGTAGTTGGTGTAAAGTGCAGCTTGGAGGCCGGATACATCACCTATAAGATTTAAGATATTCTTCTATGATTTTATGGTAAAAGTTCCTTATGTTGATGCTTGGCATGTGATATTCTGCATTTAGTGGTTACTGTTGATGAACTCTGCACACAACAACAACAAAAAATCCCCATCACAAAACGTTTAGGAGCCAAACTACTTTTTAGATGACAAATTATATTATGATGGTATAAAGCTGACTGTTTAGCATCTCTACACTTCATTGAGTGTAAAGTTTTCTTACTTCTGCTTTAAAAGTCACTTCTGTGTGCTGAGATGAATGAGACTGACAAATACAGTGTATACACAAGGGTCTTTTTTTCTCGTTGTATTTATTATACATTTGTTCCAATTGTTACTCTATTTCTCCATGTTGTATATGTGCCTTATCAATATCAGTCTGTTTTGAAAAGATGTTTCTGCTTGTTAAGGAAGAAAACTGTTCCCATTACAGTCTGTTGAAACCTTACAGTGGCACATAACCAGTAATACTTGTAAAACATTAACATTTTAATCTTTATTCTTAAGAATATTGTTATTGATTTAATTAAACAAGTGAGTGTTTAAAATTATTCTTGTAAATATGTGAAATCTTGTCAGTAAACAGCTCAGTAAGGAAGTCAGTTGTACACTTGGTATTGCTTCCAAATCTGAATTAGGGGTCGACCGATACGTGCTTTTCAGAGCCGATGTTGATACCGATTATCACAGATCATGTAGTCTGATAACCAATATTTTGGACATATAAATGTCTGGTATAAAAATGAAAATTAATTAAAGAATTAAGAATAATCACAAAAAACCGTCTTTAAATGCCTTTAAATAATTTTAATGGCAAATTGCCTTTAGAAATGAAAGATACCAATAGCCATAAAAATTGCTTAATATCCCTGCCGATAATCAGCCTGGCCGATAATTGGTTGACCCCTAGTCTGTATCAGTCACAGGTTTCATGAAAATTTGTTGTGTTCAATAAAAAATTTTATTTATTAATTGTCACATATTTTCTTATATTAGATAATTTAAGTCACAATTTAGGGCCCTGATTTGTGGCTGTGTTCGCAGTGTTACTTAATTACAGACTTGGACATTTATTAAGCTTTGATATACCCTGTTCCCACTCAGATCTATTTAAGCATTTTTAATGAGTATGTTTGGTAGTCCCACCCTGAGTCTCATTAGCTCTTCTCAACCTATCTGATAAATAAAGAGAATTTAATGACCGTGGTGTGGTCACTTTGATTCATCCTCCTCCATGATGAAGGCAGCCGATGGGCGATGGAAGTGTTTTGGTGAAGCATGAGGGAACTGGCCATCGGCCAAACCAGCAGGCGGTGTGTGGTTAAACACATGCACTCCTTGGGTCCAGAAGTAGTGCCACCCTTTCCCAGGCCCTGGGTTTTTATTTTGATTCAGTGTGTGGATAGGATTTGCTTATAAAGTCCATTTGCGAACTCTAAACAATTGAGTATACTTGGCCTGTACTCCATCTCTTTCCACAGTGCAAAATAAGCAGAAACGTTTCACTGCTGATTTATTGAAGGTTTAAGCTTTGAATACCACAGAGTCTTTAGCTGCCATGCCAACCGCTGGTTTAATGGTCTCACCAATCCTTAATTGCTTAGATGGTTGGTTTAGATATTAAAATGTTGGTCAGACTAATTGTTTTCATCTATTGCGATGACGTTATTGCACTGAAAAGCATTTTAGAGTAACCATAAGCCAGGCTGTGTTTGATAGAACTGCAGTTCCTTCAGAAGCACAGAGAGATCTGTATTAATAGTGTTGCAGGATACCATTTCTATTTTAATTTCTTAAGAATATGAGGCCCAGCTATGCTTTTCCACTCACTAAATAATCTCAAGCCAGACATTAGGGTGACACAGAATTACTAATAGAATATAATGCTAGGAAAAAAGCTAAATGTTTTGCTCATTGTCCGGTGTTGATACTATATACAGTACGTAAGGCATCCCATTTATTGACCAGCTGCTATTTTTCCTCCAGAATAAATCTAAGCAAATCTTGTATTGAATCCTCAACTGGCTGTCCTAAGTGAATTGCCTTTGACGGAGGCTATTTTTTAGTTGCCTCTTGTAGCCATGCAAATGTGTCTGCGTGACTTTCTGGTAAAATCCATTTCCACTCTTACCCGCATGACTGACCACCTCCCCGGTGACCGTGCTGAAGAGAGCTCCATTGATTTAGTGAAGAAGCAAATCCTTTTAACACCACAGCACTTTTCTCTTTACTCTCAGAGGCCTCTCCTGGAATCGATGTGTGTGGAGTGAAGGCCAGTGGCCTCATCATTAACCCGTCCCGATCAGGTGCTAGATTTAGGTGTCTTTCACCTTTATCTGTTGGCCCAGTAGGAGACATGGAACACATATTTGGATATTTTAAAACCCAAGTTTGTTTTTAAGTGTTTGGCCGGAAGATGTGGCCTGTTTGTCCTAATGGTTTCAGCAAAATGAGTTCAGGACATACAACATGAAAACTGAGAGTAGTAAAGTTTATGGTTTGATTGATTCGATATTTTTAGATAGACAGAAGGATAGAGCGAACACTAGAGCGAAAGAACAATGGATAGTGCAAATGATAAGACATGAATGAAAGATAGAATGGGTGAAAGAATTATAGAGTGGACCATAGAGCGAAAGAATGAAGGATAGAATAAAAAATATGACGAAGATCTGAGTGAACTATAGAACGAAGGATAGAAGGAAAGAACCAAAGACCAAAGAATAGAGAGGACAATACAATGACAGAAAGAACGATAGAACGATAGAACAATTAAAAGTGTGTGTGATTAGACATGAATGAAAGCTAAAGCGAGCAAATAATTATAGTCAACTATAAAATGAAAAAAAACTAAGGATATAAAGAACAAAGGATATAGAGGACAAAAAAAACTAAAGAATAGAGTGAGTGAGAACGAAAGAACAAAGCATAGAAAGATAAATTGTTTTGATGTCAAAAATAGAGAAATACCAGGCAATTATAAAATCGCTTTCATGTTTTATAAGCTGATTTTCGTCAGCTCTCTATTGTTGTACAGTTACCGAAAACGCTTTTTATGAAATGCAATTTTAGACTTTGTTTACAAAATGTTTCCCATCATCCATCTCAGAAAAGTTCTTATTGTTTTATTCCGGCACTGTGACTGTGCTACTACCTTCCTCCATTGTCATTCGATTATTGAACCAGTTATGAAAACAGCTCTTTTGAGCAAGTCCAGAATTTCAGTCTGAGTCAGCGAGTGAAGTGTGGAGATGTTTACAATTCCAGCTTAAAAAGAAAGACACGGAGGGGGGCCGTTCCCACAGACCTGTCATCATGGAATCTACCCGACTGAGTGTTTATTACAGACTGAGCCATCCAAATAAATGCATTCTGTCCTCCCAAATTTACCTGGCACTGCTGTTAGCCTGTTTCTATCATAATGGGAAGAATGATGATTGAGAGCATCCAGGAATGTGAAGGTCATATTAAAATGAATGGGCTCACATCATTCCTACATGCCTTTTATAAACCTAGTGAAATACCTGTTTCTGTCATTGACATTCTCCCTTCTCTTTTTCCCATTTTAGTGCTTTTAGAGGTGAGGCTTGTCTTATCAAATGAAAGATGACCAAAGTGACCTGAACCGGAAATACTGTAGTTCAAGTAAATGTAACTAAATACATGGTTCAAATAGGTAATGACAAACCAAACATCTCCAGAGTTTAGAGAAGTTTGCTTTTTATTGACTCTGGATATGCTGCTAACCTTAATTGGTGATAATGTTTTAGTTTTACAAAAGGAAACTACATTTTTTGACCGTTTCGGATTCCAAACTTCAGACTTGGGTGGAAGACGAGTAACATACTGAATGAATGACAATTATATTTGACCTGCTTCCTCTGTGTAGATATGCTTGTTCCTTTTCTATTGTTTCTTTTGCAGGATGCTAAGGCATTTTTTTTTCGACTTTGCGAAGAAAAAATGGCTAAAACCCAATGGAAACTTGAAAAAGTCATAGAAAAAGCACTGAATCTGTGTCGATATCTTATCTGTGATGTTGCTTTGGTGCTGATGTAATGTTGTAGACATTGTGTCATAAACAGGAAGTTGCTTAATCCAAAATAGTAACAGCTGAATGGCTGTCAGTGGACTGAAGAGCTTTTTCCTGCCTGCTATATTTACATCGTCTCCCTTCTGAGGGGAAAACAGTCCACCAGTTTATCTTTGAGGTGTTACGGAAATTTGAGACACAATAAGCACACGTTCCAGATAAAACAAATGGAGTACAGACAGGCTTTTGATACACACACATAGACCACATCCTTTGTTTCATGAGTTGGATTTACATGTAAACCTGCCAAAGATGATATTTTCACACAACAGATATGTCCTGTTGACCTATTGCGTCCTCTTCGGGGACCATATGCACACATATAGAAGGATGTTACTGTGTGTTCTGTATTCATCTTTATCAATCTTTATCTATAATATACATAGGGTTTAAAAAATAAATAAATAAATAAAAACATTACTAAGATTTGTTCTATAAATGCTTAATTGTTCAGAGCACAATTGATTTCAATTAAAATGTGCAATAAGTATGAAACGGGAAGTTTGTATTTTTGTTTTAAATAACGGAAAAGATTAAAAAATAATTTACACAAGCTAATGTACAAATTGTTTAAATTAGAAGCATATAGAGAATATATGGAAATATTTATATATAAAATATATTTTTTGTAGATTTGTTTTAATAATTTTATATTATATGAATAATAATTTAAACACTATATATATATATTTATTTGCATTTTGTGTCTGGAGTTATTATACATGATTACACAGGAATCTTTTCACTATAGAGATCATCAGATCATCTAATGCAGCCTTGGATAAACTTTGACCCTGGAGTTGGAGAAGAGAGTTATGAGCAACTGGTTATGTTAGATCAGCGATCTGATCCTGAGATGGATTGTTCCTGGCCTTACACATCTGGCGCTTTCCACTCCCTTCGGGATCATATTCAAACACACGGATTAAGATGATCTGTGTGTGGTTTGTGAGTGTGTGTGTGTGTGAGTGTTTGTGCACATATCGGTGCAAGGAAAAAGACTAAGAGTGGGGTGACTTTTTTTGGTATTATCACAAGATAGAAATGCTGATATTGCGTCATGACAGTTTAATCTGCCTCGTGCTGAACTGTGTGATGCATTTGTGTTCACTGCCAGCAGACACTGAAGCATCTGCACTCGGATGCCCTGTTCATTGCTAACCAGAGGACTGTGATTTTAAGTTCAGGAGTCAAAGCTCTTTGTTGGTATCTTTGCCCTCCCATTTTGAATAGCATTATATAATAGCTTTGAGCCTTTGTCATTTCAGAGATAAATTCGGAGTATTTAATATTTCCTTCCAAAGAAAAGGGGTCGTTTTTACTGCTTTGTTCCACCGAAGGCCTTTTTGAGACTTCCTGGTTCTGTCTGTGAAGCTGTTTGACAGTGTGACATGAGAACTGCTGTGAATGGGCAAGTGCAGACATGAAATTGCTCCAAGGAATTCTTCATTTTCTAAGCCTTTGACCGGTGAACTTTATTATGTTGAAAGTTGGTTTAGGATCATGAATTAATGGCATTTAATTTGTTTGTTATTAGGGATATCAGTGTTTTTATCTCTGTCTATCTGTCTATCTATCTATCTTTCTGTCTTTCTGTCTGTCTGTCTATCTTTCCATCTGTCTATCTGTCTATCTATCTATCTGTCTGTCTGTCTGTCTGTCTGTCTGTCTGTCTATCTATCTATCTATCTATCTATCTATCTATCTATCTATCTATCTATCTATCTATCTATCTATCTATCTATCTATCTATCTATCTATCTATCTATCTATCTATCTATCTATCTATCTGTCTGTCTGTCTGTCTGTCTGTCTGTGTATCTATCTATCTATCTATCTATCTATCTATCTATCTATCTATCTATCTATCTATCTATCTATCTATCTATCTATCTATCTATCTGTCTGTCTGTCTGTCTGTCTGTCTGTCTGTGTATCTATCTATCTATCTATCTATCTATCTATCTATCTATCTATCATCTGTCTGTCTGTCTGTCTGTCTGTCTATCTTTCCATCTGTCTGTCTGTCTGTCTGTCTGTCTTTCTGTCTGTCTGTCTGTCTGTCTGTCTGTCTGTCTGTTTGTCTATCTTGCTAGTTATCTATCTTTATCTTAGCTCTCTATCTGTCTGTGTGAATGTTTATTTGAATGTGTGTGTTTTTGTTGGAAAGATGACCTTGCTTCAAACGTGTGTTTCCTTTGGAAAGTTGAGTGTGGTGGTCACACATCCCTGCACACTTCCTCATTGGCTGATTCACTGTCACCGTGACCAGAGAGTCTGTTCCACACACACACACACACACACACACACACACACACACTAATTCCATCGGATGAGTGGCGTTTTGGATGCTAATTTTAAAACCATGTTTGTCTGTTTTTGTAGTCTACACACTGCAAATGACATATATTTTTTTTTGCAAAAATGTGTAAGGAATAATAAATATAAATGGATCATATTATATTGTTTCTTTACAAAACTACAGTACTGTTTCTAAGTTTGAGGTCTTTAAGATTTTTGTTGAAATGTTTTTTAAAATGTAATTTATATGATAAAAAGCTAGTTTTCAGCATCCTTACTCATAACATTATTAGCTTTGTTGCGCAGAAAAATTTCTTATGTAATTAATATCAATGTTCGATCCTTTGACGAATAGAAAGTGCAATTTATGTGCAATAGAAACAATTTTATAACACCATAGATGTTGTTACTGTCACCTTGGATCAATTTAATGCATCCTTGCTGAATAAAAGTATTTAATTTCTTTCGAAAACATTTGAGCGGTAATGTATTTGCAAACACAGGAGAAACAACATTAGGGTGATTTTATGGATGTCCTCTTATGAAACACATCCATTTCCACAGTCGATGTGGCCTTGGTGTTAGCCACAGGAATTGTTTTGCTCATAAGCTCAATTTTAGTGGCTAATCACAAAGTAACACACGCTGCCCTTTGGCATGGCTCTTCCTTCTACATTGGGCAGCAGAGACCTCTTTCTCTCTCTCTGTAATCCTCTACCTCTTTTCTCCTGATCTCTATTTGTTCAGGCTCAGTCTATTATTCTGTCTTTTTAAGCAGGCTACATGCCAGGCCACTCAGCAGGGCTGCCTCCATGTTTCCGGAGTCCTCTCTTTCCTGTTTCTCTCACAGTGAGGTGATTTGACTCCTAGTTGCTCCCATCTTTGTCCTCTCTTAATGTCATCCCATGCAAGCCTGTTGACTGCTGAATGAACCAAGACGCAAGACACTGCATTTCTGACTAGTGAACAGTAATTCTGGGTGATGCCCTTTTACTCCTGCTGTTTATCACAAAGCCAACAAACTCTCAATCTTTCAAAGTCTTTTGGGACTTTTATGTTAATCACATTGTTTGTATATGTAAGTGATTGTTGTGCTGGATGGATGAGTTTATGGGCCTGTCCTGTAGATTTGAGGAAGTATAAACTGGCTAGTGTGAAATTCAAAATCTTTTCCTTAACAACTGTTAAAATATAATATGTTTACTACTGAAATTTAAGTATCTAAAGTAACGTTAGTTTAAATGCACTGTGTACAGAGCAAGAGCTGTGAGAGATCAATGAGTGGATTTCATTATTGATAATCTTTGTGTGTGTGTGTGTGTGTGCGCGCACGTGTTTTGTGTACATCTAGATAGCTCTTGACTGTAGCATCAGACTTCTTAACTGAGGCGATCAGCACACCAGATAAGACAGACACATAGTCGATACGTTTGCGTCTGGATGTCTCACCGGTGCTGAGCTGTTCACAGACTGCAGGAAATGAATGACTGTTTTTAGACAACTTGCTCTACAAATACAGACAGAGCGATAACTCACAATAGTCAGGATAGTCTATGAGGATTCATCATGTCTCAGGTTACTGCAGTCTGTGAATCACAGCTGATGTAAATGATAACCATTTTGTGGGTGAGTGTGTGTGTGTGTGTGTGTGTACTGTACTGTTCACTATACCTTATTTCAAATTTTTTGGTGAACTATTCCTTTAAACGCAGTTGATTCGTATATTAAGGCTGTATGAAGTGCATTTGTATGACTTCAGCTCAGCAGCTGCTCCTCATTTTGAAATCCGAACATGCTCAGTATATTAAAATGGCATCACTAATGCAGCTATTCATCCATGTAGCCCTTAATCCTCATCAATGGTAATTAAAACAAGAACAATGGTGTTGAATTATTCATTGCTTTGTGAGTGATTAAGAGGTTTTAGTTTCCGCTCAGTGGGATCTTGTCAGTCTTCTCCTCAAATGGACCGCTTTGACTTCAGTTTCACATTTCCACCAGTGGGCTGTCGTGATTCTACCTTTCATATCATCCTTTCACTGCCAGGAAAAGAGGGTCTCTGTCATGATTGCAGCTGTCTAGTCTTTCATTGTTCATTTGCTGTGTCAAACTGACTAGACTTCCCAGTCTCAACCTGGTTAGTGTCAGTGATATTCCCTGGAGGTGTGGAAAAAATACTCAGTCTGTCACAGCAGCGAGCAGATTGTATGTAGAAAATGTTGGCTGAAGTTTAGTAAAAAAAAAACTCTTCTTATGTTCCCAGAGTCCTCTTAAACAACAGAACTTATTTTAGCTTTACATAATACGTTGAACAGTGTATTATTCATTCTTTTTGTAAGTAAAACATCAAATCTGTCTTCATATTGTCAGAGGAAAAATTACAATTCAGTTACTGCATTTTACTACACACATTTTTAATAATTCAGTTGTGGCGTCATGCATTAATGATGAACAGGATGCTTAATTGCGGCTGTGATTCAGAGCGATTGTTGATAATGTTTCCAAGAATAAATCTGAAACGGGTGATGAATTCCTAACGGCTTTGTTTGTCTTCACTTGGCAGACTTTATCTTTTGCTTTCAATTATACGCCAAGGTCTTTATTGCGAAGAGGATAAAGCTCAGTCTTTTTGGCTAAGGTTTCGGTCTTCTGTGTGCATTACATTAAGAGATAAGAGATGTATGAGACACTCTCGGGTAAATGATGTATTGATTATATCAAGCTTTTAAAATTAAGATGGAAAGCTTGACTTAAACCCATTTTTGCTTGTTTGCTTCTTAATGGCAATGGGCGATAAATTATGCACTGTTATTATTATAATGTGTATAATTATATTTAATACATGCATTGCAAATTACTGATACGGTTTAAAAGTATCATATGTAACACTTGTAACTCAACCTGACCTCTCTCTTCTCTTCATTTGCAGACATCCCATTTAGCGGGACCCCCCCTCCAGCATATGTTTATGATGCCGATCGAGGTGAGGACGTTGTGTCCTACACAGATGACTCCCTCTCCTCTCCTCGCCTTCACCCGAAGGGTCGAATTATTAGAGAGCCCCCCTCCTCGGGGTCCCTGGAGTCCATTAAATCAGTAAGGGACATTAAGATACAGAGAACTAGCTTTAACCTTCATTGCTGTCCTAGTGTTTACACACCTCTCCCAAGTGTTTTTGTAGTTAAATAAATCTCAGTCTTGTATTTTGTAAGATAATTATTGTTATATATGCATGATGTATTGTTTCCATATACTTTATAGGCCAATATTACAGATTTTTCTATATCAGTTGATATTACAAGTTTAATTGTACATGCACATTGCCTATATTAAAAAACATACAAAAAGGTTCTGAGTCAGTTAACATTAGTTTTCTGAACTTTTGACCTTTAGTTTTCTTTATCTTTGAGGTGTTTTATATCTGTATATGGGATAGAGTGATCTATGTTTGACCTCTGTAATCTGAATGGGATAGGATTTAGGTTTTACAGGATTACTGAGGAATTGCTAGAGACTGTAGACAGGAATATGTGTTTTTGGCTGAACCCTTAATGTGTTTGTTCATCATGAATATTTTCCAGTCAGAGCTGGATGTCGAAAAAGGGTTGGAGATGAGGAAATGGGTCTTATCAGGGATCCTGGCCAGTGAGGAGACCTATCTGAGCCACTTGGAGGCGCTCTTACTGGTGAGTCTTCAGGGTTTGCTGGGTCTGTTTTACTGCACGATTGCTCACGAAAGAGGGTCAAAGATCACCATTATAGTGGTGCTGAGCTTTGCACATTGCACTCCACCCAGGTGGTTACAAATGGGACCCCCTTTTGACCTCCTGTTTTTTTTTCTGTTTGTTTGTTTTTTTTTTCTAAGCCCATGAAGCCCCTGAAAGCTGCTGCCACCACCTCCCAGCCCATGTTAACCCTCCAGCAGATAGAAACCATTTTCTTCAAAGTGCCTGAGCTCCACGAGATCCATAAAGACTTTTATGATGGCCTGTTACCCAGAGTGCAACAGTGGAGCAACCATCAATGTGTGGGTGACCTCTTCCAGAAACTGGTGAGCAGCGTTGCATTAAAATTAAAATAGCCTTTCATTTTTTTTTATTAACTAGGTCAGTTGATTATGCAAAAATTAGGAATTACACATGGTTATTTCATATATTTTAGGAATAATAAAATTCTGACTGATAGTAATTAAGCCAGTAATTACTTTCATGTTTTGACTGATAACCATTAATGCTGTAAAATTTTGTCTAAATAAATAAAAAAGCAATCATTTTAAATGCTCCAAGTCATCACAACATTATAATCTACAGTATGAAAAAGGGAAATTCATGGATATTCGTCAGTCTTGCTAAAGATTATATTTAACAGTGTTATTCAAGATTAACGTGCACAATTAATAATAATAATTTTGTCTATTCTAAATAGTTTTCTTAGAATTTAGCATTTTCCGGCAAAAAAAAAAAAAAAAAAGTATAGAATGATATACTGTAATCACTTGTTCATTTCTGTGTTATCTAATAATAGGCTAGTGTTACTGTTACTCATTGTAACAACTGAATTGTGCTGTCACTTGATGCCACATGCACGTGTCTAATTGGGGTAATCCATACATGATGTTTCTGTCAGACCACCCAAGAGGGATTTTTTTAAACTGTTTATAAATGCAGTCATCATCAAAGCATGTCTCTCTGGTCCTCCCTGAGGAGAATTTCCTTTGATAACTGGTTTAGTAAGCTTCGCGAGCAACAGCCACATCATTCCTCTCGGCACAATTAGCTGTGGAAACTGAAACTTTACCCCCATCTTTATAGACGGCCGCAGGACTTGACGCTCGTGCAGATGAAAGCATTTCAGAGCCACATGACTGCATGTAAAGCAGATAGGGGGTCTTGCTCTCAGATCGGCGGGGCTGCGCTCAGAAATGCTGGGGTAGGGTGTTGTAGCCAGGTGCACAGATTACATGACCAACATCACATTTTGCTTACGGTATCGATTGTTATGTAAGATGCATGGTTTGCCTTTTCACCCTCTTCTTGGTTTTCTCTTGAGATCTATGAATTGTGACTTTATTTATTGTATTTTACAACGTTATACCAAAAGAGTTTCCAGTAATCCCACAGAGATTATATTGTTATATTGCAAATACTTGTTGTTATTATTTGAGGAATTATCGATTTGCAGAGCTGAGCAGTTTTGTAGCCTATTTCTTTTTCTTTGCGCAGATGTGTTTGCATGGAAAAGTATTTAGAAAGCACAACTATTTGGGAGAATATGCCATGTCCTTTACGTTTTGGAATGTGTGTGTGTGTGTGTGTATGTGTGTGTTTGCAGTGACATAGTTCTCTACCAGGGTGTGTGTGTTTTACACAGAGAGGGGTAAATAAACAGGAAATCCCACAGAGTTTTCAGTGGACAGGGAGTCCGGTGTCTGCTCTGTTTCCCAGAGAGCATGATGTCATAGAGCAGGGGTGCGCGTGTCTGCCCTGGAAACCCACTCACTGCTGGGCATTCCCTTGCCCTCTCCCTCTCCCTGTGGACCAGCAGCTCTCACGCCATGGGATATACCCACCCCTGACTCCTCAGAAGCATTGAGTCCAAAAAACGGGCTCAGATTTTTTCTTATAACTTGCAGTAGGCAATTCAGATGTTGGTTTAGTAATGAAGAATTTGTCAGACTGATTCAATCTTTTTGAACAGATTATGAATAAAAACAGCTTCTAAGAGTGAATTAGGATACACTGGACATGCGGTATGTTTTTAACTCATTAAAATGAACCTGCCCAGTTATTTGTTCATGAATCAAAATACATTTGTCTTGCTGTAGATTTTTGACCCTCTCACTGCTAAATGAACTGCTTCATAAGAGTCAATTGTTTGTGAATCAGAATACAGTGGTCATGCTATATATTTTTGATTCACTGAAATGAACCAGTCCTTTTTTACATGCACCCTTCAAGTACAACTCAATGAAAAGATGTTTCCTGACAATATTTCTGTTTTATTACTTTTAAAACAAAATGCAAACTTACATTCACAACTCAAAATATAGCTGTAGAAGAAGCTAAAGATATGTCTTCAGACCCCTTCACTAGAGGAGAGTCTTTAGAAAGAGGTTCTTTACACTCTTTAATGAGTATTCATCTTTTATCAGTGAGCGGAGTTAACAGCGCGATGTAATCCGTCTTTTTTCTGATCTCCGGGTAATGATGCTCATATTCTGGATGGCTCACAAGTTTCCCCAGTTGCAGTATAATGGCTGTGTTGAAGGAAGTGCTTAACCTCTCTGTCTCGTGACGAGCCCCATCACAAGTCCTTCTCTTATTTACCCCAGTGTTGGCAGCACTCGAGATGTTGCCATGGAAAAGGCTTGTTATCTGTGCCCATTTCACAGTTGTTGTCTTTTGAATGGTGTTTTTCTTCGTGACACAAATGCTCATTCACAGCGACATAGTTTTCACTTCGTTTACACCAAGTCACTTCTTTTTTGTTCTCTTAAAATTGAGTTTTTAGACAAACTCTGGAAAAAGTGTTTTTTTGTGTTTGTTTGTGTGTGTGTGTGTGTGTGTGTGTGCTATATGTTCATTTCATTATTGTTTTGTAAGTGATATTTGCTTTGATTTTTCTTTATGATATTACATGAAACATTCAAATATTTGTTTGATGTTGTGGAATTAATGGCACAGCTATGGTTGTACATTTTTAAGAATTAATAATGCACAGTAAATATTCGAATGGTTCGTTATAATAGCACTATTTGCTTAGATTACAATTGGTTCAATCATGTAATAATTTATATTTTTATTATGAATGTATAATTTTGATAGTTTAAAGGGATTGTTCAACCAAAAATTTAAATCTGCTGAAACTGTACTTACCCTTAGGCTAAGATTTAAATGTATTTTTATTTCTTCATCTAAACAGATTTGGGGAAAATTTAGCATTACGTCACTTGGTCAACAGTGTAGTGAATGGGTGCCGTCAGAATGAGAGTCCAAACAGCTGATAAAAACATCACAATGATCCACAAGTAATCCAGTGCATCGGTTAATGTGTTGTTGAGAGAAAAGCTATGTGTTTGTAAGAAATAAATTTATAATTAATATGTTTTTAACTTTAAATGAGTCCATTGTATTGCTTTTATAGTGAATTCTGAAGAATCAGGAAAGAAACCGATCAACAGATCAAGCACTGTTTACAGTGAAAACTATGTCTGTGGATTTTAATGCAAGAGAACATGTTTGGAATTTTTGTGATGTTTTTATCAGCTGTTTAATCTGACGGCACCCATTCACTGCAGAGGATGCAAGTGATGTTATGCTACATTTCTCCAAATCTGTTTTGATGAAGAAAATCTTGGATGGCCTATAGATGAGTACATTTTCAGAAAAAATGTATTTTTGGCTAAACTATTCCTTTAAGATTGAACCATTACATCACTGTGATCATTTGTCTGCTGTGTTGAGCGCTGTTGTATTAATGCTGCATCAGGCTGGTATTTACTTGTCTTTGAATATCAGAAGCATGTCGACCATGCCAAAACAGGCCACGAAAAACTGCCTGCTCTACCTTAGCAAGCAGAATTAAGCCACTGTAATGTACATGAGGAATCCGCCTCTAGCACTGAGACTTCTTCT
This sequence comes from Carassius auratus, assembly GCF_003368295.1. Classification (NCBI taxonomy): domain Eukaryota; kingdom Metazoa; phylum Chordata; class Actinopteri; order Cypriniformes; family Cyprinidae; genus Carassius; species Carassius auratus. The sequence continues at coordinate 18,803,012 of NC_039250.1, read as the reverse complement.
GTCTCACTCTCTCCTGTTGTTTTATCTTCCCACACAGGCCAGCCAGCTCGGCGTGTACAGAGCTTTTGTGGACAACTATAAGGTTGCCGTGGAAACAGCCGAAAAGTGTTGTCAAGCCAATTCTCAGTTTGCAGAGATTTCAGAGGTCAGTTGTGAGGGCACTTACATTATACTGTCAAAACAAAGCCTGATATCTTTGCCTCCTTGTAAATTTGTGTATTTGTTTACCGTTCCACCTCCAGAATCTGAAAGTCAAGAGCGCTAAAGAGAGTAAAGATCAGAATGCCAAGAACTCTCTGGAAAGTAAGTCGTTTTTCCACATTTACTGTCCTTTTTCACCACTTAGTATTCTGATCACTCTTTTGCCTCACTCGTTCTCAGCGCTGCTGTATAAACCAGTGGATCGAGTCACTCGCAGTACCCTCGTCCTCCACGTGAGTAAAACTAAAAGAACATGTAAAAGAAAACCAATCATTTTTCTGACGTGAGAATGTTTGCATGTTAGTGGTGTAACAATGCTGATGTTTTATTTGGATGAGCTTAGGCTGTGTTTATTTACACCTTACACGTGTTTTGCCATATTTGATAAGTCTGTGTGTTTCAGGACCTGTTGAAGCACACCCCATCCAGTCATCCAGATCACCCCCTCCTGCAGGATGCCCTCCGCATTTCCCAGAACTTCCTCTCCAGCATTAATGAGGAGATCACGCCCCGCCGTCAGTCTATGACTGTGAAGAAAGGAGAGGTCAGTGCTGCCCAGTGACAGACCTGACATTTTTCTCTCTTTCTGGGTTTTGAACATGGTAGCTGTATTGCTGTCAAATCAATGCAGGGTCAGAAAGCTCTCGGATTTCATCCAAAATATCTAGATTTGTGTCCTGAAGATGAACCAAGGTCTAATGGGTTTAGAACACGAGGGGGAGTAATTAATGACTGAATTTTCATTTTTGGGGGAACTATCTCTGTAAGTCTGATAAAATACGATAAATATAAAAAAACATGAAAGATAAACAACTCTGAAGACAAAATGTCATGGTGTCTTTTTATGACAAAGCAAGGTTTATTAAGACTTTAAAAAGTGGCTCCTTTAAAAATGAATTATTTTTATGGATATAATTTATGTAAAAAAATATATATATATATATATATATATATATATATATATATATATATATATATATATATATATATATATAATATATATATGTAATATATATATATATATATATATATAATATATATATATATATGTATATATATATATATGTATATATATATATATATATATATGTATATGTATATATATGTATATGTATATATTATACATATATAGTATAATAAAATATATATATATATATATATATCATATATATATATATATATATATGTATATAGTATATATATGTATATATGGTTTACATTGTAACTTTTTGAAAGTTAATATGTGTATGAGTTCAAGGGTCCAGGCCACAAGAAAATCCTTGCTGATAAACTCTTGTACTGTAACCCTTAGTAATATTTTTACGACAAATGTAAAAATGTATATCAGTATCCGTCAACAATACAATCATCTCCACCTTCTTGTTCCCCTTCCTCCTTGCTTTTTTTATGAAATGAGAAGCATCTCAACACCCTTTCCAGCGTCAGAATGAACACAAATGTGTATTTGCACACTCTCCCGACCCCTCTGAACTCTGAGTCAGTTGAGCTTGCAGTAGACTTCCTCGCAGATTACTGGAAAACTGTGTGGGAAGTGGCTCTCTGATTGTAGGCTTGTGGACATGCCAGGCATTTTTATTGAAGAAAATACTGAGATACAATTCAAAGATAGCAATCATTTATTATTATAATTATTAAAGGGATGTCTGACATAAGCTGGGTAACAGTACAGCCCAGCTTAATCATGATTCCAGTAAAGAATTATACTAAGATGTTTTTATTTTTTATCACTTTGCAGGAACTGATGATAAAACATCATTATAGAATCCTACAAGAAAGCATTCATCAAAAATACATTTTTTCGACATCAACTATGCGCCTTTGCCAGACACACGAGGCCTTAAATATCTTTTTGTTTCTCTATTGGGATCCAACAAACAAGTTTGTATCAAAGAAGTATTAAAGGCCCTTGATTATGTTTTATGGATCACGAAAGGAGAAATTGTAAAGACTGCCAAATTGAATGTTTGAAAACAGAAGCTTTCAAGAATAAAGCATTCTAAATAAATATTACAATTCTAATATGATCATTTATTGAAAAAACGTCACAAAAAACAGAATATATATCACCAAAAACCTAATAATAGAATAATATTGAAAATATCTTTCACAGCACATTTACATTTTCATTTAGAGGTCCAACAATGCCTGTTCAGAAAGAAACTAATTTTACTTCACTGCATTATCATTTGTCAGGGTATCTTGGTCCATGTCCTGTTTAATTATTGTGATGGAGATGATGGATTTCCAGTTCGTGGCCATGTGCTGCTTCTCATCTTCGGCTGTTTTAGCAGATGTCTCTAAATGTGGCCAAAGTCAATACTGCACCCGTATATCATGTTGGCCAAATCCTGGTGTACTTTGGGAGAAAAAAAATGCAAGTTTAGACATAAGGGATAAACACACACACACACTGAAGCCAGGGTCACAGGTCATAGCCATTGTTTTGAATGCATCAACACACACACACACACACACACACACACACACACACACACACAGACATTCAGACCATGAAAAGAGCAGATGTCTTTCACATATGCCGCACACCCTTCAATTAGGGGAAGATTCGGTCACCCAAGAGTGCAAATGCACACCCAGTTGTAAAGAATGACCTGAGATGAACATCTTGTACAGAACTTTGATATTGCTTTGCTATTTTAAGGATAACATTTAGTTTTAAGATTTTTTTTAGTGGAATATATTGTTTTCAATTCATTTAAGGTTAACACTTTTCCTCTAATCTGACATACAGTAGGTAATTACCATCAATATCTGCCTTTTGTAAATCATCTCACCCAGCACACTTTTTTCATCCTATCGAGCCGCGCTTGTCCATGGTTGAAACCCCCTCAGGCTGCCATCATTATCGTGAAAATAGCTCCCGTGACTCACCCACCATAGCGCAATTTCTTAAGTGTGCCATGCCTCCATCTGAGTGAATGAGTCTGAGCCTCTCATTGGCTGTTTTCCTCCTCACCTACTTTAAATGACCCTATGCTTCAGGCAAAATAGTGACTGCCTCTGATTCACAGGGCAGTGAACAACACATTAACGCCCCCTATTGGTAAATGGTTGAAACTATGTGTGTTTTTGGTAAAACCATTTTCACATTCCCAGAGTTCACAGAAGCAGAGAGTGTCAAACTACAACAAATATATATAAAAAATCCACAACAGCAATTTATAACTTTCCAAAAGAGGAACAAATATACAAAGAGAGTGATTATTTGTGTTGGTCAGAACAGAAAAGATGTCGAAATTGTCATCAGTCTCTTGTATTAAAACGCTCGCACAGCAGCATTAAGTAGTTTCTATAATTTAATGTAAAGGTATTATAAGACAAAGTATAGTTTTATAGATGTGCATTATATATATATATATATATATATATATATATATATATATATATATATATATATATATATATATAAATGAAAATATGGAAACTGTTAGATTTACATGTCTTTCAATGTCTTTAAAGAATCGACAACTTCTCAGAGACCAGTTTATGGTGGAGTTAGTAGAAGGGGCACGAAAACTTCGGCATGTCTTCCTCTTTACCGACCTGCTGCTTTGCGCCAAATTGAAGAAACAAACTGGAGGGCAAGTCAATCTACCTTTATTTTTCACCTGTAGAAACATTCCTCATTTCAAAGTTGGGTTTTTTCTTTCTTTATCATAATTCGTGACCTCTGGTTTCTGGCTCTTCCTGTGTTCAGGAAGGGGCAGCAGTATGACTGTAAGTGGTATATCCCACTAGCTGACGTCACCTTTCAGACCATCGATGAATCGGAGTCTTCGCCGGTCCCCCAGATACCAGTGGAGGAGATCGATGCTATGAAGGTCAAGATCTCCCAGATCAAGAACGAGATTCAGAGAGAAAAGGTAGATAAGTGGATTGAATATTAAACACTCAGTTTTGTGTTCATGGTTTCTCACCTCCTTCCTCTCTTTCTCTCATGTTTTCAGAGAGTTTGTAAAAGAGGTAAAGTCCTTGATCGTCTCAAGAAGAAACTGTGCGAACAGGAATCTCTGCTGCTGCTCATATCTCCATGCATGGCCTTCAGAGTCAGCAACAGAAACGGCAAGGTGAATCAAGACCAGGCAAATTTCCATGTTTTGAAATTTCCCAAAAGAAAACATATTAACATTGGACGTTTAATATAGTCTATTAAAAAATGTAAATAAAACACTCCCAAAAGTTCTTATTTCCTGTGTTTTATTTGTGTATTCCAGGGCTATACGTTCCTGATTTCATCTGATTACGAGCGAGAAGAATGGAGGGAGATCATTCGGGAACAGCAGAAAAAGTGTAAGCATCGCTGGTCCTCTCAGAAACCTTCCTACCTTCCAAGAAAATCACAGCAGGACTCTTTAAACTGCTCTTTCCCTTCAGTCACTTACTGGTTAAATGCAGATATTGCCGAACTTCACTGAGTGAGTCCCTCTTGGTTCTCTCACAGGTTTCAAGAGTTTTTCTTTGACTTCCCTGGAGTTGCAGATGCTCACCAACTCCTGCGTGAAGCTCCAGACAGTTCACAATGTTCCTCTGACAATCAATAAAGAAGGTGAGTGCCTTTTTTGTTTTGTTTTATTAAGATCTATATTGTCTATATTTGATGTCTTTCTACTGTATTTTCTGTGGTTTTCTCCCATTAGATGATGAATCCACGGGGCTGTATGGCTTTCTAAATGTGATTGTTCATTCTGCAACAGGGCTGAAACAGAGCTTGAGTAAGTTGTCTGGCACGGGACGTCTCACCTAGTTTAGTGTGTTTTTTCAGCACTTACAATTAGATGGAATGAAATCCGGCTCACAGTAATCATTAAATTATTGAATGCCTCCCTAATATGTGCGCACATGCATGAAAACACCTGACCTGCTCCCTGCTGTTGTTGGGCAGAGTTTTGTCTATGAGCAGCTGTGGGACGGGTGGATTAACAGGGAACACTCCGTTCCTTCTTAAAGCTAACGCTCCATCACTAATTGATGTATCTCTTTGTTCTCGCTCGTTCATTGCTTTCTTGTAGGATTTGTCCTCAATAACATCTTCCTTACTGTATATACCATGGTGACAATAAAAAGATAAGTAATAAAGCCAAGCTCTTCACATTAAAAGTAAAGAAATATATTCTTACAACTAGACTATATGCACTACCAGTGAAAAGTCCGTAACCTTTTTAAATTGCTACTTTTTATACAAAAGATTTAAATTTTTCTTATAAATCCTTTATTGAGCACCAAATCAGTATTAGCATGATTTCTGAAAGATCATGTGACACAGAAGACTGAAGTAATGGCAGCTGAAAATTCATTTTTTGACTATTAATATTTCACAATATTACTGTTTTACTGTATTTTGAGCAAACTTCTATCAAAAACATTAAAACATTTTACCACCCCCACATTTCTGAAGGATTATGTAAATAAATAAGATTTTTATAATGTTATACAGTGTTGACAGCTGCTCTTGATTGCTTATTCGTTTAAATAATTGTTTAATTTTTTATATATTATTCTTTTTTCTAAAATATTTAATTCAGTAATTTCTACACAAGAATTAAGCATATCAAATAAAAAGAAAATGTGTATTAAAATATACTTGTAAAAATTTAACAATTACTGTAATAGTTATTTGGGATTTTGGACATACTGCCCATCCCCGTGTGGAAAAAAACTTTCAATTTCTGAATCATATAAAAACAAAAAAACATTTGATCATGGTTTTGTATGTAAGTGGCTTGTTGTCTCTTGTCTCCCCCTCCAGATCTGTACTGTACATTGGAGTTGGACTCGTTCGGCTATTTTGTGAACAAAGCGAAAACTCGTGTGTATAGAGACACCACAGAGCCAAACTGGAATGAGGTCAGAACTGCAGCCCATCCTCGGCACCTAGTTGCCTTCAGAAACATTTAGAGAAACCTTGGGCATTTGAGAGACAGATAGAATAATTAATCCTTGTGCTACGATCAAATTCGATCCCACTAGATGAGCTCGAATCACACCCTGCAGCTTTAAATATAAAAAGACATTATAATGCAAGTTGAACAATGTGATTAAATGGTGGTTGGACTCTCTTTTGGCAGGAGTTTGAGATCGAGCTAGAGGGCTCTCAGACCCTCAGACTGCTGTGCTACAGTAAGGTCAAACAGTGCAGGGATGATGGAGAGAACATGGATCGCATCATGGCCAAAGGACAGATTCAGGTTTGCCTGCTTATTATATGATATTTCAAAATATGTGACCCTGGTCATAAGGGTCTATTTTTTAAGACTGAGATTTATACATCTGAAAGCTGAATAAATAAGCTTTCCATTGATGTAATGTATGGATTGTTATGATAGGACAATATTTGGCAGGGATATAACTATTTGAAAATCTAGAATCTGAGGGTGCAAAACAATTGCCTTTAAATTTGTCTAAATTAAGTTCTTAGAAATACATATTACTAATCAAAAAACAAGTTTTGGTATATTTACAAAAGGAAGTTTACAATTTTTTTTTTACATAATATCCTAATGATTTTTGGCATAAAAGAAAATTTTGACCCATACAATGTACTGTATTGTTGGCTATAGCTACAAATATAGCCGTGTTACTTATGACTGGTTTTGAACTGCTTATGTCCTCACCAACAAACACTGGACAGTTAACAGCTCAGATATCACCTGTTCTCGTTGGAAACACTGTTGAACACGGTTGTTTTGCTTTAGCATATTATCAGACTTACTTTCACAGTGCTCTTTTTTAATAGTAGTGTATTTTAGTAGATCTCCAACTAAAAAATTGTGTTTATTACTGAATTAATCCAATTATACAGTATATTTGATACATTTCCATAGAAGTACATTTTCACTATTGTGAAGTGACTGACACTGTTACTCTGTGCGCAAATCCAAGTAATCAATTAGGAAATTGTGTTATTTCGTTATCGATTTTATTGATCAATCATAAATCCCAGGATAAAACAAGCAATCTATAACCTGCTTATCCATAGTGACTAAGCATTTACATTTTTAATTCCTAATGCAATGAACAGGACAAAGCGGGTAAGTTGTTCAGGTGGATAATGCAGTGGTGTGCTCGTGTCACCAGAGAAACCTGAGCTCCGGCTTTAGGGAAATGCTTAGGTGTTGTGTTAGAGAGGGATTAGAAGGACTGTGTCGCTGTTTGGAAATGCTCCAAAGAGAAAGTGGGACATGACACGCTGACAGAGTCCCAGAGAGGCAGGTGGGAAACTACGGATGAGTTCAGTTCAAGTCAGCATCAGCAAATGAAAGCTTTTGTCTTAATCACATGACCTTTTGTTATTATGGCAACTATGTTTTTTTTTTTTCCTGTGGCCACAGACCATATAGATCACAGCTGTTTAGTCTAAACACTCCAAACAAGATCCTTTATATCTGTTCACATAGAGTTCAAACTTTTTCAGTATCTTCTCAAATGATTGTTATGACATGATAAATACTACATATACTGCCCTAAATATGAGAAGTGGCACATTTCTTAGATGATACGCAGAAAAGCACTTGAACGAACCCTTGAAATTGTCTTGAATGCGTTGTTGGTAGGTCAGCTGCCACACTGGGCCGTAATCATCAGGGTGGGAGGAGATTCTGTAGTTAATCCCAGCGCTCCATCTGTGTGACAGCTCCGTCAGGGAAGCTATGTGTGTGAACTCAAGAATATATCAGAGACATTCACAATGCACTGCTTCAGGGTGACATGGAACGCCAGTTGGCCGTTGTGCTAGAAGATCGAAATTGGACTGTGCTTCTGTAAGTGGAAAGGGATTCCTGTTCCTGTACCCTGCTGCTTCTTGTCAATAACATAGTAGCATTCTTTGAGGAACCTGAGCCAGATGGGAAAAAAGGAGCAGATGCAGGATAGTGAAGAGCATTATGGTGGAATAAAGCCTGTGAGCAGTAAACTGATGAAGGAGGAGTTGATTAGCATCTGTGCGGTGGAGGAAGAGGAGAAACAGGAGGAGGAGGAGGTGGACATTGGCCTCAGGAGGGGTCCCAGCACTGGGGCTCGACTCTGGGGTAGAGTTCGCAGTACCCTTCTCAGGCAGAAGGTAACAAGAGCCTTGAGTCCTCATGCGTGGAGATTTAGGAAATAAACTCAGCTTGTTCAGTTGGTTTGAGATGGATATTGTTAAGCAGGCTGGTTAGGAATTGAGATTTTGAATTGTTTGATGTGGATTTAGCTATCCGTCACTTCAAGGTTATTTTTCATTGGTCAGCATTTTGTTGGTTTGGTAAGTAGGGTATGTTTTATTTGTTAGTGATCTGAAAAATATTACGGCTTGAGACTTATTGATGGAGAACATAAGAAATAAAAAACTGGTGTATGGCATGTGATTACAAACTGGTGACCTCCAGGGGGCAGCAAGGGACCGCTGGGGGTCAAAATGTGTTTTTGGGACAGTCAAAGTTAAGTTACAATTAGCTATTAAATCTGCATTCGTTTTGTGGAAACTACAATTTAAAAGCAATGCTTTTTATTTTTTAAATGTAATTTATTCTTGTGATTGCAAATCTGAATTTTCAGCAATCATTACTCCAGTCTTTAGTGCCACATAGTTCATAAATCATTCAAATATGCTGATTTGCTTCTTAAGAAATACTTATTATTAACATCAATGTTAAAAATAGTTGTGCAGCTTAATATTTTTGTGTAAACTGATGATTAAACATCACACATGAATCTAGACACAGCCTAAGTCAATAAGTTATGCCCATGATGACATGATGTATACAAAAGACTCCAGATGTGTTCTGAACATATGAAATATGGCGTTGATTTTTGCTGCATTTCACCATGTACGAGTGCACCAGTTTCCTCGAATTACACAAGTCGGATATTTTGGCATGAGTAAAGCTAACCAATCAATACAGGTTTTTCCATCGGCAGCAAGCTGGTAATTCATGTTATCACAACACCCATAGCAAAAAACACAATAAATACAAACTGACACCCTGGTATTAGAGACATGTTTAGAACAGAATCTGTCACCAGATTAATGCTGACAACTATGACTATGTGGACGATATGTAATACCATAAAAACTGGGGAGGATGGACATATCATAAAGAAGGGAAACTGTACTGATGTTACTGTTCTTTAGGTTTTTGTCTGTTTCAGTTAAGCTGAAATAGCATTGTGCATTGGTTTGCATCATTCACATACTGTACTGTGTGTCTGGGCAGCTATTCATTTGTCCTGGCTCAGTGCATTTGTTTATTTATTTTTGTGAAATATAGATACTTTCCAGTAGAGTGTTTACTGAGCTGCTTTTTTTAGCAGGTGACTCAGTGTTTGAGTCACGCTCAGATAAGGATTATCCTCTTGATTGACATTTGTCCCTGTTTTCACAGCTGGATCCTCAGGCGCTGCAGGGTAAAGACTGGCAGAGGACAGTTATCAGCATGAATGGGGTCAGTGGGACTCATCCTGCACAATAATAACACAGTTACTAATAATAAATTCATATATAAATGGCAATTTATATTTAAACAGGCCAGCACACTTGATTAAGATCATCTGGATATGTCTGGGAAATGAATAATATATGTTGCTGTATCATTGCTGAACACTGAAATTACGATATCTTGTAACTATATATACTAGAGATATGTAAAGATATGTAAATATGATTATGTAGAAAAGGTTTTTGTATTTTTACTGCCCTACAAGTGGTATAACAGATACATTTCAGTACTTGTCATTTGTCAGAATAATAACTAAATTACATAAATGACCCTGTTCAAAACTTCCCATATATATTTTACACTAACTTGTGAAATGTTTTTGTGTGTGTCTATGTCTATTTATATATACTGTAGTATCATTCAAAAGTGGGGTCAGGACGCTTTACTTTTTTCTTTTTTTTTTTAGTTTCATTTGTTTAAGGCAGCATTTATTTGAAAATTTGGTAAAAAAACAGTAATATTGTTACAATTGAAAATTACTGTTGTTTTGTTTTTTATTTATTTTTTTATATATATATTTTTAAAACGTAATTTAAATTCCTGTAAAGGCAAAGCTAAATATTTAGCAACTTCAGTCAATTTTTACGTCAGTCTTCAGAATCTCATGATCTTTCACAAATCATTCTAATATGCTAATTTGATGCTCAAGTAACATTTCTTATCATATAGAAAACAGTTGCACTACTTATTTTATTAATTTATTTATTATAAATTTTTTTTGTTAGGATTAGTTTAGTAGAGAAATCAATAGAAATCTCATGTAACAATGTAAAATAGATCAATTTAATGCATTCTTACTGAATAAAAGTATTGAGTTCTTTAGCCAGAGCTGTACTTTTTTCAGTTAACATCCTTCAATCAGTATATAACAATCATTTGTCTGCCATCAAGTTTTTGCAATATGAAGCACAATGATGGATTATCATGGTCATGTGGCACAGTTTCCAGTGATTTAATTTGTGATTATTTGATAGGTTGGATTGAGTAGTTTTGTTCTCATCAGTGAGATGTTTTTGTGCACATTCATCACTCTTTCCAGATTGAGGTCAAGCTGTCGATGCGGTTTACCAGCAGAGAGTTCAGTCTGAAGAGGATGCCGTCCAGGAAACAGTCCGGAGTGTTTGGAGTCAAAATCGGGGCTGTTACTAAGTGAGTCAACCAGTTAATCAGTCAATCCAGTGTATGACAAATACATAAATACACTATACACAGTTTTAATAAAAAAAAAATAAAAAAAAAAACGTATTACATTATTTTCCCTTTTAAAAGAGAAGAAAATGAATAGCATTTCAGTAAAGAAATATGTCACATTATATGATTCCTGTCATATTAGTAGCCTTATAAAAGCTAAATATGACTTATTTTCACTCTGTAACCACATATTTTTGTATATTTTCAAAACTGAAAACTTGTATTTAAGTAGTGCTGTATCCACACCACTAGATGTCAGTATAAGTCAAAAATGACTGTTTAAAAGGCTACTGTTTGCGCTTATATTGAAGAGAGAGTTCACCCAAAAATGAAAATGTGATGTTTATCTGCTTACCCCCCAGGGCATCCAAGATATTGGTGACTTTGTTTCTTCAGTAGAACACAAACAGAGATTTTTTAAAACAAACCGTTGCAGTCTGTAAGTCTTATAATGCAAGTGGATGGGAATCAAGGCTAAAACATACAATAAAACTAAAAGAAACATACAAAACACAATTAAACCTTGCTGCTTGTGACGATAAACTGATGTGTAAAGACACAAAATGATCTGCCTGTGCAAGAAACTGAACAGTTTTTTACCTCTGATGGCACTGCGTCTTCTTCTTCTTGCTTTACGGCGGATCGCAGACATATTAGTGCAGTACTGCCGCCGTTCTCTCAAGTGGACCATTGAGACTCTATCTACAGTCTCAAAAGAACGTTGTGGATTTCCATCCACTAGCATTATATAACTAACAGTCTGCAATTGTTTGTAAAAATCTCTGTTTGTGTTCTGCTGAAGAAACAAAGTCACCAATATCTTGGATGCCCTGGGGGTAAGCAGATAAACATTACATTTTCATTTTTGGGTGAACTATCCCTTAAGGATTAATATAGTTATATTGTATCATAAGCATTTATGCCAGTTTTATGTCAGACTGCCAGTCGTGATTCAGTGATCCAAGAGCAACACCAGTCAGCTGTCAGCCATGTTTCCCATAACTTAGAGGACACAGGGACCCTTCTCCGAGTGTTTTCCTAGACCCACATGACTCAAATGAGGGCTCATAAAAATAAGGAGGGGGGACTTCCTTTTAATAAAGCTGAGGAAAGGTGGTCTCCGTCAGATGGGTTCTTAAAAGCTTAAGGAAAACAGAAAACAACCCCATTATAGACTTCCTGAGAAAAGGAAGAAATGATTATTAAAGGAAAGGGTTTGCCAAGGGCTCCCCTCAGAGGACTGCAATAAAAACAGGACTGTGGATTTAGGAATTAGACTCTCAGATATGCATTTTTTGTAGCTCAACAGTTTAACAGCTATTCATTTTGTCCTTTAAAAATGCTTGTTTTTTTAACTTGACAGTTTTGGGAGGAGTATATGGTAGACAGATTTTTGTTTAAAAAAATTCTCAGGTGGTCTCATTAAGATGTTGATTTTGGGATATTTCAATGCCGTGTCAGGATAATACAGATGGAGGTTTAAATATAGGCTATGAGAACGTTGATACAGCGAAAAAGAAATTCCATTCATAGTGAACAAATAAAGATGCTCTTAGAATATGCTGTTTGTTTGTTTTACTTACAGAAATGTGCCAAGAAAATGATGCCTTAAAACTAAAACATTAAATTAATTTTTTCCATGAAATTCATTTGAACAAAAAGCTTGTTCCCATAATCTTCTGTGGTCATAGTATTTACAGCTTTAATACCCCAAAGAATGAGCACAAATCATTTGAAATATATTTTCCAGATGCTGGTTATTGACTCATGTGTGTTTGTTGCTCTTAGACGGGAGCACTCCAAAGTGCCTCTTATTGTGAGACAGTGTGTAGAAGAAATTGAGCGCAGAGGGATGGAGGAAGTGGGCATCTATCGCGTCTCTGGTGTGGCCACAGACATCCAGGCCCTAAAAGCTGCCTTTGAGGCCAGTAAGTACTTCAGGAATTCTTCTAGGGATGAACTTACAATTAAATTAAATAACAATAAATTAAATGTAAAAAATATTAAAGCGGAATTAAACTAAATATTCAAATAGAATTACATGTATTTTAATATATTATATATTTAATAGTATATGTGTTGTTGTTATGGCTAAAAATGAGTATTTTTTTGTGAATTAACAGATAATAAAGATGTTTCAGTTATGATGAGTGAGATGGACGTGAATGCCATCGCTGGAACGCTGAAGCTTTACTTCAGAGAGCTTCCTGAGCCCCTCTTCACCGACGAACTCTACACAAATTTCACTGAAGGCATTGGTCAGCTGTCTTTTTTTTAAGTTCTAATGTATAATAATCTATTCAAAACCCTTTGTGTTAATCATTTATTTTTGTTTATTTGTTTTCTTCAGCATTATCAGACAGTGTGGCAAAGGAAAGCTGTATGCTCAATTTGTTGCTCTCTCTACCTGAACCCAACCTCCTGACCTTCCTGTTTCTACTGGACCATCTGAAGAGGTGCAGTCGGATCCCATCAAACTATTTCAGTAACATGATTCCTAAGTGAAACTAGATTTAAACTGGTGTTTGCAATAATATGATACAAATCTAGAACCAGAAGAAACCACTTAAAAAACTCGCTACAGCATAGAATAATCACAATTAACCCCATAATTCACAGCCAGTCTTTAATAAGCAAAATGAGTAACTTTTTTAGGGGCAGGCAGGCACCATTCACATTTATTTAAGACCTATATGCTGACTGAAACTTTCTTCCTTATTTTCATCAGGGTTGCTGAGAATGAGATCGTCAACAAGATGTCCTTCCACAATCTCGCCACAGTATTCGGCCCGACCCTCCTTCGCCCCTCTGAAAAGGACAGTAAAATTCCAGCCAATCCCACGCAGCCGATCTCTATGAGTGACAGCTGGTCTCTTGAGGTTATGTCTCAGGTAACACACATACACTATGTTCTAGACTACTAGAGCTCTGATATGACCTGCCTTGAAGTCTGAAAGCATCAAAATGGGTCACATACAAAACAATAGTTGTGTTGATGTTGATGTATTTGTCCCTCTCCGTCTCTGTAGGTCCAGGTATTACTGTACTTCCTGCAGCTGGAGACGATCCCTACTCCGGATAGTAAACGGCAGAGTATGCTTTTCTCCACGGAGGTTTGATGCATTATGGTGTGTGAAATGCACTGGGACTGATTCAGCATGCGACCAATGGAGGGCACCAACATCCCACTGAAATCTTACAAGCGGAGTTAATTCCCTGCATCAGTAGCGTTCTGTTGACACAGTATCTCTTTAGTGAAGAATGACAAGGCAGTCTGATATCTTCAAATTGGCTCACTGTTACAAGCACTTAGAGTAATGTTCAACATACACGTTATGTTGCTTATTTTCACCGTCATCCATTGTAGGATTTCTGACTGAATGGGGGCTCACACTTTGAGTGCCAAGCTTCTCGCAGATCACTGGAAGGTGAATGTTATTCTTGCGTTTTCTCTTGTTCCTTTCAGCACTGTGGGTTTATAAAGAATTACACATTCCAGTTTTCCATAAACGCTTTATTTGAGCTGACATTTTGCTCACCTATGATTTATGTCTTCCCGTGGCGAGGGCTACGGAACATCTGAATACGCAAATCATAAGGAGGAACATTTATATGGCCCCTTTCTGTTGGATAAAACACAACACCGAGAACTAAATTGCGAGGTCCTTTAACCAAAGGTGTGTCTATGATCAACATATTGGTTCAAACCTAAAAAGGATATACGACACAATTATAGTTTACCGTTCCCATGATTCCCAAGTATGAACATTCCTTTTGTTTTATGAAAACATCTCTCTGTTTTATCTCGCGTAAATCCAACTAATATTGGATTACCGAGCCGATATTAAAACAATACAGCGCACTTTGGTCAAATCATATGATATTATAGGACTATACAGAACCACATTATTTTTCAGTCCTGTTTAAACTGGAAACCTCACATAACTTAGGAAATAAAACATAAAATAGTTTTAAATCGTTATATCACTTAAGGTATCATAGGAAATGATTAACTCTAACTGATGGACTCGACTTGATATAGGTGTTCTCCATTAGAATAATTTCACGGCTACATTCGTTTTCTGTATTCAAGAAATAGCAAAAATTTACTTAATTCAAACACTGTAAATTTTTTTGTTTAAGCGTTTGGGTTCATTATATTTTCACTATGTAAAACTTTTTTGGCCTTTGCTGTTCACAAAACTTGCAAGCATTTTGCGATCCTGAACATTGCCGTTATCTTGTCCTGTTAAGTGTCTGTGTAAAATTGTTCAGATAATTATGGCTAATATGCATATATCTGTATTATGTTGTTCAGAGCAAAGGAGAGGTTGTGTATTATTAGGATGTCATGTAACATGCAGGCATGTTGTTTTGTTTCTTTTAGAGATCTCCTTTAGTTATTGTGCGACAGATTGCTTAGGCTTGTGTATTTCCTGTGACATTCCTGTAATTGTATTGAAAATCATTGCCTTTCTCAGTTCTTATTCCATTGTATGTTCTGGAATCTGTACTCCCTTTATGAAGCTCCTGCTTGAATTACAGCTGTACCCATTCCTCCTTTTTCTTTCTTTTATTTGGTCCATTACACGCTGTATACTGATGAAGATATTCCTGGCTGCCATTTTACAACCCAGCTTCCATGATGAGGAAATGTTCTGTATATGGATAAGTATGGCACAGTGTGGATTAAGGAGATGGATCACAATAAACTCCTTCATCCTCTTGTTTCCACAGAGCCGTTGACTGTTCTGTGTTTATCTGACCGATGGCCAAGTACATTAAACAGTCCTCAATAAGAGATAGCATTACTCCCCAGAAGACGTTAGGACACAGTGGTTTGCGTTCAGCATTCTTTCCTCTCCTGGAGCTCTAATGCTGAAACAATAGACTTCATTTATTATTATTACTGGACGATATTGAAACTGCACAATGCTATTGTATGGCAGACCTGTAACATTAAATGTGGCCATGTGATTCTGTACAAAGTAGATGAATAATAAATTTAAAGTTGGTTAAAATGATAATTACAGATCCCATGTTTTTGTTGATATGTTTAATAAAGCATTCTCTAACATTAATCTATGTTAATGAAAAATAGGCAGTTCCAAGCATGTCAATCTGTTATAAGAAACTAAGTTTTTGCCGTATTTTATGGTGAATGTAAGTTCATCTGAATGGTAGTTTAATTCAGGCTAAATCTGCAAACAATTTTGGGAACAAATTTTATTTGTCAGTTTTGGGAAATATTTGATTTTTTCATTGAATGCTTAAAAATGGCTAAATAAAACAAATCAGGATTTTAAGTTTTATATAGACATTAGTCACACATTGGTAACAAGAATTCAAAATTGCAGGCTTTCATGGAAAATAAATGAAAAATTAAAATCTAATTTAATATTCTTGTTTTTCCTGCTGATTAAACAAATTAAGATAATTTCAAAGTTTTGATCACTTAAAAAAAAAAGTTATCCTTCGAGTCAGCATTATGCTAAACGCTGATTTGGTCCACAAGAAACATTTCTTATTATTATCAATTTTAAAAATAGTTGTGCTGCTTGTACATTTTGGCGCTCTTGTGGTTAATAAACAGTACCTCACGCATCCCGCGGAATAACATTGTAATAACAGGAGCTACTTCTCCGAGTACAGTATGGCAATTCACGCAGGTTTGTGTTACTCCGCAGAGGTGACGACCCGAACAGGCTAACGTTATAGTATAAAATTATCATTTATTATGAATGTACCGTAGTGATTTGGGAGGAATTTATGATGTACTCGGTCATTATATACATTTAACGAATTTTGTGTTACTGTAATATTTTTGTGGAACCTGATATATTTTTTCTTGATTCTTTGAAAAGAACAGCATTTTTTTTACGTATAAATACTTTGTAACATTATAAATGTATTTACTGTTACTTTTGGTCAGTTTAATTAATAAAGTTTACAAAAATAATCAATAATTATTTTTAATCCTATTGACCTTAAAACTATTGATGGGTGGCCTTTCAGTGACAATTTCCTTCAAATCTGAAGAATTCCGAATTTTAAAGAGCCTTTTCTTACCTTATAGAAACAAGTAAAGTCCTACTTTTCATATCCATTTCACTTCCAGACATGTAACCCAGTAAGGTTTTGTAATGTAATAAATTATTAAAATCGACAATGTGTGCTTTGGACAGAACAACATAGATAAAGCACCCATCCATATCCATAATAGACTTTAGTCATCTGAATGCTTTTCAATAATGTCAAAGTGTATTATGGCTAATGCTGCTGTGTTCAGTCCAGAAATGATTCATCCTTACCTCCAATGACTCATGAGATACATTCGAGTAAATGATTGGCAATTTAAGACACAGAGCAGACAGAGAGGGACAGTTTATCGTGTTTGTGCATAACTTATAGACTACTACTGTAGTAGATTTAGATATGTATTAGTATGGCAGGTTAATGCAGGTAGTTTCCAGGCAGCTAACAGAATGAATATTTCATGCTGCACAGCTGTACTCTGGACACATGTGGTGGGCGGGCGCAGAGAGTGTGTGCGCGTGTGTGTGTGTGTGTGTGTGTGTGGTGATTTCATCTACTGTGTGTGTGTGTGTTTGTCTATAGTCTGTCAGTCGCGCTGTATGCAGTGGCCAGCCATCAGTTTAGCATGAAACGATGCCACACCACCCAAATCTCCGGAATATCCTTTGTTATCAACATTTGAACACTATCCAGAAGACGGACCCTTATACAGACCGAAAGGAGGGAGCCAAGGTAATAAATGAGCCATTTATTTGACCTCGCATCCTGTTGAAGTAGCACATCCTGTTAGCATTAGCGGTTAGCCTGTAAACTCACAACCATGATGTGACAAACACTGAGTGATGAAAGAGAATGTCGCAGGGTGCATACATTTATCATATATTTTTTTATTTTAGCCGGGTTTTATGTTTCTCGTGTTGTTATGAACCATTGAGGGATGATGGTTACTGTAGTTCGCGAACTGGACAGTCAAACCCTGAGGTTATGTCATGTCAATCAATGTGTCAGATTTATCTGAGAAATAAATGACGGTTTTTAGCTAAAGGTTTCCCTCAAATGTTTGTACTATTAGTATGTTCCTTCTGATTTAAAACATTCATGCAATATACTGAATAAACAGTTTTTATTATGTTTATTAGATTTTCTTTTTATATTTGAGTATATGTAAAAATTGTCATTACCTTCTTTGTTTACCCCCAAATAGCTTTGTATTTAAATTTTTTCCCCCTTCCATTTTAACCATTCACTTCCTGTAGCAAAGTTCACAAATGACTTTTAAATACCATTTAACCTTTTCTAATCAATTCACAAATATGCGTTCATACTGCAAGTGCCAAGTCACCAAGATTCATACCTTTCCAAATGTGGAAAAAAGCTAAATTCAAACCATGATTTCTTGTTTCTCTGTCTGAAATGACAGAACACCAGAGGATGTGTTGAGGAGAGAAAACCTCACAGTGATTTTGATGCAGAGCAAGACATTTTCCTTTACTTTGGCCTTTTTCAGTTTGTGGAAAAATATCTTCTTAAACTATTTATCCCAAATGCAGTTGTGTTTGGGGAATGGGACTTATGCAATAAGAGTTACAGCCTGCTTGGCCTGCTCTCGATCCTTGGCTTCAGCAGGACAGTCATCCCAAGTGAAAAAGTTCTTGGAGGCCATCCTCTTAAGATCTAATAAACCACCAAAAAGGCCTCCAAACAAAACACATTCCTAGAGCTGAAGCAGTGGGAGGGTTTCTGTTGCAATGTGCGTATGGCTTCACATGTAGAAACACTGAGGCCATGCTGAGATGATTCAAAGTGTGTGTGGGAAAAGG
The DNA here is from genome assembly GCF_003368295.1 of Carassius auratus. Taxonomy (NCBI): domain Eukaryota; kingdom Metazoa; phylum Chordata; class Actinopteri; order Cypriniformes; family Cyprinidae; genus Carassius; species Carassius auratus. The sequence continues at coordinate 18,784,249 of NC_039250.1, read as the reverse complement.
ATGCCCCTCGTGTCATTCCTTCCATCAGTACATTCTTATTGGGCTTCATAACCCTTGCTCTGAGTGTCAAGTTCAAGGGTGCTTTTAGGTTTCTGGATAAGGCCAAAAAAATACTAATTTTGTATGCTAACACAACTAAAGGATGGGCTCATTAATTTTATTGCATTTGAAGATTGCCAACAGATGTGTTATTTGTGGTTTGGAGGAGCAAGATGTTGTTCAGACATTTCACAGCATTTGAAGTTCTTGTGCAATTCGAGTAGTGTTTCAGATAAAAGATGAATTGGAAAATAGGGATTACAAGAGCAGAACTGTGATTTAATTGTCTGTCTGTTGTTGTTCTTTTGTTGTTGTTTTTTTTTTATTTTTTTACCTTTCCATCATTCAAATGTTGGGACACATTAAATTGATCAAAAGTGCCTGTAAATACTAGGGCTGAATGATAAGTCGCATGCTATATCTAATGTGCATCTTCTCAGTAAAGCCGGTTCTGTAATCAGTGGTAAATCTCTACACATGCGTGATTTCACATAGAGTGGCATTAACTACACAGCCGTTGTTCACTGACAAACTGCGCAAAACCACGATCATATTTTGTGCATGTCTTGCGCAGCTCATCTGTGAACTCTTCCTCTGTATACGCTGTGAATTTTAATTGCATCTGGAAAAACAGTGTGCATTAATCTCACTAGATTTGTAACGTAAATCATTTTATGAATCTACTAAAAAAATATCCGATTACCCAGTTGTCAAAATAATGAGTAGATTACTTGATTACCAAACTACAGCCCTAGATTAGTTAAAATATTTCTAAATACAACTTCATTGTTTTACTTTTTGTAATTTAAAGACAAATATTGTCATAGAAAATGTGTTAAATTTTATTCAAATATTGTCACGTTCTTGTGAACCAAGTATCTGTATTTTGTCTCATTTCAGGCTTTTTTTTTTTTTATTTTTTTTTTTTTTGCTTTAACCCCTGAAAATGATGATGGATGGGAAAGCTGTTACCATTCACCCTTTTTGTCACCTTACATTTAAATAAGACATATAATGTAAAAGATTTCAGGGATAAACAATAAATCTATTGGGCAATAAATAATCTGTCCACACTAAAATCAAAAAATGTTGCAGAATTACAGCCAAGCAGAGCAGTGGAAGCAAGTTTGTGCTGAAAGAATAAAACTAAGAACAAATAGTATCTTATTTCCAGAACTTGAAAGATATTTCCTACAGCATCCAGGGAACGCTTGTCATTCATGTTTCACGTTTAATATTAATGAGGAGCAGGATTTAAGTTCAGTGAGTTTTTGGGGCATACAGGCAGGGCTCATTCTAGTTCTAAACGAATGTGACTGTGCTGCGTTATGCTTTGAAGTACTAGCATCACTGACTCACAAAATAAAAATATTGTTTATTATTTTGAGTTTTGACCACAGCATATTCCCCCTCACTTTTTCCACAAGGCTACCCAAACACAAACGTCCTGACCGCACCGGGCAGGACTCCAAAACCCCCATCACGCTCGGATGAAGAGCACTACACAAATAGTGCCATCCTAGTGCTCCTGTCACAAACTCCACTGAGACATGCATTCCCAAAGACAGTCTAAACAAAGATAGCCACAGGAGTCACTTCTCTGCACATTGACACCTTTTACTGGCCATTTTGGCTGTGAGTGCCTAGTTTCTGAAGGGCCGAAACAATTATAATTGTCAATTAGACCAAATGCCATTATCCAAGTCAGGTATCAAAACTGGTTATTATTCAGAAGAGCCAGGAGCCTCAGTTCATGTCACGTGTGTCTTTTTAATAGGCAGGGTCCACAGTGTTATGATGACCTCACTGTAGTAATAAATCATGTGTGAGCAGCACACACCTCATAATCTGACCTCATCCTGCATGCTCCTGACAGCAAACGATGCCAAAGTCAGGAAGTAAGGAGAGCATAGGAAAAAACTCCAGCCGCACATATGCTTCTTTTTATTTCATTCTGGCCTTGAAGCCTTGGCCTACCTGGTTATAGATGTATTTCACTATCAGTATGTGATTCACAGTATGTGATATACGTCACTGCTGTGACTCATATTTGAGGGCTTGACTGGTAGTGTTAGTGTTGAGTCTCTGTCAGCACCTCTTAACGTTCACTCTATAGCGGGGTCAGATTGAGGCCAAGGTTTGGAACACACACTGTATCTTTTATTCTTCATGAAAGAATTCTTTTAGAATTTTTTTTTTTTTTTTTAATGATCCCAAAGTTTTGAACAGGGGTAGTTTTCATTTATTCTAGTCAGAATGGTCAACTATTTGACCAACCAATGAGCAAGTTTATATCATTTCGTGATTATTATAAGTCACCATGATATCAAAATTAATATATTGATTTGATAAATTGATTTATTAGTGCATTCCCGTACTGCTTTTTTTTCTCGTTTGAGAAACCGTTTTACTCCGTATCACACACAGTATGGGAAAATGTGCTTTGCAACTTTTCACTGGCTTTTCTGCAAAAAAAAAGTTTTTATCATTGTTTTTGACCCATGTTAAATTGTATTCTAATAAATAAGCTCACATCACCCCAACATGTTTAATACAAGGAAAACTACCACCACAAAGATACCACAGCAAAAACTACTAGTCTAACAAATATAAAGTGAAAAAAATAAACCAAAATAAACTGTTGATAAGCAAGAACAAATGAACAATTTCCAAGCAATAGCACAAATAAACCGAACAAATATAAATTAAACAGTGCTTTAGGTTTTTAGGTTTGTATGTGTTCAAGTGCATAAATTAATAATCATATGTAAAATTACATTGCATGTTCTTCATGGTATAAATTAAATATAGATTAATTCTTTTTAAAGCTACGAAAGTTATTCAGTCAAGAGTAGTGGGTGTTTTTTTTTTTTTTTTTGGCCCTAATATAATTATACAAATCCTATTTCTTTCTCAACTGGTTAAGTTGACTTAAAGACATGACATAGACTACTTTTGAGGATATTTACCAAAACCGTTTTCTTTTTTTACATCACGTCCGTTCAAGCGCAAGAACACAATGTGATTCAAAATGCACGTTCCATCGGGCAGCCCTTATTGTCAAGCCCTGTGCTTTAGCTTTACATCTGATACCGCCATGTTCAACTGATGGCAATCATGTATATCATGTATAAGTTAACTGTTAGGATAAAAAGGATGAACTAATACAAATAAAATATACAATATTTTCCTCCGGCACAATTAATCCAGTTATTGTTAAAGGAAGTGAGTCTTAAGTCAGTGCCCGAAGTTTGGGTGGGATTCTGCTATTCCGTAGTGGAATTTGGGTGTCAAAACGGCAAAGTGCTTAGTCTTGTTGTCTTTTTAAGAGTGTGACTTGTTACATGTGATAGTAGTGTAAGGAGTTTGCCAGATGAGTAGATGATTGTCTGTTAATTGTCTTGTATGTCATCTCAGCTTGCTTTGGACTAAACCTCATATCCTCATAGTTCGTATTTCTATATACTGTATAATATTTGTTATAATATTGGGCTTCATTGTTATTAATTGTATGCATATATAATCATTTTGTTTGCAATAATGTTTGAGTGTTTCGTTTTAGTTTCTGGAAGACTGACGCAGCATTTCTTTGAAAAGAAAAATCAATCCTGGAGTCGTGCTCTGAACCTCTCCCTTTAAGGGAATGTGTGCTGAAGTCTCTTTTCATTGGGGGGTCTGTAAATTGGAAATGAGCAAACGTTCTCCCACATACCCCCGCCCCCTACCTCGCAACAGCTGTAAGATATTAGGCCTTATTTTCTCTTCCATTGAGAGACAGGAGGAACAGGCTCTTTGCATCGCTATGATCAGGCTCCAGAGGACAATGGGGATCCATTAAATGAACGATCTGGAAAGATCTGCACCGTCCAAAAACAAGTGCCGAGGACTGAGTCGGAAAATCGAAGATGTGATTCATGATGGCTTTCCAAAATATATTGGAAAATACTGGAGCCTAAATCTGTATGGCTTTCTGTCCTCAGCAGAACACATAAGTTATTTTGAAGACTCTGTTGGCTGCTCTTTTTATGCACTTACAGAATGGGGACTTCAGCTTTCAAGCTTCACAGAGGATGGAATATAATGTACTTTTATGATGCTTATTCAGTGTATTCTGAAGGCATTATGAAAGTTTGTGTGATAAATTGAAATCGAAGTCATCATTACTAATTAACTGAACTATGTCATTGCTTTAGGCTACATTTGTAGTTGTAGCCTTTCTAAAGTCTTGTTTATAGGGATGTAAATATTCACTCAACTCATGATTCGATTCACGATTTTGATTTCACGATTCATTTCAATTCACAATTTTATTTTATTTTTTAAACAAAATTAGATTTAAGATAAATTCTAAATTATACCACTGCCTTTTAATCATGATCAAAAGATGCTGCATAAATGCAACTTGAATTTTTTTTTTAAATCTAAGTTATATTGTACAATTTAAAAATTTTGAAGCAAAAATAGAATTGTTTGACTTTAGCTTTGTGAAACTATACATAAAAATATCTGTATGAAACTGCGGCAAGCTGAACGAGACTCAGATTCACTCTCTGCCAGCAGGTGGCACCAAAAGCAAAACAGCGCTGCACTTATGAACTTTAATATGAGAGGCAAGATGAAAAGAAAAAAATACCATCTTAACTCTTCTAAAGGCAGTAAGTTCCCTTAAGACATACATTCATATAAACTCCTCCCCCTAAATGAATAGCGATTTGTTTAGTATCTCATCGATTTAAATTGTCACATAGTTGAAAATTGATTTTCAACTGGCTGGCAGTTAATCGTTACATCCCTACTTGCTTATATTAAGAATGGGATAATATTATATTATGTTATACTTCGGGCCTTTAAATGCTTGAATCTCATTGGCTGATGAACGTTCTAAGGTGTGCAATTATTAAGGGAAACACACAGCAAATTAACAACGGAAGCATTGGATGAGATGCGTAATAAAACAATCATACACACAAGAGCATTTTAAATACAAACACCAGACAAATGCCTTGAAATATATCACCTGATCGATGTCTTGATGTGTGGTGACTGTAGTATAAGCTAAATAATTGACTCTGGGCCATTTAATAAAAAAAATAATAATGCACACCCTTTTAAATCCTTTGAGTCAAATCAACTGATTCTTTGAAAAAAAATCACTCAAAATTATTTGAAATGTTTTTTCAAGTGCATGAGAGTTAATAAATGATAACAGAATTTATGGATGAGATCCGGTTTTCATGAATGTTGTGTCCTTTGTTGGTTTGTTTGTGGTGTGGTTTGCTTTGAAGCTGAATAGTGATATAATGAGGCTCCATTAATGCTCTTCAGATGTTCTTTCTATGATAGAATCTAATAGCTCTGATCTCCAGGAACTATTAGTGAGCAATGCCCAGAATGATTAGCCTACCTTGTTGCCCTCTCATTACTTGCAATTGGTTTCTTTGAACCATATGAGTCTGAGATCATGCTTGCACTCTTCATTTGGAATTTACATTTACATTTATTCATTTAGCTGACGCTTTTATCCAAAGCGACTTACAATTGTTATATATGTCAGAGGTCGCACGCCTCTGGAGCAACTAGGGGTTAAGTGTCTTGCTCAGGGACACATTGGTGTCTCACAGTGGATTCGAACCCGGGTCTCCCACACCACAGACGTGTGTCTTATCCACTGCGCTAACACCACCCCAGCAATTTGCCTATAAAAATAAAGGGGTAAAATAAGCAGAAGGGTTTCCTGTTGTGCAGATGGGCAGCTCTGGTATTATGTAGATACCGTCTTGAAAAGGCACTGTTTATCAGCAGCATATACAGTAGAGAGCAACACCCCAGCAGACAGACGTCAGGCTCTTCTGTGAACTCATGGTGACGCCTCAAGCCCAGCTGATGACAAGCTGTGCTTCTACGCCTAGTTCACTGGCCCTTTAATCCACTAGGAGCACATGTGAGCCAGATCCTTGTCATTACAGCCAATCAGAGCTTCAGCATCAGTCTGCATCATGTTAGTTTTGCCAGCATGCTGTTTCTGATAAACTAGCTTTAGGAAAGACATGGCCTGCGTCCCAGTGTGCATACTATCCATCCTAAATTCTGTGTGATAGAAGTAATTTTCAATACTATTTAGGGCAGATAGGGTGGGATAGTATACACACTCAGGGATGAACTTTTGCTTTCAGCCTTCAGCCCAGCGGTGCATGTACTGTTCAGCTGTTATTTTAGTGCCTTCTGCCCCCTGGTGGAAGTGAACAGGCATAGACTCCATTTCCTTCTGAAAACTTCCAAGACAGTCTTTCATCCTCACTTTGCAAGAACAATAATAATTAAATAATAATTATAATCATTATAGAATCTATGATTTACAGATCATGTAGACATTATGATCTTATTTTATAAATTTAGATTTAATACATTTATAAATTTTATACATATCCAAAAAAAGTTGCAAAGTAATAATTTAATGTGTATTAATCTTTGTCATATGTATTGAAAAACATTTATGCAATTTTTAAAAAGCTTTAATATATGTAATTTATTTAAATAGTTTTAACTATTTAAAAAATAGTTATAATAACATAATAATATTTCTGACTTTTTTATATATAGTTCTTTTTTTTATTGTAGTAGACTTGTTAGCATTAAATGTTTTTAACATTTTTCAATGTAAAATATTTGTAAAAACAGCAAGTTTTGAATTTATTACCTATTTTAATTTCCTAGGGTAATATAATTTCAAATCAGATCAGAAGAACCGATCGTTCACACACTTGTTTTGCCTTTTTAAATGTTAAATGAACTACTGCTTCACTGAATCTTATTTATATGCAAAAATATTTTCAGGAAATTTCCACCTTTTTATCTCTTTTTTTCCTCTGAGTATGGTTGCAAATGTTTGCCATTTTGTTCATTTAGTTCAACTTGTTTTGTTTATTTGTCTCATATTTGACAATATTTCTCCACAAGGCCCATCTGGCAAACGGACGTCATCCAGGGCCTCCAAGGAGTCGAACTCCTCACGAGATCGTTTGCGAAACTCCAGAAACTCCAGCAGTAAGAAGCAGTCATCCGCTGGTGCTTGTGATCGAGCCCAGCCCAGGCATTCCCGTGGACTGGCCCAAACCTCAGACTCAGAGAGCCGCATGAGCAAATCAAAGTCTGACGGACAGCTAAGTGATAAAGTGGCCCTGGAGGCCAAAGTCAAAAATCTGTTAGGTCTGGCCAAGAGCAAAGACGTGGAAATCCTGCAGCTACGGGGTGAGCTGAGGGACATGAGGGTTCAGCTGGGACTGCCTGAGGTTAGATCAACTTCACTTTGTAATAATGCTGCTTTCGATATGTCCTACTTCTGTTTTTGGTTCTGACTATGAATGAACAAAACAAGACAAAAAAAAAATTTCATTACACACACGTTAAGTTCAGACTGCAGTCTCACATCCGAAGTGAAATATTATTAATTTTTTCATAATGTTCAGTGACGTAATGTTCAGCAGCAAAAACAAATCACTAATTAAGCCTATGTTCAATTCTACTGTAATTGAAAAAATAGTTATTTATCTACATAAACTACCAAAACACATTGCACATTCACAGTAAAAAATGTTGTTTTCGGTAATCCAATGCATGCTTTGTTTCCTTTAGCAATTTCATAGATATGGTTACTTAGGGAATCCAGTTTCCTCCTCAGAGGAAAAAAATGAAGGTAATTGTTCACTAAAGTTTAAAATAAAGGATGCAAGTCCCACTGTGAGATAAAAAGTCATACTATGAAATGTAAAGCCATAGTTACCTTTTTATTTTGTTAATTGTTTTGTTACTCTGAGGTAGAAATGGGCTGCATAGCAGCCCAAAGAAATGATATCTCTATGGTTTTTACAAAAACAGCATAATTTTGTCAGCCATATAATCATACTTTGGGAAATTAGGATGTGGATAGTAGGGAGTTGAAGTATTTCTGTTGTGACACAAGCACCAGTGAATAGTGTTGGTGAATCTATAATGTGGCATAACTGGTAGCTTAGATGAAAACTACTACTTGAGAGTAAAAGCCCTCGCCATGCTCTTATGTTGCTCCTAGGAAGATGAGGAGGACGAGAGGCCACCAGAGAGGGAGGCGACTGCAGTGATCACAGCTGCAGATGTGGAGTCAACATTGCTGCTCCTGCAGGAGCAGAACCAGGCCATCCGTGGAGAGCTCAACCTGCTTAAGAATGAAAACCGCATGCTAAAGGACCGCCTCAATGCTCTGGGCTTTTCCCTGGAGCAAAGACTGGACGGGGCTGAGAAAACCTTTGGCTTTCCCTCCACCAGTCCTGAACTTTCCTCCTCTGGAGGTGGTGGAGGTCATGAAGACTGTGCTACTGCGGCCTCCTCTGTGGAGGGATCAGCACCAGGCTCCATGGAGGACCTCCTTACGGGAGGCCAACGAAGTGGCTCAACGGACAACCTGGACAGCGAGTCCAGTGAGGTCTACCAGGCAGTGACCTCCAGCGACGACGCTTTGGACGCTCCCTCAGGCTGCGGCTCCTCGTCATCCTCTGAGTCCGAAAGCGGCACTCCGACAGGTCGCAGTTCCTCTCGTAAGGGGAGCAGTGGAAACACCAGCGAGGTGTCAGTGGCGTGCCTTACAGAGCGCATCCACCAGATGGAGGAGAACCAACACAGCACGGCTGAGGAGCTCCAAGCGACTCTACAGGAACTGGCCGACCTGCAACAGATCACGCAGGAGCTCAATGGTGAAAATGAACGCCTGGGAGAGGAAAAGGTCCTGCTTATGGACTCCCTCTGCCAACAGAGTGACAAACTGGAGCACTGTGGCCGTCAGATCGAGTACTTCCGCTCACTTCTGGAGGAGCACGGTGTGGCCTACTCGGTGGACGAAGACATCAAGAGTGGCCGATACCTGGAGCTGGAGCAACGCTACGTGGAGCTTGCGGAAAATGCTCGCTTTGAGCGTGAGCAGCTGTTGGGTGTGCAGCAACATCTGAGCAATACTCTAAAGATGGCTGAGCAGGATAACGCCGAGGCTCAGAATGTGATCGCAGCACTGAAAGAGCGCAACCATCACATGGAGCGACTTCTAGACGTGGAAAGGCAAGAGCGGGCCGGCATGGCGGCAGTTCTGGAGGACTGTAAAGCTGCGGTCAATAATGACCAGGCCGAGCTGAGCCGCTGTCGGGTGTCACTTGAGCAGGAGAGGCAAAAGGTTGCTGAGCTTTACTCCATCCACAATGCCGGGGATAAGAGCGACATCCACCAGCTCCTGGAAGGGGTTAGGCTAGACAAGGAAGAAGCTGAAGCCAAAGCCGCTAAACTCCAGGATGATTTGGGCCATGCTCGCAATGAGGTGGCATGTCTGCAGGACACCCTCAACAAGGTGAGCTTAAGCACTGGTTCAGTTGCTTTAAGTAGCATTAGGAGCCTGTTTGACAACTCCTTGTTTCCTCTTTTGTGGTACAGCTGGATGCCGAGTACAGGGACTTCCAGAACGAGGTGCAGAAAGAATTAGCTGAGCAGAAGAGGGCTCTAGAAAAGCAACGTGAGGACCTGCAGGAGAAAGAGACGGAGATCGGAGACATGAAGGAGACCATCTTTGAGCTGGAGGATGAAGTGGAGCAGCACCGAGCCGTCAAACTTCACGACAACCTCATCATCAGCGACCTAGAGAGTGAGTTTGTGCATCCTGATTTAGATTTTCCACAATTGCACACATTTTTCATGCTTTTTGTGATGACACACTTATAGGGATAAATCACCCAGAAATGAAAATTCTGGCATTGATTACTCACCCTCATATAATTCCAACCCTGTAAGAGCGCTGTTCATCTTCAGAACACAAATTAAAATATATCTTTTGATGAAATCCGAGAGCTCTCTGACCCCTGCACATACAGCAACAACAACTGAAATTTTCAAAGCCCAGAAAGGTAGGAAGGAGATAATTAAAGCAGTCCATGTGACATCAGTGGTTCAACCCTAATTTTATGAAGCTACCAGATTAGTTTTTGTGTGCAGAGAAAACAAAAATAACTTTCACCTCAACACTTTCACCTTTTAATCCAGGGATGCCCAATCCTGTTTCTGAAGATCTGCCTTCCTGTGGAGTTCAGTAATACACGTTTCTAATTATGAAGTGTTCCTGAAGATTAAATTGTATTTAATTTGGTTGGAGCTAAACTTTGCAGGAATGTACAACTCCATAATAAAGAGAATGTCTTAATCACACGTAAAGCAATCAACTAAATTATTTAGTTTTTACATGCTGATATACTTCTACCTTTTAAAGATGATTTTGTTTCCCTGCGGAGTGAGTAAAAAACCTGTGCATCCTGCCTCACAGTCAGGTAGTCTTTTGTGCAAGATGCATACGATAATGTGAATCTAGTTGTGGGAGGTTTGGGTACATGCTATGTTCAATACTAAGAGAGCCTCTAGTAATTGATGTCTTTCTCGTATCACCACATGGTGGCGTCAACAGTTTGACAACGTGCTTTACTTATTGTGTTAGAATGAAGCAGCAGTGAAAGAATAAGGTTTTTTTTTTTTTTTACATCACTTGACTTCTACAGATATCATAGGATAGAAAATTCATTTTATTTACTTGTAAACTCTTATCATTTGTGGTGGCGTTTAGAACGAGGTTAAAAATGCATTATGTTTTTATTACGTAAGCAATTTTGCTACAGTGCATTTAGTTTATTATTCCCCCATGTGAACCCTGTATGCCCTCATTTCACATGCTCACTTGCTCTCTTTCCGGTTTCCTGGCAGATTCGATGAAAAAGCTTCAGGATCAGAAGCATGACATGGAGAGAGAGATAAAGATACTGCACCGCAAACTCAGGGTGAGTGAGGGCAGGGGCAGCCGTGCATGCAGTCATCTGACGACCCGGCTTTCACAGATGGGCATCGTTTGAAAGGATTTCTTCAGATTTTAAGTATAACGCTAGGATAAAACCACAGCAAAACATTTATTTCTTATTAAAGGAATCACTTTGTCGACACCGACTTTTTATGTTTATTCATTAATATTTGTCTTAACCCAGTAATGTCCAGATCTTTGTCCGATTGGTTGCCAAATTGTTTGCCAGTTTTTAAAACAACTAAAATCATCCCAGTGGTAGATCATTCAGTATGTTTACGTGCCTGTGGTCTTAAATGTCTTAATGCATGTCTTTAATTATTCTTACTAAATCTGCACCTCTGTGCTTGTGCATTTCTGTATGTTCAGGAAGAGTCGGCAGAGTGGCGTCAGTTCCAGGCAGATCTGCAGACGGCTGTAGTCATCGCTAATGACATCAAGTCAGAGGCTCAAGAAGAGATCGGTGACCTACGCCGCCGCCTGCAAGAAGCGCAGGAAAAGAACGAGAAGCTGAGCAAAGAACTAGATGAAGTTAAAAACCGCAAGTAAGTGTTAAAAATAATGTTGTGCTGCGAGCCTGTGAAAAGCTCAGTGACAAGCCACACTTGTTTATAACTTCCTTTCTCAAACTCTGTTACTAGAAAAATTATTTGTGCATTTTCTTATAAGACAGTATATTTTAGATCTTACTGTTTGGGCTAGCCTTGGCGGCATATTTTTACAGGAAATATCTGAGAGCACCATTGTTTTAATTAAAGGGATAGTTCACCTAAAAATGAAAATTCTGTCATTAATTACTCACCCTCAAACTAATGCTTTTTAAAAATTATTTTACAAAGCTACGAAATGGTTTTTAGTGCACGAAGAAAACAAAAATAATGACTTTATTCAACAATTCATCTCTTCTGCGTCACCCTACAGTGCCCTTTTGGAGAGCATCACATACATAAACACTGTATGTACAGGGATACATTTTATTATGAATTGTTGAATAAAGATGTTATTTTTGTTTTCTTTGTGCACTAAAAGTATTCTCATAGCGTTTCTTGTCTGTGAATAGATGGAGTATCCATGTTGAAAATATGTGACTCTGTACTGTCTCAAAGGCAAGATGAGGAGCGTGGACGTGTATATAACTACATGAACGCTGTTGAGAGGGACCTGGCTGCGCTGAGGCAGGGCATGGGACTGAGTCGACGCCCCTCTACATCCTCCGAGCCGTCACCCACCGTTAAAACCCTTATCAAAAGCTTTGACAGTGCCTCACAGGGTACCTCACCATTTGCTGGTTATATATTTTATGTGTATAGGGCATCTTTAACAGTCTAAAAATTTTGATTTAATCTGTTTTTTGGATGTTATCAGGTCCGGGAGCTAATGCTACTGCAGTCGTCGCTGCTGCAGTCGCAGCTGCTGCTAGCACAACCACCAACACCCCTTTACCTCGCACACCTCTCAGTCCCAGCCCCATGAAGACCCCGCCTGCTGCTGCTGTCTCCCCCATACAGGTAGCTCAGTCCCACACAATAACACATAGCGTTAGGGTTGGGTATGGTTTGAATTTGATCAGTTACGATTCTTTTCTATTCCCATTTTTGTTTCCAATGTCATAAAATAATGATATCAAACATTTATCCTTCCTCTTTTTTGGAAACCATTTAGTTGCACCTGAATACCATGAACAAAAGCCAACAGGCTACGTTAAAACGTATTACTTATTAAAGATTTTTTTCTCTATTTTAATCGCTACCGTACACATGAGAGTTTATTTCTGAACTATAAACATTTATCACAGTACTTCTTCGATTTAAATGTTTAAATCGCAGAAGTAATGACACTGTGTGGTTTAAAAGACTGTGAAGCTGTTTTATTCATGACAGACAGCTGCTCTCTTGAGATCAAAGGCAGTACGAACGCAGGTTTAAATATTCAAATCACACTGATGTGATCATCGTACGCTGCACGGACGAACCACTTGATCACAACATTGATCGCACATGTCAAAGGTTGAGGAATGAAAAAGGCGAATCATTGTAAATTAGGAATAGAATCACATTGGTGTTGGTATCGTATTCACAAACTTTGTTCTATTAAATTAAAGTGCTTTGTCATTTTGGTGGTGACACCTATCTTGCAGCATATTTAGCTATCACAGATATTATACTAAGCTTTTTTGGCTTCTGTTCGCAAATGAATCCAAACTTTGGAGCGCTTAGATTAACGAACAGGGTCCCAGGCAGATCACTAGGTCCAGTCCTCAGAAGAAAAAAAAAGCTCATAGCAATCGATAGGCGGAAATTTTAATTTGACAACGAGGATCCAGTCCCTGAATTTAATCATCCAATTCTGGAATTGGAATTGGTTTTTGATTCCCAACCCTACATAACATGTACTTCCTCAGTGCTGCCTGCAGAGTGACTTATTTTCACTGTGAAGGTCACACAGTAGCATTCGGACTCTTTTCCTGCTTTTTGAACCTCGGAAGCCTCTGAGATAGCAGCACTTCCTCCTCCTGTGGGCCTCTTGACATTTCTCACAACATATGCTCATTCATGAGAACCACAGAATTTCCATTGTGGGATGGTTTGGTTTCCTTTTTACGTTTTATTTCTAGTGCAGTCATATCTTCTTATACTGTCTGGATGTGAAACTGAATTTTTAGTTTTAATGCAATCTTGCAATTAAATGCCAGATCCTGTCTTTCATTCCTCAGTTCCAAACCACACAATGAATGCAAAGAAGCAGAAATGTTTAAGTTGTTGTGACCTTTTCTTTCTAGATCAACAAACCGTTATTGCTATGCCAAGCTAGTAATCTAAGCTGTTAGCTTGTTGACCAAAGACTGCCTGAAGATAAGAAAAGTTCAGTGGAAATGTTTCATTTTCTTGTGACTTTTTTTGCTAGCTCAACAAAATAAGCATTCTTAGCAAATTTGTGCTATGCTAAGCTAGTAGGCTAAGGTAACCTTGTTAACTGGGGACTAACTGAAAACACAATCATGAGAATGTTTCATTTGCTGTTACAAATTTTTCTATCTTATCAAAGGAGCATTATTAATTTAGTGCTATGCTACTCTAATAGGCTTAGATTTTAGCTTGCTAACTGAGGGGTAAATGAAAACACAAAGAAAGGTAAATTTCTTGACTATTAATAATTGTGTGATATAATATAGGCCTATTGTGATATGAAATTTAAAAGTATGATTCTGATCTTCAGGCTCTACAGGTCATATTGGAACTCAAGCACAGTTTTTTATCAACAAGAAATCCAGCAATACCAACCTCATTTCTCACCTCAGTGTAACACTTGAGTGCAAACGTTTGAAATATACTGCATGTGTCAAAGTGACACCCTTAGAAATGTTCAGCACTGAGAATATATAAGAGTGGGATTGTCAGGGTTTATTGAAGTAAGGAGAGGGGAGGTAAGGACAGCAGACAAAGAGGAAATAGACCTAAAGTCATATCCTCCTGAGAGGCTAGCTGCAGTCTTTAGCCGCTTTTGATTGATGTAGAAATCGAGTAGCATTCTAGAAGAAAAGAGCAACGGGATTTAATGGAAGCTGACCACAATCCAGCCATGAATGTGTAACCTGTCGAGGAGAAGTCTTGAAGGCAAAGAGACCTTTTACAAGGATCAGGTGCTAAGTCTTATAACAGCTTCGCAGAAAAGCACATGTGGAGCTCTCAAATGAAGTGGAGATATGAATCTATCTCAGCAGTAGAGTAGATCATATCAGATATTTCTCTTCTTATGACTTTCTTTCATAATCCTTACTATCCCGAAGTGACTCTGAGGTTGTTATTCAGTCAGTTATCTTTGTTTCAGATCAGCCCAGTTGATAAAAAATAGGTAAGCTGATATATTGAGACGCTTTAAATACTGTTTGTTAATCACCTACAGAGACACTCCATCACTGGCTCTATGGCTGCTGCGAAGCCCCTGTCCTCCCTCACAGACAAAAGACCCAGTTACACAGACATCAGTATGCCAGGTAATAAACACCACATTATTTCTACTTAAGTCTTTCAAATGATCGTTATTTGTGGTTATATCAGTTTTTTCAACACACTGATTGATTCGTTGAATTTTTGATTTATTTCTTTGATTTAATGATCCGGGTCATTTTAGTAGGTTGTTACATTTTAAAATGGAAAATAATTTTTGATAAAAGGGTAAATATGAATATTCATTGTGTTTGTTTCTAATATGTTTTATAAAAACTTATAAGCAGTATAAATATAAGACTTATAGCAAAAACGTACATTTATTTGGTGCAACTTTGCAAGTCTTGTTCTTGTTGAATAAATTGTAATAATTACACATCTAATAATTACATATAATTGATAAATTATGCCTAGCACCAACCTCACAATATTTAATATCTGTCAAGCTACTATTAAAAACTTGATGAGTCAAGGAAGTTGTAAAATTGGGTTTTCCAGTCTAGAAAAAGTGATGGAAATCGATCACATCTTGTGTTTGTGGATATCATGTAAAAATAATCAATTCTATTTATTCATAGATCTTTTTCTATTTTTCTCACTTTTAAATATTTCATCCATTCAAAATTATTCTTTGTGAGTGCAATGTCTAGAAAATTATAGAAAAGTATTTTCTAATAATCATAACAAATGTGTTTTTCAAAAACTTTGGCGCTCTTGTGCCTTTGCACCCTGACCTGGTAAATGAACAAATGACTGCTTTTTCACAGTTTTTTTTTTTTTTTTTTAATAACCCGTTGCAAAAACAAAACGCATAATGTGAATCATAGCACTTGGATATTCCAGAAGTTGCATTGGGGTGGATGTAGTGGGATTTGGATCTGGGAGGTAGTTTATTAGTAAAAGACAAAAGTTTCCCGACACCAGAAGTTTATGACCCCGCAAAAGCAACACTGAACTCATGGTGACCTCCGATGTGACAACTCATGCGAAAATACACCAAGTATGAACAAATACTCTGGTTTCAGTGCCCCCTCCCCACTCAGTGCGTGTTTGTGAACGTGCGAGAAAGGGCATAGAGCCTTTTTGTCTTGCTTGTTCTTACGTTCGGCTGCTTATTAGAAACTCTTATCCACCTTTGTGGAAATGACAGTGTTTTAATTGGCAGGATGGCTTTCCTCCGGGGGGTGATCGTTTGCCCTGTCTGACCCTTGACAGCTTGAGACTCACTGGCTGTCTACATTAGTCTTCCCCCCATGATGTTCCTTTCATTTTTATAGATACATTTCTTTGATAATAAATGTAATAGCATTTGATTTCATGTGCAACAGCATTGTGTGTTTGTAGATTGAAACATTCATTATTTTATTTTCTTTCATTGTGTTCTTCCCTGTTACCTCCAGAGTCATATTTAGCTCCCAGATGAGCTGATAACAGATACTGAAATCCTGATTATGATATTATATCTCTCTCTTTCTCTTTCTCTGTCTGCAGCTGAGCATCTACTAAGAGCAGCCAACGGCAGTCGTCCCGCTTCAGCTCTTCAGAGAGTCTCAAGCATGGACACATCAAAGACTATCACAGGTGAAGCTTAGACCTATTTAAAATCCAGCTAATATAGATGCTATGCTTATTATAAACACCCAACTAATGCACTCATATAGTCAGTGCTGTAATGCATATAGACTTTTACCCATTACTAAAGCATTAAGTTGATAATAAGTTGATCATAAATGAAAGTAAACACATTTATAATGTCGCCAAAGATACCAAAAATATGAAGCGGCACAGCTGTTATATATTTAATATATTAAATTGTAATAATACTTCACAATATTACAGATTTAATTGTATTTTTGATCAAATAAATGAAAACTTTGAAAACATTACGGACTCCAAACTTTTGGACAGTGTACATTCGGTGCAAACATTTGCTCTGACAACAATCCAGTTACATTTTTTTTTTTTTTTTATAAATGGTGAAATGCATCATAAAATCTGAAATTTGGTCTTAGTTTGATTCACTTGAAATATTTTGGCACTATTAGTACTTGTTTTCATATTTTGAAGACAATAATGTAACTGGAAAGAATGCATCCATGCAGGAAGCACATTGGATCTTTGCAACTTATACTTTGATGCATTGTTATAGTGAATCTAATCTGAATGTCTTTTTAAGACAGTGATACATTTTATTAGTTTTCTGTCGATGTAAATTAAAGAACAGGACTATTGTTACCCAAAAGATCATTTAAACTTTTTCTCTCTCCTCTGTTTAGTGTCTCGAAGAAGCAGTGAAGAGGCGAAGAGGGATATAAGTGCTCCTGATGGAGGCCCAGCTTCATCTCTGATGGCCATGGGTTCTGCTGCACCTCCTCTCTCCCTGTCCTCTTCCTCTTCCCCCACAGCCTCTGTCAACCCCACAGCCCGCAGCCGCCTTCGGTACGCACCTGCCCTACATCTCACTGTAACCCACACACATGCTGTATCATATACATTTTTTATTTATTCTCATGTAAATGTCACAGTCATCAGTGAACATATTCCTTGACCACTTATTCCATAATATGAAACAAAAATGCTGAAAAGCTTCTCCAGGGTTGATAATAACATGGTTGCAATTTTTTTTTTCTGTGTAGAGAGGAGCGAAAAGACCCGCTGTCAGCTTTGGCTCGTGAATATGGAGGTTCTAAAAGAAATGCACTGCTGAGGTGGTGTCAGAAGAAAACCGAGGGTTATCAGGTTTGTATTATGACATCTAAGATAGAAGCAGAATATTATGTTACATTCATATTATATTATTTTTTTTAAATCCAGTATTTACTTCTATTTAAAAACTTATATTAAAAATATATACTTAGATTTACTTATATGTTTATGATATTTAACTGTTAATGTATATTAATTATTATAATTAATCTATACTGTAAAAAGCACATTGCTGGTTCAGCTTTAGGATTTGTTGAAGTTGTCGTGTCCCTCACTGTCCTCATACTATATTGTAGCTGCTGTCTGTTACATGTTGGATTTTTTTGATAGTCTGGACTGAGTTTTTTTCTCGCTGAATCTCGGATGTCATATTTAAAGAATAATAATAGCTGTAATGCTGGCCCATGTCACACCTGTTTATCCATGTTTTTTCCACTCGTCAGATTTCACTGAAATGCTCTTTCCTACTTTTTAAACAAGGTCTGTCTCTTCCAGAAAAGCTTGTGTGGTTGTCATAGTCACTGTTTATCAAGATCCTCACCAGGAAGTCCGCTGGATTTCTCTGGCACTTTAAATGGCTCTTGACGTAAAACAGAGCCGTCAGCAGCACATCTGAGAACAAACTCGTTGAATTTGCATCATTGGGGCATTTTTATTTAAAAAATTAACCGCATTTTCCTTATACAACATGAAGTCTCCTATAAATCTTTTATTGATTTGTGAATGGATATGTTAGATTTTTTTTTTTTCTTCATTTTGAAATTACAACACAGAACCTAATTTCCCCCTTCTTGCAAGATTGTAATATTGGTATTGGGTGTCCCCAGAATGTGTCTGTGAAGATTCAGCTCAAAATACCCCACAGTAGTGATGGGAAGTTTGGATCATTTTACTGACTCAGACCTTTGAGTCTCGTTCAGCAAAAGGAACAAATTTTACTTCCCTAACATGTCTACTAATACTTACGCAAACGTTGATCACACTACAAACAAAACAAAACTATAATGGTATAAGCATGGGCGTAGGTTTAGGGGGGAACGCTAGGTACTAGTCCCTATCAATATTTTGAGATGACAAATTTGTCCCCACCAATACTTAGCAAGCTCCTTTGCACTGCTATTTGGATCGATTTTAATGGCCAGAATGACGACAGTACAAGAAACGCTGTAATTTGATTGGCGCCGGGGTATCTGACAGGCTACATGCCCGGCCCAGGACTACTTTTGTGCTTGCACTAGCAGCAAGTGGGTGATGCGCGCGCTGTGTGTGTGTGTGTGTGTGTGCGCGTGCGCATGTTGACGACGCCAACACCGACAATAAGTTATCAGGGCTGTCATTCTGCCACATACAAAGGCCAGAGTAAAAAATATTTAATATTCCGTTTTTTGCCCCTTTTTTGTACTTTGTAGATGTCACCCAAGAAAAAGAAAGGGGACATAAGAAGCTTTTTCAAATGTACATAAGAAGCTTTTTCAAATGTAGATAATACTACTGTAGAAAATAGTATTAACTGGTGATCGTATGTGTTACCCAAGATGATAGAATACGACGTTAGCAAGTAACTGAAAGTCAAGCCTGTACCTTAACATAGAATCTTGCAGTCAACATAAACGGTGGATCTGGATTATGCTCCAAAAGTTCTCAAAGTCTACCTCTTGCAACAGTGTTTTTTTGTAAGTATAAATAGGCTACCAACATACATAGTAAATTATGTTTGTTTGTTAATAAACCGTATGGTAACAGTGTATTGGAGGGTAACGTTATAGTGTCTATAATAGAAAAGTTTTATTATATTTATTTATTTAGATTAGTTTCCTTATGGAAGAGTATTTTGTTTGTTAGTGTTAATACTAATGTACATAATAATTTATGTTAATAAAACGTTTGGTCGTTCAACATTACACAGTCTCAGGTTTAAATTTTTATTTTTTGAGAGTGCATTTTTTAGATTATACAGTTATACTTGCTCTTTAGGGACAGTATACAGGATGGTATATCGGGGTCAGGATACAATATAATTAGATGAATTAGATTAACTTCTGTAGTGTGATATTCTGTATTTCCAACAGTCTGAAATAAAAAAAGGATTTCACCATTAAATCACTGGTATCTTACAACAAAACAATTCCAGTGGGGGGAATGTATGGGGTTGTCCCCACCAAAGCTGAGACCAAACCTACACCCATTGGTATAAGAAACAGAAAAGATTAATTCATTGTTTGCCTGGGTCTTCTCCTCACCTCTTATCTGACAAGTCTTCAGATTTGAGTTGTTCTTTCGACATGTGACCGCCCCATAAGCTTTAACCAATGCAGTCTTGAGCCGGAAAGAGAATTGATTAGTTCATCTATCAAGTCATCAGGTTTTTCAAGTCGTTCCTTCATCACGTGAAGGACCCATAAGCTTTGACCATAGACTGTATAAAAGCAGTTACCCTGGCAACAAATCCGTTTGTATATTCTTTTTTTTAGGGCTCAAGCCTGGAGGGCGAGAGCCCTATTGTTTTCCTTAGGATTATTTTTTTTTTTTTTTTTCTTTATTCTTCTAATTTTTTTCTAAGGTTTCGGGGGCTTTTGGGGTCCTTAACATGCTCAAAAACTCTTGAAAATTGGCACACACCTTGGAACCTGCGGCCATTAGGGCCGGGCAGAGTCTGATACACGGGCGTGGCACAGGGGCTCTACAGCGCCCCCTGTAGTACCGAGGGCCATATATCATGCATACTTGCACGCATAGATATGAAACTTGGTACATATATATAACTCATCAAACCAAACAACTTTCACACTGCATGTCATAAGCTCCGCCCAACAGGAAGTTGGCTATTTAGGGTTTTATGAAAAACACATGCTCTGGAATTTGATATACTCCTCTGAGGAACTCCACCCGTTCACCACAAAACTCGGTGAACACGATCTCAAGACATTGGGGATGCTAAATTGCGAAGAGATTTTTGATATCTCGAACGGTTTGCCCGTGGCGAGGCGTTGAAATTATGGCGAGAAATGAGAAACAGGAAATGTATAATAACATCCACATACATTTCCTGATTTTGATCAAACTTAATTGGTTTGTTCGTTGTATGATACCGATCGTATATAAGTGACTATTAGGAGTCAAAGTTATAGCGCCACCAACTGGCAGCAGGAAGTGAATCATTTTCAGAACGCTTTGAATTCAGCATCTTATTTTTACTTGATTTGCTTCATACTTCATCAGAATAATGACAAAACACGGCCGAATAAAAACTGTCGTGGGGATATTTATATCTAATATAGTGTTGCCATGGCAACGTGTCAAACTTGAATGTTCTGTTCTGGTGATTTTTAGGCAGATAACTAGCTCAGATTTACATGAAACTCGGAACAAATATCAGTATTAAAGATAGCTAGACCATGGCAAAAGCTTTTAAAAGTGCGTGGAAGAGGCACTCTATAGCGCCACCTTTTGTCAAAAGTGGGGGGGTTAGTTTTAGCTACAGACACCAAACTTGGTACATAAATTGTTCTTATCAAGACGGACAACTTTCTAATTCGCAGTCATAAGCTACGACCAACAGGAAGTTGGCTATTTTGACTTGAATATGGATTTTTGGGAATTTTCTTTTGTGAATTAATGCATACTCCTCCCAGGGGAAGTACACTATACACACCAAACCTTGTCTACATTAAGAAAAAACATTAAGGAACTTAAATTGCGAATGAATTTTGGATAGCTTGAACGGTTTTGTCGTGGTGATTTTTTGAAATAACAGTAAAAAGTGAAACATTAATCGTCTTGTATTTTTAAATTGCAGTTTCCAAACCTTTAAAATACATTTTTCATTTAGAAAACCAGTGATTCTGAGGAAATATGCATAGTTTCATGACTTTACAGCACTGTATGATTAACAGAAAATTAAAAAACTGTCAGACATCTGATCTCACTCTGTCACTCTGTGTGAGTAATGTATGTGTGCTGACTGTGTGTTTGTGTGTGTGTGTGTGTGTGTGTGTGTGTGTGTGTGTGTGAGTGTGAGTGGGGGAGAGGTGTGAGGTGTGAGGTGAGTGGCAGACAAGACAGGGAGAGAGAGAGGGACTTAAACATCTCTTTAATCACCAGAAAAAAAATATTATTTTAAATTGTTATTTTTTTTTTGTTGTTGTTGCTAATTGTGCTGTTTTCATTACAGCTTAAGAAATATCTTAGGCCTTATCCTTTTCTGACAGTTTCAGGGATTAAAAAAAGTCTAAAAATACTTATTTTAGCTGCAAATAATAATTTCAAACTCATTTGATACTGACCTCTGACACCCTGTGACATGACATTTATTTGAATTTACATAATCTCAACGATGTAACAGTAAAACTGTTCAGCTCACAGATGAAGACTAAGCTGTGATGCAAGCAGAACTATTTCACAAATGCTTAAAGGTTAATGAAATCATAACAAAACACTTTTAAATTATTTAAGGATTTGGTAACACTTTAAAATAATGTCTCAATTGTTAACATTAGTAAATGCATTGGTAACACTTCATAATAGCTGCACTCCTAGCTAAGCATTAGTAAATAGCCAGTTCATGCTTTATATATCCTTCTCCCAAAATTAATATTTTAGTAAGCATTTTATAAATACAGCTATAATTAAATTGTTCATAGTTTACATGCACATTTATTTTGAGGAGATTAAAGGCTGTTATCTTCCAAAATAAAAAATAAATAAAAAAATAAAAATAAACAAACACAGAACTAAAAAGGGAATCATTAATTGGCTTGTATTTTTAAATTGCAGCTTCCAAACATTTCAAAGCATTTTTTCATACAGAAAAAAAGTTATTCTGAGGAAATATGCATAGTTTCACGACTTTACAACACCGTATGGACAACAGAAGATTTAAAAACTGTCAGACTTCTTAACTGACATGATCTCACTCTGGCCACTCTGTCTGTGTGAGGGAAGGGAGGGGAAGAGGGAGGGGGAGTGTGAGGGGGTTGGTGACTGACTGCATTTTTGGTGACTGACAGTGTGTGTGGATTGTAGGAAGGGGAGGTGCTATCTGGCAGAGAGAGAGACAGAGAGAGAGAGAGAGATACCTAATCATCTCTTTAATCATCAGGGGGGAAAAAAAATCAGTATTTTCAATGTTTATTGTTTTTGTTGTTGCTAATGGTGGTGTTTTTTCCTTTCATTACAGGTTAAGAAATCTCTTAGGCCTTATCCTTTTCTGACAGTTTTAGGGATTTAAAAACATCCTAAGAATCCTTATTTGTGCTGCAAATAATAATTTCAAACTCATTTGATACTGACCTATGACAACCTGTGACGTGACATGACATTTATTAATCTCATGGATGTAACAGTAAAACTCTTCAACTGACAGATAAAGCTGCAATGTAAGCAAAACTATTTCACAAATGCTTATAGGTCATTAAAATCATTACAAAACACTAATAAATTATTTAAGGATTTGATAACACTGTAAAATAATGTCTAATTTGTTAACATTAGTAAATGCATTGGTAACACTTTATAATAACTGCACTCATGAGCTAAGCATTAGTAAATAGTTCATGATTATAAAGCCTTTTGCCTTAATAATAGTCATTATTAAGCAGTAATACATCTATAAATAAATTGTTCTTGGTTTAAAAGCACATATATTACAAAATAGATTAAAGTCTCGGTTGTCTTAATAAACACAACCCAGTTTGATTCAGAATTCAGAAATATTTATTTCAAGATGCAATAAAAGGTAACTGTACACTTGAATAGCTTTTGAGCGATTATTGAAGGATTAGCATCACCTCCTCTTTTACGATGGTTTGAGTAATATATCTTCCAGATAGTACTGCCGCTCCCTATATGCAGAGTATGCAGTCTTCGTAGGGCACCAACTCCCAGAGGGGGCACCATCCCAGTTGCTCAAAAAAAAAAAAAAAAAAAAAACATGCGCCATTCTCCCATCTGTGCTCGCGACCGCTCACACCTCATGTTTGCGGCTGAATGTTCGTAATTGATGGATGGACATCTATGCCAGGGTATAGGACATCAGCAATCCGGCACAGAGAAAAGAAAACTAAAGAAAAAAAAAAACAGGCATAAAGTTGTCTTGACATTGGACATTCGAGAGTCTCAAATTTAGGGCCGGTCTCTAAAGTTACATGTGATATTGTTATACACTTTTCTAACATCAGTAGCATTTGAAAAGAATGACTTACAGTCATAAAAACAACTGTAATTGTTCATCTAGGTGACAGCTATAATGCACAATTAAATTGAATGTTTGATATTTATTACAACAAACTGTAAGTCATATGTAAATTATGCTACTTTTTCACATGGGCTCAAATGCAAATTTGAAGCTCAATAGCATTTGTGTAAATGCATTGGTAACACTTTATAATAACTGCACTCATTAGCTAAGCATTAGTAAATAGTTCATGATTATTAAGCCTTTTCCCTTAATAATAGTCATTTTTAAGCAGTAATACATCTATAAATAAATATAAAAATAAAGTGTTACTAAAGTTATATATATTGTTCTGTGTATGTGATTTCAAAGTCTAGACTGGTCGGATTAACCCTTTAACTGCCGCATCCCTTTAAACTTGATTGTCAGAGGGTTACTGTAAATGCTTATGCCCGGTGGGCACAGTTTTCCCGATGCCACCGGGGTGGCGTTGCACTGACGGCTTGAGCCCGACATCGCTGCTTGCAGCTATATTATTATTCTTGTTTTCTCTTTATGATTTTAAGTGTACTGTTAATGTTTCAATGTTCTTTTGTCATGTGACGTGACAGCATTGGATAGAGAAATTAATTTACAAGCTTCCTTACAAACGGGTGCATAGTCTTTATTATCATCATTATTTTTA
Source organism: Carassius auratus (assembly GCF_003368295.1). Classification (NCBI taxonomy): domain Eukaryota; kingdom Metazoa; phylum Chordata; class Actinopteri; order Cypriniformes; family Cyprinidae; genus Carassius; species Carassius auratus. The sequence goes on along the minus strand of NC_039250.1, from coordinate 18,759,848 downwards.
GTTTATTTTATAAACGTACAGTTTATAAATGTATGAATTAATTCACTGAATGTTGTAACAAAGGTAATAAATAGTTGGATGTTATTATTATTATTATTATTATTATTAAGTCTCTTTCCAGCTCAGACTGCATTGGTTATATATTGCTTATAGGTCTGTCGCGTGATGAATGAACGTCTCGAAAAACCCGAAGAATCATGAGATGAACTTATCACTTCTCTTTCCGGCTCAGACTGCTTTGACGGGTGAACTGGACTAATTCCAGTACAGAACCTGTAGAATTTTGAACATGTGCGAAACGAATCAATCCTTGAGACAACTCGTTCTTTCCAAATCACATTAAAGATTCATTCAAAATTAAAGAATCGTTCAAGAACGATCCATCACTAACCCACAGATCTTTTATTATAACAGCTGGAAAATATTATTTTTTGGGTGTCTAAAAAAAAAAGAGCCGTTTCGGTGTGTATCGCTTTAAATGCAAATGAGCTGTACATACCCGCCCCATCTCCATCCAAAAGAGGGCGTCACATATACACCTCTGCACTGTATTGACATGTAGTGTATATTATTGCACATGTATTATTGCAGAGTGGAGATACAATTTTTCACATTTAGAAACCAGATATGGTCATTTCAACTGACATATTATTTAGTGCATTTGTTTGAAGTTTTGACAGTGGTATTGCAGATTGACATACTGCATATTGTACAACATTGTATATCTTGTATGTTGCATGTTGTATAGAAGCATTATAAACAGAAGAGATTTAAATGAAATAAGTGACTGTAGTTAAAAGAATAACATGGTTGGAATAGTATTTGGGATTAGTGCATTTATGAGTTTAAAGTCCTGATAGCAACTGGGAAGAAACTGTTGTGTAAGGATCTGTACCGCCTGCCTGAGGGCAGAAGATTATACAGGTGGTGTCCTGGATGGGATTCGTCCTTGATGATGTTTTTGGCCCTTGAGAGATAATGGCAATGCTTTCCAGGGAGGGTAGTGAACAGACATTGATTTATTTGTGGCGGTGTTGATTATTCATTGGAGGGCTTTCTTGTCTGCTGCAGTGCACCTGGAGTACCACACTGAAATGCAGTAAACTAACACACTCTCTGTGTTAGAGCGGTAAAAGAACACCAGCAGCTTACGCTCTAGGTTGTTCTTCCTGATATGTGTACTCCCAAGAATTTGAAGGTGTGGACCCTTTCGACACATTCCTCATTGATGTAGAGTGAGGCTGGTTCAGTATGTCGCCTCCAGAAGTCCAGAATGAGCTCTTTTGTATTAGAGGTGTCCAGGGACAAGTTATTTACTGAACACCACTCCTCTTGTTTCTGGACTTCATGTCTGTAGGCTGATTCATCATCTCCTGAGATTAGTCCAATCACTGTGGTATCATCTGCAAATCTGATGATGGTGTTGGTGGAATGAGTGGGAGTACAGTCATATGTGTACAAGGAGTAGATTAGAGGGCTCAGTACACAGCCTTGTGGAGAGCCGGTTCTGAGCATGATGGTGGAGGAGAGGTGGGATCCGAGCTTAACAGTTTGTGTGCAGTTTGTGATGAAGTCCTTTACCCAAATGCAGATGGAGGGGGAGAGTCCCATTGCAGATAATTTGCTGATTAAGATGTCTGGGACATTGTATTAAACGCTGAACTGTAATCTATAAAGAGCATTCTTACATGGGTTCCCTGCCGTTCAAGGTGGTTGAGTGCAGTATGAAGGGCTATGGTGATGGCATCATCTGTAGATCTATTTGCTCTGTAAGCAAACTGGTGTTGGTCAAAGGTGGGGGGAAGGCTGGTTTTGATGTGCTGTGAGACCAATTATGATTACTGGTGTTAGTGCAACTGGTCTGTGATCATTTAAGCTGCTGGTGACTGCTTTTTTAGGAACATGAATGATTGTGGCTGATGTGAGTGAAAGGTTGAAGATCTTTGTAAAGACTCCAGCAAGCTGGCTGGCACAGGCTTTGAGAACTTTGCCAGTTACTCAGATACATATTTTCATGTTATCTTTTTATTTTATGGCATGTATTTGTGAAAATGATTAGGAAGCTGCACTGCAGCACACACCACATAGAATAACTCTGCGCATTTCAAGGCACTTCAGTGGACCTAAATTTGACCTTTTTTGTCAATGTTAAAAATATTTTTTATATATCAATAAGAAAGTACTATGACAGGTTTTTACTCAAGTCTTTATCACTTCATTAAAATTAAGTTGAGTCGGGTAAACATGAGTTTTTCCTCATGTTTGGTTTTATTAACCCTCAAAGACCGAGACAGCCGCCTGCGGCTAAAAATAACTGTTGTTCTTTAATGTTTAATAACTTTTGAACTTTTAATCCTATCTGAATGCTTTAAAAAGTGATGTAAAGCGGAGCTTTCCTATTTATTTATTTCAATATTCAGAGGCACCGTAGTGTACGTGATTACGTCATCACATTTTGACAACATTGATTCGTTAGAAGAAACCAATGCATTTCGTTCCTTTGAGCCAATCAGAAACGATTATTGACACTTAAATCCCATCCCATGCCCAAATTGGTTCCAACTGTCCCATATTGAACCAATAAACATAGGTTTTATTCTTTTGAGCTACTGTTTAACGGGTTTTTTTGTTTTGGAATTATGAATGAACACAAAGTGAAAGTAAAGTCTGTCCTGCGTGCATGAATATAAACACAAAATAACACATTTGCATGAGAAAACTCTCTGAAAAAGCCCAGAAAAACACACGACAGAGTACTTTGACATAAAACAAATCAGAAACAAGGATGAAACAGTGGTACGTCTGGTAAAGCACTGGAATTTATGTCTTCGCGTTGCTAGTCAATGTCCCGGTAAAATCAATTCTGATGCAGATTGCAGCAAGCGGATTGATAATTTGTATTATTTATATTAAAGGGGGGGTCAAATGCTATTTCATGCATACTGAGTTTTTTACACTGTTAAAGAGTTGGATTCCCATGCTAAACATGGACAAAGTTTAAAAAATTAAGTTGTACGTTTGAAGGAGTATTTCTGTTCCAAAAATACTCCTTCCGGTTTGTCACAAGTTTTGGAAAGTTTTTTTTGAGTATGGCTCTGTGTGACGTTAGATGGAGCGGAATTTCCTTATATGGGTCCTGAGGGCACATCTGCCGGAAGAGCGCGCGTTCCCGTATAGCAGAGCACTGAGAGCACAACAGACTTCACTGAGCAGAGCGAGAGCGTCGCGAAATGTCACAAAAGAAGTGTGTTTTTGGTTGCCAGGGCAAGACAACCCTGCACAGATTACCAAAAGAGAAACAGCATGTGGATGCAGTTTATTTTTACAGAGCATCAACGGAGTTGTGCAAGTGTTTGTGTTTGTTCCCTGCATTTCGAAGATGCTTGTTTTACAAACAAGGCCCAGTTTGAGGCCGGATTTGCACATCGTTTATTTCTTAAGGATGATGCAATCCCAACGAAAAAGGGTCACGATCGTGTGTTGGAACCGCAGGCGGTGAGTAAAACTGCTTCAAATATCTCTGTGTTGCTAACTTAGCTATCAGCGCGTAAGCACATCAAGTAAACAACATGCGATGTTGTCATCAAACTGCACTTTCCACATGTACAGCTTAAAAAAAAAAAAAAAAGAAAAAAAAAAAATACGACAAAGTGGAACTTAGTCATTTTCCAAAACCGCTAAGCAAATATATACAGTTTCAGTACATACCACATAGAGACGTCGCTGCTGATGCTGCTCTTGTTAAATTTCAGCCTCTGGATCTGATTCTGGATCATAAATATACGCTGAATCTGACTGTTAGACATGGTTTGTTTTGGTTGGCTTTGTCCTCATGGTAATGTCACAGCTTCCAAACGCTCTCAACGCAAAAGCCTCCAGGCGCTTGTGATTCTTTAGCTCCGCCCACACGTCACACCTCCAGCCGGTCGTGTTTTTCCGGGAAAAATCGGTACAGACTATCTTTCTCTTATGAATATGATAAAACTAAAGACTTTTTGGAGTTATGAAGGAATGCAGTACTACTCTATAGGTACTCAAGATTAACAGGATATTGAGTGAAAACGAGCATTTCACCCCCCCCCCCTTAAGTAAATCATTTTTATATAGTTCATAAAGATAATTTGCACTTTTTTTCTGTTGAAGTATTTTTTCACTCTGAATATTACTCACTCATTTTGTGTGTAGTTTGTGAATCATTTGCACTGTTTGCACTGTTTGTATTGTTTCAGAAGACGACTTGTGCAATTCAACTTCATGCTGTACAGTTTGTGTTTATTGTTCACACTCCGATTTAAAATATATTTCTCCGAAGAAAAAAAACTGTTTGCTTGTTTTTATATAACAATCTTTCCATTTTCTTTACTACTCAAAAGTTTTTGGACACACGTCTAGGCTTTTAAGTGAAAAACAGGCCTATTTCATTTATTAACAACAGATAACAGTATTGTAATAAATGGCTATAACTTGTTTGGGGAATGTTATTTGTAAGCAATATTTTATTTGGAAGTGTAAAACACCCAGATACAACTTCCTCAAGAAGGTTTCATTCATTCTTAGAGAAAACTAAAAGAAAATTGAGACTTTAAATTAGTTAAACTTAAACTGTAAGTTCTCCTGTTTATAATGATATATGGCACTTGATGCTGATTGCTAGAATAGGTCTGAAAAACAAAGAAAAGTGAAAGTGTGTCAGGCGCCCCAAAAATGTTCTAGGTCTTTAAGGGTTAACCACCAAGTCTTTACCCACATGTGAAACTATGAGCTGTGATCACAACTGATGTTTATCAAAGTGGAATGGAAAGCAGTGGCTTGATGCTTTGTATTAAATGGAAGCATCAAAATAATGTAGAAACAAAAAGAAGTTAGTTTATTCCATTAAGCACTAACTACTGTCTAATGTCTAAACTTATGACTTAAGAGGCTGAAATCTTTCTGCTCTTCTGCGACACATTGTGTTGAAAAGCAGAAGTCAAGACATTTTGGACATTTGCAGAAATGTATCTGTTATTTTGCTCTTTAGCACATAAAAGAGCTTGTGGGAGAAGCTGTGAACAGGAAACGTGATTCATTTTTTTTGCCACAGAAAGATGAGTAATTTTTGCCAAGTGGAGGAATGTTCCATTAAATGTACCAGGCTGAATGGCACATATTTCATGACTTAAACCTAGTGTGTCATGTTGAAACCCTTTCTAATCTGGTTTTAAATGTACTTAAGCTTTATTTTCATAATCCTACATTTTTAGTTTTTGGTAGTGTCCAGGAGGCTTATATGAAGTCTGTCATGTCTGTTTGTTACACAGAATATCGACATTACCAACTTTAGCAGCAGCTGGAATGATGGACTGGCCTTCTGCGCTGTCCTACACACGTACCTACCTGCTCATATTCCCTATCAAGAGCTCAACAGTCAGGACAAGGCAAGACTACTGATTTCTGCATCATGACCGTGCCATTTGGAAACTTGAATATGTCATTGCATAAAAGAAAAATAATAATAAATAAACCAAGTGGCCAAAAGGAACAGACCTTTGTAATTTTAGGTTAATCTCAGTTTATTTGTCACTAATCTCATAACTATTTATTTCTGCTTCCAGAGACGAAATTTCACCCTGGCCTTCCAAGCAGCAGAAAGTGTGGGAATCAAGTCCACTCTGGTAAGAGGTTTTGCATTAGCTTGATCACAACAGCTCATTCAGGCCAGCTGATGCAGTAAGTCTGTAGTCTGCACACAAATAGGCATGTTCAGGAGCTCCGGTTTGCACTGGAGAAACGTGCTCAAAGACCTAAAGCAGATCCAAGGCAGTCTATTAATCTTCAAGTTGGAATATTTCTGTCATCCACTCCCTTCCTGTAAGCTGACAGCAGGTGAAAAGCTGGAAACACTTCATTATCAGCCAGCTGTGTTTACTTATAGCACATTGTATAGAATTGTTTCTTTCTATTGTGAACTACTTAAACAATAAGTTTAGCATACACATTCTGAAAACACCTCTGAAGCTCTTATGAATTAAAACAAGTCATACAAATCTTTGCACAGTTGTGGACATTTCCATTAAGAATATACATTGTTCATGTTATAATTTGCCTAAAATTTGATAGATAATATGTAAGTTTTTATAGACATTTGTGTGCTAGAAATTTTATTTGTTTATTTGGATCCTCATCTGCCACTACAAAGGCAGTGGCTATTCTTCCTGGGTTCCAACAAGTAAAAAAACTAAATTACATCAATCCATAACAATAAAAACCAATACAATAAAACATACAAACCCCAAATTCATTCAGAACACTAAGATCAACAAATTACTGATTACTGTACCATTAAATATTTATTTAATGATTTTTTAAACCTCATAATATTAACCCTTCTGTTACAGTTCAGAATTAGTTGTGCAGCTCTATTCCGGACTAAATGTAATTTTTCTAAGTCTTTACTTGATGCACTCGACCATTAATAATCTTAATAACTGATAGACATCTTCCCATTACTATTACCATATTTTCTGTCCATTTTAACCACTACAACCTACTGTCTAGAATAACTCCAATAACTACCTGTTCAATAAGCACACTCTTTACAGACACATTTAATTGTGGTTAAAGTTTATGTTTCGAATTTGATCCAAACACAATACTTTTGGTTTTTGTCAAAATTAGAACCATCTTATTATTCCGTACCCACTTTACCACTAATTGTAACTCATCATCTAAATCAGCAGATATTTTTTCAATTGATGTAGCTGGTAGATATAATGTTGTATCATCTGCATACATAAACCAAAGGAAGATCATTGGTAAAAATAGAAAATAACAATGGTCCTAGACAACTTCCTTGAGGCACACCACATTTCACTTCCGAAAATACACTTTGCCTCCTATTTGTCAGATCACTTTTAAAACATAATACACTACAGTTCTATTTTTTTTAATCTCTTATGGTTACCTAGGCCGCACCTTTTAAAAAAAATTAAAAATACAGTAAAAAATAGAAATGTAAAATATCACTGTAATTTAAAACAACTGTTTTCTATTAAATATATACATTTTTAAGTATTTATATGATAGCAAAGCAAAAATTTCTGCAACACAAGAAACATTTTCTTTTTATTATCCGTGTTCAAATATTGTCAGACCTTTTTTCAGGACTTGAATGGAAAGTATTTGTTTAAAGTATTTGTTTGTAACAGCTTTTAATCAATTTCTGAATTCCTTGCTGAATAAAATTGTTCATTCATTCAAAAAAAAAATTGTGAATGCCAGTGCATTAAAATTTCAATTCTAATTAAGGGATTTTATGAAAAACACTTACATCAAATGCACTTTAATATTCACTTACATTCTCTCTCTTTCTCTTTCAGGACATCAATGACATGGTCCATACAGAACGACCAGATTGGCAGAGTGTTATGACTTACGTCACCTCTATCTACAAGTATTTTGAGACCTGAGCACATGTACTTTTATAGATGGTCCAAATTTCCACCAACTAACCCGAGTGCAACTTCCCACCATTTCATCTAAGCCTAATCCTAGCACAAAAAGGCATATTAAAGCCATCACATAGACACTTAGCATATGCTGATATGACATCAATACATCAAGAAAATTCTCTACAGTGGAACCGAATCAGTTTACCTTGATGATGCTTCATCTCACTGTCGTTTGACTCTAACACTACAGACTACATCTAGTTACTAATTTGTGGTGTGGATGATTGTCTTAAGGAACAGCGTGGACCCGATCACAGCCCCGTGCCTTTTGCCTCCCTGAGTTCTTGCTTCCAGACATACATTTGAAGCGAGTTCTTCACTTTAATTCACAGCCGTGGAACTTGTTTTAAAAGAACGAGTTGTACAGATTGCTCAAAGCAGTGCCTAATTGAAACACTTCATTGGAGTAGCACTTCAGTAGAGGAGAATTGAACACTAATGGGAGTTATTCACTATAGCACACAGTAATTTTTATTTTTATTTTTATTTCTTATTTTTTATTGTTTCGAAAGCCCATCGTGGGCACATTTATGTTACAACTGTGATGGATCTTGCCTTGAAATACTACATATTAAATAGGGAGGTCAGCAATAAGCTTATGTAACCCGTTGAGCCATTTCATATGACATTAGTGCTGCTCACCAACAGTATGATACTGTAGTAAACACTATATTCAGATTAGCAGCACATGTGCATGTACTGTCCATTGTATTAGACTGAAATAATATACCAAAAATGATATCTATCACGATGTCCTTTTGTTTGCAAGCTAAATCCTTATGGTATGTTCTTTCTCAGGATAAGAAAGTCTTATTGATATTTTTTGAGATGTATAATCATATGCGATTCATAATATGTTATGTGCAGTGCTCAAGCAATACCTGCACATTTTATTGTTTGCAAAGCACAAAAATCATTTGATGTGCACTAATTCAAAATGTAAATGAAGCTACATTCCAGTGCATTGATATGGAAGAGTTTCGGTCCGAGTGAGACAAAACACAGTTTTCACATACTGTATATCTTGTTTTCCAGCTGTGCTGAATTCAGGCATCGCTCTCTTTTCATGAGTTTGAAAGACTTTGACATTTCCCACCTGTCTGCAAATAATACTTTAAAGGTAATACAAGACATGAAATAAAAACAATAATGATAAAACAGGAGTCCATTGAAAAAAATGTGAGGTATTTCTCTTTTTTTCTAAACCATTTTGATTTCGTTCAATGGGGTATTTAATATTTCCATCCCTCAGGAAGTATTTAACATTGTTTCAAATTCCAGGGTGTGCAACTAAGCAGCTGTTTTTAGCTCTCGAACATCTGAAAGACAAATCTGCAGTTTCCCTGGTTAGGGTTTAATATTTATTACAAACTGCATTACTGAAATACTTTACCTTTGCACCATGAAGACATAATAATTAAAAGTAAATGTCAGATTAATCTTTACGTTTGTCCCAAATGAAGCCTGAACAAATGTTTTGTTCAGAAGCCACATATCAGCTTAATTTACTAAACGAGACATTATGAGTTAGAGCTGCGTTCTGTAAATGTCCGTTTAATGTACTTCATCCAGCTTTCATCAGATTAATATGAATGTAATACAGCTCTGTTGCCTTTTAGATTGTTAATTTACACCATTTTTCTGTTCTTGAATGCTAATTTTCTTTTGCTGCCATTATTTAGTTTTTTTTTTATCATCGTATCATAATAAAAAGAGTAAATGATTTCCTTTTTCTAAATAAACGTGAAGAGCAATTAATATACTCTTCCTCTGAAATGATTCAGTCACCTGGTGTATAATTATCATATTTTAGTTCTGCAGCCTAGGGAAATCTCTTTTTGGCTTTCACTTTTCAGAGATTGATTAATTGGTCTATGAATCAGTGGATAACTTGTATAATATAGAAATAACAAAAATCCAGTTTTAATTAATCTCAGCCCCTTTCCGGACTGGAAATTCAAGTAATGCAATGCATTGTGGTTGCCCTCCCATTTGCCTGGAAGGCTTTTCTAATCTTTGTCCTAAACACATTTAAAAGTGGCAAAAGGTCTGAGGAAAGGAGATGGTGGGCGTTTATGAGTTTAGCTCTTGTTCTTTGTTGTTGTGAAGGATGGGTGTTGTGCAGCATGCTTAGTACATTTCTAAGATTAGATGTGATGTCAGTCATTACATGTAAAAAGAAAAAAAAGAAAAGTTGCATTTTGTCCTAAATTAGATCAATTGATTCGCCTTCTTTCCTGCACAGAGCCCTATTGTGTGTACAACCATTGAATATTTTTTTTTTAAGTCTCACATGTGGATGAAACCCAGATTGGCCTAAATATGTCTGACTTAACTGTGGGACTTGCTCTCAAGTTGTCCTGAAGACAGGTCATGGACAGGAAAGAAAACAAAATTACATTTGTACCTTAATTTGTCAATAAGTGACCTGAGTGATGGATGCACAATTTAAGCTTCAGAGAAACTGTTATAGACAGTGCGTTTTCCATTTAAATTAAAAGTAAATAATTGAACAAAACCAATACAATACAAGCTATCCAAAGTTATTCAGGAAGCTAATTTTAATACTGTAGGATACTTGTACTAAATTTAGTCTTGTAAGTTTGCTTTCAGTTTAATCGCAGAAGACTTAGCGCTCGCAGCTCAGTTGTTTCACCGATTCTTGATCACAGGATGAAGCGGCATCTGTATCTAGCAGTCGTCCAGTGTGGAAATGCTGGCTCTGGATTGGTCAGTCGCCTGCTCTCACGGGGGTCCTATAGTCTGTCTGCTCTCTGATATCGACTTCACTCACACACTTCTGACGCTGAACGCGCCGACGGAATCATTCACGAATCATGAACCTCTGAGGACTCAAGTTTTTGTATTTCGCTTTCCGAAGGGTTGTCTTTTCATCTTAATGCGATTTCCAGCTTATTTAGATTTTCTCGTTGTTATTCCAGCGGTCATCAACTCTGATGGTAAGTTGAAACCAACATGTAAAAACAATTTTTAGATAGAGCCTGTTGGGTATCGACTGAGTTTAATTTGTTTTATTATATTAGAATTAAACGATTTGTTCACAGCTTAAATGTATTTTTAATATTGAAGCGAATCATTAGGTTAAATTGTTAATAAATGTTTAAAAGTTAAAAAGCAGGTTGTGCCCAGTTCTGAATTTCAAAATATATTTGCCTCAAAACAAATAATGTAAGAACGACCCCAATTACAGAGGCGTGATTTAAAAACGAACTTTAAAATGAAAATGTATATATAGAATTATTAAATATAGTCCTATTGTAGCCTATATTAAATGTATGCTACGTTTTCATCGCAAACTTTCCGTGCCATATACTGCTGTGAAACTGCCGTGTATGGCAAGCAATTAAAGCATTTAAAACACTACTTTGTCATAGCCTATGCATCTTTTTAAACCAGTATTTTTTTCAGTCTCCTCTAGTGACTATTCTTTAGATGTTAATACTTAAATACTTATTACATTAGTGATTCATATATTAAATTTGGTGTTTATTCATACATATCTACTTAATGTATTTCTAGTAAATAGTTACTTGAATCTATTCCAGACACGATTAGACAAGACATTTCTGTGTATGTATTCCAATTTTTAATAGTGTAATTTGTCAATTAACTTGTAAATGAAATTTCCTGAAGTACACAGCACTGTATATCAGTGATATCAATTGGTATACCATAGAGGCTAGATACTATATTCCAGTCTGATAAATAGGTAGTAGTATGAAATAAGTAAGTACTAGTAAACCTGCAAAAGGTACTATAGATATTGGGATAGTTTATTGTTGAAATCTGAACAGCTCCCCAAATAATACAATGAAAAAAATTGCTAACATTTCTTAACAATGGAGTAGTTGGTAGTGACTAATAAATAAATAAAAAAGTAGTAATGCATGATTAGTGATATCAAAACCAATACTAGTCACTATTTGATAATGTATGATTACTAATAAAATCAAAACCAATACTAGTCACTATTTGATAATGTACTGAATGATTACTAATGAAATCAAAACCAATACTAGCCACTATTTGATAAATGATGCATATCTATAGATACCATTTAGTTTAATGTTAAATATTTTCCAAGCTTGCCATAGATTTGCGAGTCTTTATAAAGTATTTTCTGTGTAGATGTGTTTGAAGTGTTTTGACAGCATTTTTTTTGTAGATGTCTGTGTAGTTTTATGAATATTTTGGTAATAATCTTTATTTTTTTCCTGACATTCCTAAATGGGTTTACAATTATTGCTGATGCTGTAGAACTGGAAATATATATTATATATATCTTAAAATTGTATATGTATTTTGATTTTAGTTTTTCATATTGATTTTTTTTTAAATGTTAAATGTATTTTCTATATCTGTCTTGATCCACATTGTGCCCTTAACTTCATAACAGCAAATAAATCATAGAATGTAAGAATAAAAACTGATTTCAACTGAAATTTTTTCATTTTATGAGCCTATCAATCAGCCGAGGTAAAAGGAGAGTAAAACAACTATAAAACCATCATTCACACACAGCTGAAGTACATCTGTTTGTTCTGAGCCAGCCCTGCCCTTTCATCTGCAGAGTTTGAGTTGGTTTTTCTATCAAACCGTGATATTTTGGGTTAGATTTATTTAGGGATGTCAGCAGTACGAAGAATGCATTGGACTCTGTGCCAGATTTAGTTTGAGACCGTGCTAAATGATGGATGGATGGATGATGTTTTCCATCATCCGTCCACAAGGGTCCACTCTTGAGACTGGAGTTGGCACAGGTTGTTACAATCTGTCTAGTAGCTTAAACATTGTCTTTTTTTTAAACACAATGCACTGAAACTAGAAGAGTACTTTGGGAAACTGACCAAAGGGTTCATCCAGTGTTGTGGAGACCCATTTTTCTGTTGTCCCATTGTCATCCGCATAAACTCACAGATCCATATCAATGGCTGTGAGGCTGGACATCATGATTAACAAGTTTACTATGTAATCTCACCTGTTTGCTGCAATCATTTTCACCTCCCCCACTTTCAATTCTTATTTATGACAGTCACCTATTCACCTATTTAACTATTCACATTCTTTAAATTTTTGTTCTTTTTTTCCAGTCAGAATCTTGTTTTAAGAAATTAAACTGTGATTGAACACAGTCAGGACTCAGGAGACATTGTGTTGCAAATACTTTACTGCATGTTAAAGACCCCATGTGGTTTTTAGTGTATGTATATCAGTTTTAAGGTCATCTGTGTAATAATGTGCTCCTAAAAATTAACAAACACTAATTATAATAACAATTAGGGATGCATCAAAAAAAAAAAAAAAAATTATAATCTGGCCTGTTTTAGGCTTTCCTTATTTTTATATTTTAGATATCCATCAATTATTTGTTTTAAAGTATGCTAGTAATTTAAAGCTTGGAATTTAGGTTCATCATTGTGAAGTGCTTCTGTTCAAACCCCAGATGACAGAAAACATTTGTTTTCTTTATTTTATAAAAGCACAACACTTTGTTGATATTGTGAGTGCAAACACATAAAACTAGACCCTTTACAGTTTAGAATGAGGTATTATTCTTACCTTTATGAGCAAAAATGACTACGTATTAGATTGTTCCCCTGCTAGAAAAAACTGCAAGTGATCGCGCCGGCACCTCCTTGTCTTGCACAGCATGCTCCTGCTTCAACTCTCAGCACAAACGTCTAGGTTAAACATTTCAACTAACATTGTGATATGCTTGAACCATTTTAAATCTGTACATTTTATTTTTGTATTACATACAAAACATAACTATTTTAACAGCTGGACAGTAGTATAAGCTTATTTTGGGAAAGGCAGAAAAATACGGGCTAGGGCCTATATTTGAGGTCTATGCAGGGCTCTAATCCACTTCATCCAACACTGTTTTGTTCTCATCTGTGAGCATGCTTTTGATATTTGTATTCAAAGCCATTCAACATGTACATGAAAAATGTAGAAACATTGGACACAACTATGGGGCATCATTGTGCAGCAGCAAGCATCAGAAAAAAGGAACCTCAAGGTTGATCTAAGTAAATGTGTAAACATGTATAAGGCCCCATTCTTATATTTTGCCTGGGGCCCCTCAATTCACTTAAATCCACCCCTGCTCACGGGAAAAGCAAAGTTCACTCTGTTCGGAAATTTCTATGCAGTATACCACATATTAAGCAAACTTATTTCTGACAGTTAAGATAATTTTTAGTAATGATCAATCATCCAACTGATTAAAATTATGTTAGAATAAAATCAAACTGACATCAACGAAAAATCATTAGATTTGACAACATCATGTTGGACTAATTTAAACACTTTCTGCATTATGACAATATTATTAACTTCTATGTAACAGACAGTTTTTTTTTTTTACTAATTATCCAAATAATGTTTAGTCATACAAAGCTATTATCAGAGCATGTGAGCAGAGCATAGCGTCACTGAAGGTAGCATCATTTACTAGTACAGCTGTAGCCTGCACCATGTTACAACACAGTAGCGCTACTGCAAACAGGAACAAGTGCACTTCCGAGAAAAAAAAAAACATTTCGTAAATAGTGTCCACTTTTAATGTGCTACTTTCAGTAAAAGTGTGGTAATTTTATTGGCCTGTGTTTTTTAAATTCAGTATATTTTTAATTGAATTAAATTTTAAAAAGTCTTACAAAATGACTTCATATTATTTAATAAATAATCATTACAAATCATTTTTGGTTTCAGCCCAGATTTTTCATTTCGGTGTATCCCTAATAATAATAATAATAATAATAATAATAATAATAATAATAATAATAATAATAAATCAAATAAAAATATTTATTTTCCATAAAAAAAAAAACAATTATGACTTATCTTGTGTGAAGGGGTGCACCAGAATCCCCCCCCCCCAAACGTTTTGCCAATATAATTCACTCTAACATTATCCCTCTCCCATACCTTATACTACCTGTAAATGTCTAACAATAACAATATATCATATATAAATTATAATTAAAAATGCAGTTAATAAAAATAATTCAAAGGTTTGTATTCTTTTGATTTGTAATGGGCAAATAAATGTTTAAGAAGAGCAATAAATAAATAAAGTGGCAGAACAGCTGCATGTTTTCTCATGTCCTCCAGAGGTGGATAACCTCGGTGAGCATCTCTGCAGCAGTGTGGGAACACTCAAGAGTAAATAACTCCGACTCCCAGTTAAGGGCTTTAGAATGACTTCCCATAAAAAGTAAAACAAAAGGAAAGAGCTTCTGGCAATCACTGGTGTGTCTGGAAAGTGTAAAGTCTGAGATAAAAAAATATCCACTTCAGGTTCCCTTTGTTTTCTCATATGTTTTTCAAAGTATTAGCTTGCCATTTGTGTTTACAAGAAAGGGCTTTGCGTCTGGAAAAGCTCAGTATTCTGTTGTGATGTTTCACATTGTGCTTCTGTGCACTCTGTATTGTTTACTTTAAACCCCATATTGTTGTCAGTGTCAACAGCATCATAAAATGGTTGACTTATCGCTTTCTTTCCTCATATCAAACATCAACCTTATTGTCATCAATCATGAAATGCTTAACGTTTAGAGCATGAAGCTTTTCTCAGTCATGTACAAATAAAAAAAAAGTATTTTCAAAGTTGTAAAGAGAACATGCGTTTAATTCAATGTGTTACTTGCCATTTGAAATCAATTGTGTGTTAATTTTCTGTTGCTACACCAAACTTTTTCTGTCTAAAATTCTAAAATTATTACTTTATCTGTTTTTATTCACTCCATCTCTTTAGAAGCTTGCTTACCAGTTGATAAAATAATTTCCTTTCTTTTTTCTCCAGGGAATGCAGCGGAATACTAAATGTTATAGAAAGTCAGGCAAGCAACACATGGAACGGGGACTGGACCATCACATCTAACACCATCACATGGGATCAGAATGGATTTTCATTCATTTTATTTAATACCAAATCTCTCTTAAAAATCTGAGGGGAAATGTCTGTAGATACTTTTTAAAATACTTACCAAGTTTTTATTTTTAATTGGCGATCCAACAATCTGGAACATTTTTAACAAGGTAACTCTTGATTGTTGGTCTTCTGGTAAGGCTGACACTAGGCCTTGTGAGGTAGCTGTTGCGTGGAGCTGCAGCTATGGACATTGAGGCGAGGGATCTTCCTTTCTCCCCAGGAAGCTCACCATGCTGAACGATGTCTTTGACGTGTCGTACATGATTCTGGAGCTGCTGATTGCCCTGCTCTCGGTCCTGGGCAACGTGTTGGTCTGCTGGGCAGTGGGCCTCAATAGCAACCTCCAGAGCATCACCAACTTCTTTGTTGTTTCGCTGGCCGTGGCGGACATCGCAGTGGGTGTGCTGGCCATTCCCTTCTCCATCGTGATTAGCACCGGATTCTGTGCCAGTTTCTACGGTTGTCTGTTCATCGCCTGCTTCGTCCTGGTGCTGACCCAGAGCTCCATATTTAGTCTTCTAGCTATTGCCATCGACCGCTACATTGCCATCAAGATCCCGCTGAGGTGAGTGAAGGGTGTTGCTGTCAGAACATGGATCTTTGTACATTGATCATATTTTAGGGGGTTGTTTCTCTAAATCTTAAAGGCATGTTTGTTGAAGATGTTTATTTTTACATGTTGTAGAATAATGCTTGACCTGTTTTAAATAGGTTTAGCCTTTTTTGACTACTTTTTTGCCTTTTCAACTTGGGATGGTGGTGGTTTTGGATGCTGAAGTCCCCACCAAACTCCTTAACTAGCTTATCCAGCATTCTGCTTTCTGGTTGACCAGCATTTTTTGAAATATCAAACCAGCTGGACTAGTATAATCCCACTGAAAGTGCACACTTAAAATCTAATTTTACTTGTTTAAACCTATTTGAAAAGTGATCAAAACCCCTCTAAAACCAGCCTGATCATGCTGGGAAACCAGTTAAGGCATTCAAATGAACTTAGACTGGCTTAAGATATAATATATTTCAGCAAGAAAACCAGTCTGGAACAGTATAGAGATTTATTCTGGTTTAAGAGTTCAGTTCTTCAGAAAGTCTTGCTGAAAAATGATTATGCCTTTTCAAGAATTAACCCCACATGGCACTGTTCCCATTTGTTGGGACAAACCATGCCTTTTTTAACACTGTATCTCTTGGCTATTTTGGGGTGAAAATGATTTAAGAACATAGCAGGGCCTAAACTCTTGATTTTGAGGCTGTCTTTGAGCGTAAACTCTCATAAATCTGATTTACTCTGGAATGTTTAGATTTCTTTAGCAAGTTTTCTGTCATAAGTCTTTTATCAGATGCCAGTTTTGTTGCATAACCTCTTTGCACTTCATAATAAACCAGTTAGCACTGTTCAGGATGAGCAGCTAACATGTTAATGGAGACTGGGGTAATGTTGGATATTATCTCTTGTGTTTTGGAATGGTCAGTTCAACTGGTTACAATGAGAAGACTGCATGTGCGTCCACGTCCTGTCAGCAGGTTTTGGGTGGGGGGACGGGGATATTTTCTCTGTGTGGCTCACTGAACTTCCACATCTGGAGAATGAGACAAATAGAGGCCAAGGAACTCAGCTGTTCTCCCACACTGGCCCAGAAAGAGATGCTCAAAATAGATTTCAGTTCCAAACACTGACATTTCTGAGCACATTCTTTCTTCCTAATTGCTCCAATGGGAGAATTTGCTGGAAATACTGTGAATGAATGCTAGGATCATTAGCACTGTGGTTGCATCAGGGTTGTTCTTATGTTCACGTTGTATCTAAATGACCATAATTAGATTTTACGAGATTTCACTTTGAGTTATAATAGTATTAATTTCTATGATAAAAATAATAGGGGAAAGAAATAAAGAAACACTCTAGTGTACAAACTGTTTTTATATGCCATCACAATGGTCAAGTAAATAGAACCCAGTTTTAGACTTATGTAATTATGAGATTAATTTATGAATTATTAGATACCTTACATTGAATTACATTGTGAGATTTTTGCAAAGTCACAATTATGTAAGTTAGATGCAACTGTGAAATTATGAAAAAAGATTCAAAGCCAGAATTGTTAGAACAATTTATAAAATGTATTTTTTTTAATCTAAGAAATTAAAAAAAATGTGAGAACTAGTTGCAAATAAAATTGCAAGAAACAAAATGACAATTGTAAGATATAAAATCAATTGTGTGTCTCAATTTATGAAAAAAATATAAAGTCATTAAAATAAAATTGCAAGAAATTAAATTTTATATACAAAGAGAATTGTGAGAGCTATAAATATAAGGGTCACAGTTATTAGAAATTATGAGATACAGTTTGACAGATGCAAAGGATTATTAAGGATTATTACTTATTGGAAATTCATATTTAAATAATTCCAGCATGATGTGCGCACACTTTTAAAGAGATGTCTAGGTTTCTAGCCATGCTGTCATTTGCTTACTTTTGTAAGTACTTTGGACCTTTTAGATGTGCAGTCTAGACAAACTGGAACAAACACTTATGGCCGGGGAATTTGAAAAACACGATTATCTCTCTCTCTTCCAGATACAACAGCCTAGTAACCGGGCAGCGTGCCAGAGGCATCATAGCGATCTGCTGGGTTCTGTCGGTTATCATCGGTCTAACACCCATGTTAGGCTGGCACAAAGCCCGCTCAGAAGAGGCCCTCAACAGCACCTGTCCACCCGGTATGATGGAGTGTTTGTTTGAGCAGGTGGTGGTTATGGACTACATGGTTTACTTCAACTTCTTCGCCTGCGTGCTGGTGCCATTGCTCCTCATGCTGGCCATTTACCTACGGATCTTCATGGCCGCACGCCACCAACTCAAATGCATTGAGTCCAAAGCCGTACCCTATGAGCTCAAGTCCCGCTCCACCCTGCAGAAAGAGGTCCACGCCGCAAAATCTCTGGCGATTATCGTTGGCCTGTTCGCGGTTTGCTGGTTGCCGCTGCACATCATCAACTGTTTCACTCTGTTTTGTCCAAAGTGTGCACGGCCGCCAATTCTTGTCATGTACCTGGCTATAATTCTCTCGCACGCAAACTCAGTCGTGAACCCGTTCATTTACGCCTACCGCATACGTGAATTCAGATACACTTTTCGGAAGATCGTCCGCTATCACATTTTGGGTAGACAAGAGCCTCTTTCTTGCAAAGGAAGCACCCGTACCTCAGCCCGAACAAGTGTGGCGGATTCGCTCCGGATTAAAGTCAACGGCCTGCTGCGAGACCTCTACACCGAACAGAGCAGCACCACCAGCAGCTGTGAAAGTGCTGTATTAGACAACCAGCCTATGGACCTCACTAAAGCTCACAGACATCTGGGACTGAGGCATCCAGAGTCACCGCTCACTGGGAATAATGAGGATGTTGCATGCAGGAAGCATACCGTACTTGACATTACTGATGGGAAGGATCCATCCTCGCCACTTCATGTTGAATCAACTCTGTACCTACAAGGTACAGATGAACTCACAGAGGTTTCCTAAAAATTTGTGGATTCTAATTATTTATTGCTGCTTCAAAACAATGATGGGCTAAAATATGAAATACAAAGTAGATCTTTTTGCTTTTTTATGGACATGACATTATTGTGGAGCTGAAGCAGCTCAGAACTGTGTATATTTGATATTGTAATGACTGTAATGATAATGTAAACATATTAAAGAGCATCAAAAATGATTGATCAGTTATTTTAGTTGTTTTTTTTCAGTCTTAATGTAAAAATTAAGAGTTGGAATTTTTTACAGGATGTTGAATTGGATTGGAAAACTGTTTAGAGAAGTTCAATAACCTCAACAATTAACACAGAAATTAAAACTATTTTATCGTTGTCATACAGACACACAAAATGTCCATTACAATTTGCAAGATAACATTATAAAATAAATACTGAAACATTTCTGTTGATTATATGGTATATTTATATATTAGGTTGGAGTTAACAAATGTTCGTCCGCCACGGTCCATGAGGTAAACATTATTGAATTCATTTAGAGCAGTGTGTGTAAGATGGCTGAACTGCACTTCCATTTTAATTCTACTTTCAAAAATACAAATTTGAATTACAATTCTACATCCTGTGTGCTTCTTTAATTCAAATCTATGAATTTAAAAAGATGGTTTGCAATGAGACTGGGAGCACTTGCTGATTGTTTGCTTCACTCACTCAGCATCTGCACTGCAACACAAACATAAACCCAAACTTCTACATGCACAAATACACACAGACAACTGATTTGTTAGTTGATATCTACCTGGGAACTGGGTGAGCATGTTAATTGAATGTTAGTCAGCATATACAGGCAGCTCTGCAACTCATGCCGTGTATTTTGGTTGGATATTTTGTAGGCTCTATGAAAAGTTTTAAGCAGTGTTACTGTTTGACTCTGTGGTTTTCTGTGAGGTACTTTCCACAAAAATGATAAATGTTTGCTTCCCATTATTTTGGATTTCATTGTACACATGGTTTTCATGGGCACACTTCCCATGGTTTTTGTTTTGAGAACTATTAGATAAGTTGTATATCTCATATAAATGTAGCCTAGCATAAAAGTAGCCAATTGTAAGCCCACTGAATACCTGTTCACTAAAAGTTTTATTTTGGCCTTACTGACCGCAACCTTTCATAATAACTGTATTAAGACAAAGTTGGTAAAAGGGTTGCAAAATTAGCAAATCTCATAAAATTAACAGAAAATTGCACAAGTTAACATTTCCTGAAGGTTAAACACCTCATTTCACTGACCATTTATTTAAACTAAAAATATTTTTGCTGCCTTATTTGATTCGTATTTGTGGAAAGATTATCTAAATTAAAGATCACTCTTTTGCAACAAGAATATATTGTAATGCTCTGGCACAATTCATGAAATGTGATTTCACATCAGCCCTTTGCTTGAGTTTTGTTCCAGTTCTTTCTGCCTCATAAATAGCGTACATCTGTATGAGATCAGATGATCAGTACAGTGCCACAGAAACAGCAACGTGGACAGATTTTCCCCTAGCACATCAATAAATAGCAATTACTCAGCTGCACACGAAAGGCTGTTGTCAAATAACCTGTTTGCACATACAGATCCCTGATTATAAGAGGTCTGTAAAGATAATGTCGTCAACAGAGTTTGTGTAATAAATAAAGATGTTACTGTAACATCCTATTGCGGCCTAATGATAATCAAGTCAAGTTGAGCTTTAATGTCATTCTTTGTCGTTCCACTGTACATGCTACATACAGTGGAACGAAATATCGTACACCTCACAGGACCACGGTGCTACATAAATACAGACATACAACAATGAGGTAAAACAGTATAAACCTATACACATCTAAATTACTGACAGATTTTGACTATGAATATACATGTACATAGTATATATAAATGTTTACCTTTACAATGTGTTCCCTGAAAATCAAACTTACAACCTTTGGTGTTGCGCAATGCTCTACCACTGAGCCACAGAAACACTAAATACTAATAATAATAAATACTGTACCTATACACAACTAACTTACTGACAGATTTTGACTATACATATACTATGTATATATATATATAAAGGTTTGCTTATACATAATCTAAAAAAAATATAGGCTATATGAATGCTTCACATAATACTGTACATGTGCAAAGAGAAACACTGTAAGTCAAGCAGCTGGATGGGGAACAGTGCACGATTTGTAGTGCATGAGCATGTAAACAGACATTACTGAGTCTTTTTTGGCCTTTTGTGCCTTCTTGGAGATTGACATGGTGTTGGTGGTCCAGGTGAGATCCACTGTGATGTGCACCCCCAGGAATTTAGTGCTGGTCAGTGGGGGGTGGTCAACAGAGTTTCTCCTGAAGTCCATCACAACCTCCTTTGTCTTACATAGAGGGATAGATTGTTAGTGGCACACCATTCAGCCAGCTACTGTATGCCACTTCCTTCACTGTAGTGCGTTTCATCGCTGTTGCTGTTGAAGCCTACCACAGTTGTGTCATCTGCAAACAAGATGATGTGGTTGGAGCGGAACTTGGCAGTGCAATCGTGTGCCAGCAGTGTGAAGAGCAGCATGCTGAGCACACAGCCTTGTGGAGCACCTGTGCTCAGTGTGGTAGTGCCCGAGGTGTTGTGGCCGACGCGGACTGGCTGAGGTCTTCCAGTTAGAAAGGATCCAGTTACAGAAGGGAGTTTAGGCCCAGCAAGTTTAGTTTCTTAATGAGCTGTTGTGGGATTATTGTGTTGAATGCTGAGCTGAAGTCAGTGAACACCATTCTAAAATATGGATTTTAATTTTCTAGGTGGGTAAGAGCCAGGTGGAGGGTGGAGGAAATTGCATCGTCTGTAGAGCGGTTTTGACCGTATACAAACTGGAGTGGATCAAGTGTTAGGGAAGCTGGTTTTGATGTTGTGCATGACTAAACTATCAAAGAACTTCATCATGATTTGAGTCAGTGCTGTGGGACAGTAGTCATCTAGACAGGACACAGGTGCTTTCTTTGGTACCGGTGTGATTGCTGTGGATTTGAGATGTGGGGACCACTGCCAGGCTCAGTGAGGTGTTGAAGATATCTGTTAGGACATCTGTCAGCTCACACCAAACAAGTATTGTCATGAGAGAATACCAGCAGCTAGAACAGGAATCTTTATATAAACTCTATGTCTTTCTCCCTGTCCTTTATTTTCCCTTATTAAACTGTTAGATGCAACTGTTAATTCTGGTCACTCTGTGCAATGTGGGGATTTTTCAATGAATCATTCACAAACACTGATTCATTCAGTAACAAAACACCTGACGTGTGATGTTGTGGTTGCGTTTTAAACTATTTTTGATGATGTTTAGAAAGAACAGACTAAGAAATGGAAAATATTCTGTAAACTACTCAAAACTTAAAGGGTTACTCCACCCCAAATGTAGTCATTAATTACTTAACCCCATGTCATTCCAAACCTCAAAACATTCTCTCCACTTTTACGGGTTTGGAATGACATGGGTGTAAAATTTAAATTTTAAACATCCCTTTAATGTTAACTGCATGGATGTATTAAATACTATTGCTCATAATATTGCTTTGATATTAAATATTAAAACTATCAGTAAACAACTTGGCCTAAGTGTGATATAGCTTAAGTGCAGGCTATAAAATGATTTGTGATTTTCCTTCCAAAGAAGGAGTCTCCAGACATGGAGACATGAAGTGGTCACCCCCAGAGAGTCCTTCTCTTGGGCCACTGCGCTTGATCACACACTGAAGGGTCTTATGAATCCTAACATTGTATCTTTCCCAGCCTGTTCCCAAAGTCCCAAAAGATTCCAGGTTAAAGGGTGCACTAGTGCATCTCAAGAGATTTCTACAATAGCCTAATTTAGGATAGCATTATCATTCTTCTCCACATATGATATATAGATATACAAATCTGGGTACAGAGATCTTTAAACACACCCGATTCAGACTGAATTGTATGCAGAAAAACTACTGTTTTATATCACAGATGATCAAAAACTGCTGAAAAGCTCCTGAGCCAACACTTTTTTCTTTTTTTTAAAGAATTTTACACAATAATGTACAGTAATCCTGCTTGAGTTATTTCAAACAAAAGCTCATTGTGTGTTGACACAAAAGGATGTTGCATGAACCCATGTTCCTCGTCTAAAAATGCAGTATTCACACACCCATCTTCCTAATGAACTCTGATTATGACTCCTGGGCTGGTCTCCATGTCTGCCAGTGCCAGCGGAGCTTTTGGATCATCTTACCAACAATAGCAATTTGTGTCAGTGCCGATAGCCACGGGCAGTGTGCCAACATATATTGTT
Organism: Carassius auratus; assembly: GCF_003368295.1. Lineage (NCBI taxonomy): Eukaryota > Metazoa > Chordata > Actinopteri > Cypriniformes > Cyprinidae > Carassius > Carassius auratus. The sequence goes on along the minus strand of NC_039250.1, from coordinate 18,736,557 downwards.
GTTGCTCTTCGGGCGTCCAGAGTTCGAGTTCGAGTTCTGGCTCATGGACCTTTCCCATACCCTCTATCTCAGTTGTATCAGGGGGCAGTTGTAACACATTCAATTCCTCCAATCAGAAACAAGCTAGAGTGATGATGAAACTACACATGCTCAGCAGGATTCTCGATATGTCTGTGAAAAGGGTACACAACAAGCTTGCTCCAGATGCTTTGGCGCTGTGCAGACCACTTCGGCATATGACATCAAAGTATCGCGAGAGCAATTTAGAAGCAAAAGAGTCGTCTGTTCTCCAGTCGCTCTGGCGGTACTTTGACGTCATACGCTGATCAGTTTGAGGTGTGAAATTAACTTTTTTGGATATACAGTATTTTTCGTCTGCCGTCCAAAGTTCAGGTGACTGTAAACTTATTTTATCTCTAGGTTATTTTTTATAAAAAAATGTGGCTAACATGCACAACAATATTAATATAGGCTTGGTTGTCTTATTCTGTTAATATCATGTACATTTAATTAAAGTTTGGTTAAAGACTGCTCTTGACACATCAGTTGATTATGTATTTGAATAAAATATATTGAAATATTATATTTTTAAAAAAATGTAATTTAGTTACCTCTAGAACAGTTGTCTTCTGCAAAAACAGAAATAGACTTTTGCTTTTTGAATGCATGTGATGCCTGACATCTAAAAGAATTTGAAACATAGGCCTTAAATCTTAAGCAACATTATTGGGCATTAAAATGATTACTTTGATGTATGCCTTTATTTGAGATGCAGTGGGTTAATACGACTTATTTTTCAGTTAATGGTTTCATTTAATTTTATTCTTATTAATAAAATATAATGCACTTATATTTGTTTCTTATTTTTTAAAAGATGACAAGAGTATATCAAGTAGTCCATGACATATCAATTGCCTCCAGTCTGCCCTATATTTATAAAACATGGTAACCCTTGGCACACAACTAGGTTTTATTGAGCTAAGCAAACAGACTGATTGGTTGACATAAAGGTCGTATAGAGGGCTTCATGTCACATCTAAATTTGTGGAAAAGACCTGATGATGAAGCTGATGATGTTTACATACTGATAATTTTTTCTTTTTTCAACATTTGAGATTATGATTGCTCAAGCCTGTGTTGTCATGGAGTTTATTGTCTGTGTCTCATTGGCTGTTATTCTGGCCAGATTTAAAGGACTGTGTATCAGCAATGGTGCTATAAACAGCGGTTCTCAACCAGAGGGTCTGGAGCCCACTATAGGACACCTCAGCTCCCAATCAAGTATATATTAAAATATATTTTAATTATAATTGTAATTTCATTTTAAAAGTGTGGTGAAAAAAAAAAAAAAAAAAAAAAAAAAAAAAAAAAATATATATATATATATATATATATATATATATATATATATATATATATATATATATATATATATATATATATATATATATATATATATATATATATATATATATATTATGATGCAATTGGGTGTTCTTATCATGCATTTACAATCCTGTTCAAAGTTCACTGTTAATGTTTTTGTTAATTTGATCAAAATATATTTTAATGGAAATATTGTGAAATGTAATTTTTAAATAGATAAGTTTAGTTTTAAATAACAATTTTCTAAAATGTGCTTTATTCTTGTAATGGCAGAGCTGAATTTTCAGCATCATTACTCCAGTCTACTTAGTCTTCAGTGTCACATGATCTTTCACAAATCATTGTAATATGCTGATTTGCTGCTTAAGAAATATTTCTGATTATCATTTCTGTACAGCTTGATATTTTTGTAGAAATATGAAACATATGTTTGGATTTTTTAATGAATGGAAAGTTTAAAATAACAGCATTTATGAAATGGAGCAGGTTTATTTGTTAGTACATTATAAAATGTAAGTTGTGTTATATATATTACACTATCTTTTGAATTCTCTTCCAAAATGAGCTTGTACTCAAACCACAATTAATGTGGTTTAAAGTACAGGGACAAAACTTCATCAGACATTTAAATGAATTAAGTTTGCTAACCTCTTAGTCATTCAAGACTCATTTCTTATGCCACAGTTTTTTTCCCAAGTTAGTACTGAAATAGCCACAACCGGGACAGGCTTGTGCTGTTCTCTTACTGTTGCATTTAAAGTCATGGGAAAAAGACTATAGATCTGTTCCCCACTCAGCTAGACATGTCCCAGATATACTTTAAAGTATCAAAGAACCTGTCTTGTCTGTTAATGGAGACAAATCAGACCGGTCTGCTTCATAAAAAAAAAGAGTTCTTACTCTCTTCTCTTTTCAAATAGGTTACAGAGAGAGACAGACAAAAAAAAAAAAAACAGTGAGTAGTGAGTGAAAAATGTAGCCTGGTAATATGCTGCTGTTTTTGTAATGCAGATTCTAGGTTCATCCATAGTTCAGTGGTGGCACAGCAGAACAATATTCTACATATGAGTCTAGTCTACAAATTACATACAGGTCCTGTAGAACTTTACAGCAATCTTCATAAACTTGAGCTTTGTCTCTAGGTATGGCTGTCGTCAACGACATTAACTACTTTTTATTTTCCTACTATGTGAACAGACACATACATTACTGCACGCTGCTGAGACAGTAAACACGTGTTAAGACTGAGATGTTCATGTGGTAAGTGCAGGATAATTTATATGTATATACAGTATTGTTCAAAATAATAGCAGAACAATGTGACTAACCAGAATAATCAAGGTTTTTAGTATATTTTTTATTGCTACGTGGCAAACAAGTTACCAGTAGGTTCAGTAGATTGTCAGAAAACAAACAAGACCCAGCATTCATGATATGCACGCTCTTAAGGCTGTGCAATTGGGCAATTAGTTGAAAGGGGTGTGTTCAAAAAAATAGCAGTGTCTACCTTTGACTGTACAAACTCAAAACTATTTTGTACAAACATTTTTTTTTTCTGGGATTTAGCAATCCTGTGAATCACTAAACAAATATTTAGTTGTATGACCACAGTTTTTTAAAACTGCTTGACATCTGTGTGGCATGGAGTCAACCAACTTGTGGCACCTCTCAGCTGTTATTCCACTCCATGATTCTTTAACAACATTCCACAATTCATTCACATTTCTTGGTTTTGCTTCAGAAACAGCATTTTTGATATCACCCCACAAGTTCTCAATTGGATTAAGGTCTGGAGATTGGGCTGGCCACTCCATAACATTAATTTTGTTGGTTTGGAACCAAGACTTTGCCCGTTTACTAGTGTGTTTTGGGTCATTGTCTTGTTGAAACAACCATTTCAAGGGCATGTCCTCTTCAGCATAGGGCAACATGACCTCTTCAAGTATTTTAACATATGCAAACTGATCCATGATCCCTGGTATGCGATAAATAGGCCCAACACCATAGTAGGAGAAACATGCCCATATCATGATGCTTGCACCTCCATGCTTCACTGTCTTCACTGTGTACTGTGGCTTGAATTCAGAGTTTGGGGGTCGTCTCACAAACTGCCTGTGGCCCTTGGACCCAAAAAGAACAATTTTACTCTCATCAGTCCACAAAATGTTCCTCCATTTCTCTTTAGGCCAGTTGATGTGTTCTTTGGCAAATTGTAACCTCTTCTGCACATGCCTTTTTTTTAACAGAGGGACTTTGCGGGGGATTCTTGAAAATAGATTAGCTTCACACAGACGTCTTCTAACTGTCACAGTACTTACAGGTAACTCCAGACTGTCTTTGATCATCCTGGAGGTGATCATTGGCTGAGCCTTTGCCATTCTGGTTATTCTTCTATCCATTTTGATGGTTGTCTTCCGTTTTCTTCCACGTCTCTCTGGTTTTGCTCTCCATTTTAAGGCATTGGAGATCATTTTAGCTGAACAGCCTATCATTTTTTGCACCTCTTTATAGGTTTTCCCCTCTCTAATCAACTTTTTAATCAAAGTACGCTGTTCTTCTGAACAATGTCTTGAACGACCCATTTTCCTCAGCTTTCAAATACATGTTCAACAAGTGTTGGCTTCATCCTTAAATAGGGGCCACCTGATTCACACCTGTTTCTTCACAAAATTGATGACCTCAGTGATTGAATGCCACACTGCTATTTTTTTGAACACACCCCTTTCAACTAATTCAACTAATTGCCCAATTGCACAGCCTTAAGAGCGTGCATATCATGAATGCTGGGTCTCATTTGTTTTCTGAGAATCTACTGAACCTACTGGTAACTTGTTTGCCACGTAGCAATAAAAAAATATACGAAAAACCTTGATTATTCTGGTTAGTCACATTGTACTGCTATTATTTTGAACAATACTGTATATATATATATATATATATATATTTCTATTACACACACATACGTTCAAACTATAAACTTTTGAGTGCTTTTGAAGTAAGTTTCTTATGCTCACCAAGGCTGCATTTAACCGTATTATTGTGAAATAGCAAGATATTTTAAAAAGTATTCCTGTGATGGCAAAGCCGGTTTTTTTTTCACCAACATGCTCCAGTCTTTGGTTTCACATGATTCATCAGAAATAATTATAATATGTTGAGTTGCTTAAAAACATTTATTATTATTATTACTGTTGAAAACAGTTGTACCGTTTAATAGTTTTATGAAAACTGTGATTCGTTTTCTTCAGGATCCTTTGAGGAATACAAAGCATTTATTTGGAACAGACAAATGCAATCTGGATCCCCAAGGTAACTTAAAGTAAGCTTCAGCTCAGGTCCAATATGGGTTAATATTGGAGATGAATTGAATTGAGTTACTTAAAACTTTAATGTAACATGAATTTCAATGGTGAAATTATATTCTTACATTTTTGAAGTTGTTTCTGCACTACACTCTAAAAAATAAAGGTGGTTAAATTGTTCTTCACAGTGATGCCATAGAAGAACCATTTTGGTTCCACAAAGAACCACTGAGTCAAAGGTTCTTTCTTACCCTTTAAACAAAATGGAACCTTCTTTCACCACAAATGCTCTTTAGATTTTAAAGGTTCTTTATGGAACCATTTTGACAAAAAGTTTCTTCTATGGTATCGTGAAGCACCTTTAATTTTAAGAGTGTAGGAGTTTGTATGCTTGCTGTGGTGTTGATGTAGCCAATGTGCTCCCAGAGGTTTATTAAAAAAACACAGTGAAGTTTTATTCTTAGAGTCTGGGGGTTGTTCAACTCTAAGCAATACTAAAAATCAGAAACACACTTGTTAAGATACTAGGTGTTAATTTGAAGCTGAACAGACTCCGTGTAAGTGATCTAAAAAAAAATCTGTTCTATGTAGAGACTGTGGACATGATGGATAGAATTGGAGAGTTTGTGAACATGGCAGAGAGAGCACAGAGCACAGATTTCATTATGTTGCTGAAGGAGAGAGAGAGATATATTCCATTACATGTATGACGTGAGTTTGCCCTCACCTACGTCAAGTACATCAGATACCAAAACAACTCTGGAATATCAGTAAAAACAGTTTTGTATGTTCCCTTGTGCAGGAGGTGAAGGCAGTGAAGGTCCAAAGTGCACGGCAGTGTTTGACTTTGGGACAAGTTGCCCTGAGCTAGCAGGCAATGCTTCTATTTCTCATTTGTTCAGCTATAATTTATTAAAAAGGAAGAATCTGATATGAAGAAAAACACTCCTTCCTTCTTCTTTTCATTGTCTTCTCAATGTCTTCTCGACATGTTCACTAGCATTTTTGGTATGGATATAGTAGGTTCTCTATTCAGTGTAATCTGTTTTTCTGCTAAATTTAGATATTCTTAGAAATCCTTCAAAGGAGAGGGACAAAAGGGGCGGGGCATAATTGAAGAGGAGTAAATCAAAACCGCATCAAAGCTGCTATCAACTTTAAGAAAGCCATCACAACAACACCTCTGAGCTGGAGTCCTTTCTCTTTTTCCATCCTAATTAATTATGAAGAGAGGTTAAATTGAATGACTGTTTAAGAAAATGTTTTTATGTTTAAAAAAATAAACCCTTTATGTCCAGCATTCCTACGTCAGTTTAAAATGGTAAAGTGGTGTGCAGTCGCGATGTTACATCACAGCTGTAGAAATGCCTTCAACCAAGACGCCTGCAGGTTATACATGTGGTCTGACTCTGAAAACTGTTCCGTCTTGACTTGGTAATACATGAAGGCCAATAACAAATCATGTAGGGAGCACTTGGACCCTCTGTCGTGAAGATTGCACAAGAGCACATGCGCTAGTTAAAAAGTAATGCGCACAGAGCACAAGGACGGCAGCTCAAAATGTCTGGGAAAGATTTTGAATCGCTAGAGAAACTTCTGGAATCATGTGTACCTGAGGCTGAACTCAGAGAAGTCCGAAGACTGCTGTTCGGAAAACAACTGAAGTAAGTCACAACCGCGCATTCACTAGAGACGAAGACTACACACCACAGAGTTGTGGTTATATGACTGGAGAGAGCTGCAGTAATGTTACACACACAGATGACTTTCATTTGATTTGAACATGCTGTACAGTGAAACTAGGTAATTTAGCCTAAATCTGAAATAATTGAGGAGATTGACAGGTTCAAGCGGGTAAGTTAGCTCTTGTCCAATTGTAAGAGCTCTTATAGAAGTTCATTTTCGTAACTACATTTAGGTTTAAATTGAGTAAATGATTTATGGTGGACTTTGGCCACAAAGGGGTCTCTCTGGGAATGTCGTTCGCCTGACCGAACCCGGAAAACAGCTGGTCTCATCGCTTCCTCTTGTCAGGGAACGTGCTAACAGCCGTAATAAATAATAGCGATATCTATGGACTTTCAAGATAATAATTTAGACTAGCTATAGCAGTTTTTATTGTTGACGTTTTGTTATTTTATTTTTTTATATATATAGAAATGTTCGTGAAAATAATACAAATATAAAACGTTTAGATATTATTCTGCATGTCATGGACGTTGGTTATGATAATCGTTTGTATCTACTTTGACGGCATCTTGACGTGCTCTAACTTTATATGACGATGTAATTCCCATAGAAGTCCCATGAATAGAAACAATTTGGCCTAACCTTTTCCTTGGTTTAATTTATCAATTTTCTTAAATTAAAAAAAAAAAGGATTTCCTCTGGCTAACCAGCAGTTTTTTGTTCATGCTGCAGATTGCAAATTGATCTATAATAAATTTGTTTGATTATAGACGTTATTGAGTGTTTGACATTTAAAATTATAATGCCTTTCAGGGACTTGAACCTTCCTCAGAGTGCAAGAGATGCAGCAGAGGAGCAGGATTTTGATCTGAAGGGTTATGTGTTTGAGGCATCTCCAGAGCAGCTCAGACCACCCAGAACCGTCCGCGTGGGACTCATTCAGAACAAGATAGTCCTTCCCACTGATGCTCCTGTACTTGAACAGGTGAGAGAACAAAGAACACAGTGCATATAAGCGCCAGCCGGCATATTTTGGCTATGATAGGCCCATATGTTCATACACTAAAACAAATTCCATCTGTGTATTATCCATTTGAGTTCATCACACTTCTGGCTCAGTATTCTCATTTTTCTTTCACAGATCACAGCTCTGCACAAGCGCGTGGGGGAGATGGTGGCGGTGGCGGCCATGTGTGGGGTCAATATTGTGTGCTTCCAGGAAGCCTGGAGTGAGTAAACACAAAAACACACAAACACATGCATCTAACTCTCTTTCCTCTGAATTCATCAATCTCCGTCTGTAGCAGGAATATATACAGCTCTCGGGTGTCATATGAAGTTTATGGCATCTTTTTTGGCAAACTTTTTTCTTGGATGTTATTAATCACTTTTGACTGCCCTATTATATAATATATGTAATACATTACCATTTCTGAGCAATTTAATATTTAAGTAATTAATGATTACTAATCTTTCAGTTTTTTTACAGTGGTGTAATTACTCTATCAATCAATATAATATGATTAAAATATACATGCATCATATTTTAAAATTAATTTAAAGCAACTTTTTAAATAATTTTAGGTGAAGAATAGCTGAAGAATAGCATGTCACACATCTATATACAGCCACAAATGTTAGTTTTTTTCTGTTTCCATATCCTGTTGTTCTTACTGAGTTTATTTATGAGCCTATGGATCGGAAGACCTCCTTCTTGGCCTACAGTGACGTAACATGTCCGCGAAGACATCAGCAGAATCTGGTTTACATCAGCAGAGCGCAGCAGGATGGTAGTGACGAAGATTCAGCTGCGCTCACAGTTTGTCTGTTTGTGTTGGCTGTGGCGTTCTGTAGGGATGCAAGCTGATGAAAGAGAGTCTCATGCTCCAATTATAAAATCTCCAGGCATCCCAAAGGTCATTCAGTCCCTCTGGGTCTCAACAGGTCTCTTTGCCCAGGCTTCAACCCCTTTGTCCACCACCCCACGTAAACCTTTGACCCCTGAGCTCTGACTTCCTGTGTTTCCATGCAAACCTACGATGCATCTTTGCTTTGATAGTATTGATTTAAAAATGCTTGTAAACAAATAATAATTTCCTCCTGCTCTAAACAAAACAATAACTGCCAATGAAAAATGAGACCATAAACTTATCCACTATACTCCTCATCCTCCCTCTCCGCAAGCAAAACAAAGTTTTATTGGACACCAAGGAGAGTCAATTTCGATAGTTTGAACTCTCATAAATAAACATCAGTCCTGGTAAGAATAAATTCATTCAGGGAAAGCATTATTTTTTTTTTCTGTGTTCTCCATCCATAGCAATGCCTTTTGCATTTTGCACACGAGAGAGGGAGCCCTGGACAGAGTTTGCTGAATCGGCCGAGGATGGGCTCACCACACGCTTTTGTATTCAGGTAAGAGTTAAATAAATGGATAATATTTAACCTCAGTCCAAACTCAAGATGAGACTCTGTGTTAGCAAGGACTGAATGGTTTGATTCCCTTGTGCCCATTGCAGAGGGAGTTCATTTTGATATAGGGCATGTTTTTTAACTGGTGCCGTGCTGTGCAGCTGCTTTGACGCCGGTGATTTGTTAATGGATGTAGCAGGAGGTTAAGCCCACAGAGGGGACGGGGACATACTGACCACGACAAGAGCCACAGGCCGATGAGCACTGCGGCACGTAACTGTGGAATCTTCTGACACTTAACTCTGAGGAATTGCGTGGCCTTTGACCGTTTACAGAGAAACTGCATCTATGCTTTCGCAAATATGTCCTTCAGTGACATTTCTAGAACCAACAAGCGCTGGATTATTTATTTAAGCACTGTTTTGTCTTTCCTGTTCAGTGTCATTTTTCATCATGCAGATTCTTCAAGACCACTAGAGATTATACACACATGTCTAGGTTTATTAATTTCTTCAAAATTAAACAGTTCTTCCTACATAAAATGATTTGAATATACCTCTTCTGTGATGATCGTTTTTAATTTCTAAATAAAGATACATTTTAATGTTTTGGAGAAGTGGTAGGGTGATGCAAATCGTCTGATATCATGTAGAAAGTAAATGAATGAAATTATAATATGAAATAATATCAATAATAATAACAAACTATAAATAAATGATTTTATATGATGAAAATTAATATTCACTAAATAGTAAAAAAAGTATTTTTTCATTTTGTTTTTGAACATAAATTAAAAATGTCATGATTATACAAATTTGATGAATAAAAAGGAAAAAGAAATCTGAAAAAGCTATATTAAGTAGTTTGTTTTTGTTATAAATGTTAAGATAGTTTTTCAAAACTCATGGCTTTTTAATATTTGAAAACATTTCATCCAGCAAACCAGCCTCATGTTGTGCGAACATCATGTAAAATAAAAAGGAAATATAAAACAGGAATTTAGACCCTCATCACTGTGTCATGGTCGGTGAAATATCAGATAATTTGGGTTTTTTACAGCAAGGCAAAGTTAGCTCTGGTTAAAAATGTCATGTGCTGCCTGTGTTCTTTACTTCTTAATGCAGTCGTTACATCTAATGCTGATACCACTGTACATGTGCTTGATTTTTATTTTGTAGCTGGCCAAAAAATACAACATGGTGGTGGTGTCTCCCATTTTGGAGAGAGATGAGATCCACGGTGGAACATTGTGGAACACTGCAGTGGTGGTGTCCAATAATGGCAATGTTCTAGGCAAATCACGGAAGAATCACATTCCCCGTGTTGGAGACTTTAACGAGGTCGGTGTCACCCTCTGCACAACAGTCAAACAACTGTCAGTGTGAAAGAACACAGCTACAGTCACACTCTATGTTTAGGGTAATAGAGAGTCATCACTTGCTTACATTAAGTTACATGAGTTAATTAAGCTGTAAATTAAATATTGATACAGTACAGTCCAGTTTAAGACCATGCAAAAACTAAAAACACACACAAAAAAACCCAACACATTTTTGAACCCCTCTGTTTGAACCCCTCTGTACACACAGGAGTCTGTATTTTGTGCCACAACATGGGCATTTCTGTATCTTAGTGGATAGCTGATGTTCAGTGCAAGCTCCATAGACATTCTTGTAATCAGAGATTTGTTCCAGCATGTTAGGTGTCATTTTTCAGGTTAAACATGTTTGTGTGTGTGTGTGTGTGTGTGTGTGTGTGTGTGTGTGTTTATGTGGTTTATGAGGACACTAATTTGTATAATGACTTGTATGACAGGTATTACAATGAGAATGTAATTTATGAGGACATTTTCAGTGTCCCTGTAATTCAAAAGGCTTATAAATCATTCAGAATGGGTTAGTTTTTATCTAAAAATGCACAAAGTTTCTTGTAAGGGGAAGGTTTAGGTGTAGGGCGATAGAAAATACGGTTTGTACAGTAGAAAAACCATTATGCATATGAAGAGTCCTCATAAACCATAAAAACCAACATGTGTGTATCTGCAATACATGATCTTTGGGCGCTCTAAGTGGTTGATTTCTCGCCAGCTGGGCTGTTTATCAGTTTCCTGTTGTGCCTTTGATCCATTCCACACGGTTATAATGATCAGTTCAGGAAATGTGCCCACTCTCTTTTCCTGGAACAAGTTTGAGGGTACCTGCAGGAACCAGATGGCAGAAGATGGCTCAATTCTGTTGTTTTCAGTGAAGTTAAGGGAATTTTGCTGCCATCTATGCTGATACATATCAGTGTTGGAAAGGTTTACACAGAAACTCTTCTGAGAATCCAGCTCAGCCCTGCGTGAATTTCCATGCTGCAGCAGTTGCATGAATTTACACTAACATCACAAACTATGGCCACAATTTAAAACACCGCATACTGTATATAATGTCTTCATTTTCTCAAAAGTAGATGCACAGATATCACATAGGCCGATGATAATCTATAACCACCTTTCCACTGTTCCAACACACAGATTTAGTCACAATTGTTCTGGAGAAGCCATTTATTACTCTCTCCTTATTCATCATGTTAAAATGAATGAGAAAGATCACCAAAAGTTCTTAAATAGTTCTGAAATAATTATTTCAGGCATTATTATTCATTATTCAGCAATGCTTAGTATAAAACTATCTGTCATTCTCACCTTACACTGAAAGTTTCAATTATTCATTTTCAAAAGAATATTCTGTCAGTCACAAAAATTGTAAATTAAATTGGTTTTGCATAAGCCATTTTCTGATGAAAGATCATTTTAAACCTAGTCACATTAGCTGTTGGTGAAGGTGATCATGTGTAGTTCAAAACTAATGTGCTACTGATAATGCAACTGTTTAATGCTTTTGTACAATTGTTCAATAAATAAAACATAATTGTTCAATAAATTAGAAATATCCCCACCACTAAAGCACAGACTGATCGTATATTAAATCAGCAATATATCAATCACAATTTTATTAAATTAGCACTTTTATTTCTGCATGGCCAATCAAATTCAAATTCTGGAAATATCTGTTGTATAAACAAAAGAATAAAACCATGCAACACACATAAAACCCTCAGTTATCAGTGCCCTTTTGCTACATAATCTAGCGAGCTCACATTATCCTCATCTCTGCTCAGTACATTATCTCATTTAGATCTGTCCATATGGCAAATATGGGTGTACATATGTGGGAAATTTTATGGCATTAACCTTTTGATGCATGTCATTCACTACAGGGCAAAGGTCTTTTTTAACCATTCAAGATGTGAAGTTACATACAGACCACTATGGGTGGCTTTGCCCATAATTTTTTATGATGGTGGTCTTGTTAATGTTGTTTAATTTATGGCAACATCAGTTCAAAATTCCTGTTCTTAATGTTGTATCCCATGTGGGATTTTAACTACTATCTTATACTGCAACAAGAAAAGTAGTAGATCTTAAAGGGATAGTATAGTGAAAAATGAAATTTGCTTCTTTTTGTTTTTTCATTGGAACAGATTTAAAGAAATGACATCACTTGCTCATCGGTGGATCCTGTGTAGTGAATGGGTACCGTCAGAATGAGAGTCCAATATGGCTGCATGTTTTAATAAACAAATATATCCGAGATGTTTTTAACTTAAAAATGTTGCTTCTGGCCAAAAAAAACTTAAAATGCCTCAATAACGGATTTGTTTCTTATGAATATGCAACTTTTCTCTTCGTAAGACATTAATTGATGGACTTGAGTCATGTGGATCATTGTATTATTGTTATGTTCTTATCAGCTGTTTGGACTCTTATTCTGACGGCACCCATTCACTGCAAAGGATCCATTGGTAAAAAAAGTGATGTGATACTAAGTTTCTCCAAATCTGTTGCTATGAAGAAATAAACTAATCTACATCTTTGATGGCCATTTTTTGGGTAAATTCTTTACTTTAAACTCTCATGTTTTTTGGTTTGAAAAGCTCAAACTCAAACTTGATTAAAAATGTAACTATATCCTTCTCCAGTCAACATATTACATGGAAGGGAACACGGGTCACACTGTATTCCAGACACAGTTTGGAAAGATTGCTGTTAACATCTGCTACGGCCGACACCATCCTCTCAACTGGTTAATGTACAGCATACATGGGGCTGAGATCATCTTTAACCCTTCGGCCACAGTCGGATTGCTCAGGTATCATGTTATATACCTGTTTTATTTGAATAACGCAGAGCCCGTATTGCATCATGCTTATGCTGTTTTGTGTTACAGTGAACCAATGTGGCCGATTGAGGCCAGAAATGCTGCCATCGCAAACCACTGCTTCACCTGTGCCATCAACCGTGTGGGAACAGTATGTGCCACCTGTTCTCCAATAAGTGTGCCAAAAAAATTATTTCAACATGCTTAAAAATCACATAAATTATCCAATAGCTGCTCTTGATTCTAAAACATACACCGAGATTTCTCAGGGAATGTCCTGCTTGCCCCAACTATGCACTGTTTATACTGTGATAATATCACAACAACAACTAAGGTAAACTATATATATATAACTAATATGATTAGATAAGCACATGCTAAATCATTTAAACAGGATTATAAGCCAAACTGCAAATAATGTTACAGATGAAAAAACAAGTCTGGTCTCTGTTAGTGGTTATAATGTCTTAGAGGGATGACTTTTATTCTCAGAGATAGATACAGTAAACCAATTATCTTTAAACTGGCTTAAATTGGAGTTATTTCGACAGTCTGTTAAGCAGTGCCCATGTGCTACACATATGAAATGTGTTCAGATAAGTGTTTTCTTCTGCCCTCTACTGCTGATTTCTGGGTATTATTGAGCCTTGATATAGATCTGTCTTTTCCAGGAGTATTTCAAGAATGAGTTCACATCTGGAGATGGAAAGAAAGGTATTTATCCATTTATTGTGAGCATGTGCATATATTTGCGTAAGTAAACTTGTTTTCTCTTGTTTGTGACTTGAACGGAAGTTATTGCCAAAAGGTCCTTTAGTCATATATATGTACGTTTGGTGTCAGTATGAATTTTTTTTTTTTTAAAGAAATTAATTCTTTTATTCAGCAATTATGCATTAAATATATCCAAAGTGACAGTAAAGATATAATATTACAAAAGATTTATATTTCGAACGACTGATTTCTGTTCATCCAGGAATTCAGAAAAACAAATATAACCGCTTCTGTAAAAAATAAAAAAAAGTAACACAGTATACATGAAAAAATTATATTGTAAATTGTAACAACATTTCACAATTGTACTGTTTTTACTGTAGTTTAAACGTAATTAAAGAAAAAAAATCATACCTACCCCAAACTTTTGAACAGTTTACATTATAGGATTCCTTGTCTTCCATAAATCAAGCAAACAGATAGCCATGCCCCAAAAGTCATGTCATTGGTTGAGCCAGTGTTTAACTACAAATTGGTTACTTACAGATTGCATATTAAGATGAATATTTATATGAATATCCCAGAAAATTGCATATTTCACTTAAAGAACCTAAAGAGGTCTGAGTGTAGTGGAGACATTTCTCGTAAGTCATTAATACAGCAGATGGCACTATCGGCTTGAAAATTAAACATGGGTCAAAACCTAAAGATCATTCCCATCTGTATACATATTTGAGTCCCCCTGAGCTTAATGTCCATGAGCTTAATGTCTCTGTGTCAGCGTATAAAGGATCAGCGTATCTGTCTGTCAATCTAGCACCTGTATCTGTGGCGGGCTGAGGACAAGGGAACTTGTTCACAGGTGTCGTGTTCCTAAAGCTCTAGTCTGTCAGGCTCTGTTCTCGCTTTCAGCCCTCATTACTGTTGCATAAGCCCTTCGACCTGAACACAAAATCCCCCTTTGCTGTTTTACATGTGAAGCCTCTATGTAACATGACTAGGGTCACACAGACATACAGCAAGCCACAAACATATATGAGGGGCATTTGTCCATGAATAGGATACAAAATATGGTCTAATTTATTTAAAAAAAAAAAAAAACAGAAAAAAGAAGGAACAACAAATGATCAGTGAAATTAGGTGCTCAATCTTCAGAAAATTGTGAAAATCAGCCTCAGGTGATGCAACTAGATATGATATGAGGTTTCATTTTACAATTCTTTTTCTGTGAGGTTTCCATGTTTTGCAACCCTTTGCAACTTTATGAAACATAAATAAATACAGTGACATGGCATTGATAAAAATGGACTGATAAAATGTTAAAACAAACAAAATACTTCATGCCAGGATGGATGTTTTGACATCTAATGTTTTTCATAAGATGTATATTTACAAAAATCTTAGTACACAAATCCAAACTGATCACACTTTTAACACCACTAGTCATTCTTTCAAAATCTGATCTCATGCTTCCGTTACAAATACAAATATTTTTGACCACTCAAACACTGTTCAGAACATAAGATTATTGTAATATATATTGAGAACATTTGATTTAACATTGTGATCTTCTTTCAATTTAGTACTTCTACCAATCAATTCATTCAAGAGCAAACAATGCAGCATACATATTTCTAATCCTTTTAGTTTTTTTGCTTAAATAATTACAGTAATACAGGCAATAATTGTCAAATTAATTGTCAAAAGGTATGATGGCTGGAACGTCCAGATGATATAATCTGGCAAATGTGGATCGCGAGGCCCAGCCGGCTGCTGCACAGATCTCTGCAATGGACACACCGCTAAACCATGCCCAAGATGAGTGGTGCGGCCACCGAAGCATATAAAGAGTTGTTCCAACTGCCTAAATGGGGCAGAATACTCAATATAATTATCAATATAATATCCTTATTGTATTCGACAAATTGTCGAATAGCTCTTGCAGGAAGGACAATATCAGAGATATGTCACAGGAAGCTGGGTCTTCACTGCGGGTCATGCAACAGGAAGACTGTAAAACAGAGCTCTATCTTGAGAGATTGTAGGACGATCAGTGGAAAGCATAAAGGAAGAGGTTGGGCCACGACTGGCCCAATGTGTCCGTGTCCTTTGAGAAATAAGTTGGGCAATGAGAGTTGTCTTTTGAGGTGAAGAGGCCGACCTCTGCCTTGCCAAAAATCTCAGAGATTTTCTGAACCGTCATGCATCGCTCTCAGTGAATGCAAGTTGATCTGGGCCAATTCCAAGAGGTGCTCTACAAGTACACTAATGTGCTTCGAGGAGAGTCCTCCCTGATGAATTATGTAGACACTACCGTCAAACTGTCCAATCTGACCAAGACGTGGTGTCCCTTCAGGTCAGGCAGGAAGGGGAAAAGGCCCAAACATACTGGCAGCATTTCCAGGTAGTTGATATGCAGCCCTTGCTCTTTTGACCAGTGACCAAAAGCCGATTTGCTATCGCACAGCACTCCCCAACCTAAGTTGAAAGCGTCTGTCGAGACCACCTTCCTTCTGTAAACACTACCCAGGGGCACGCCCCGTTCTATCCACGAGAGTCTTTACAGGGGGCCAGAACTGACACGAAGGCGTCCGAGGCGCCAAGCATGGGGCGGAACTAGTGGTTTCAGCCAGTATTAAAGGGGCTGCATACAAAGCAGGCCCAACTGTAGTACCGCAAATGCCATGCACTTCGTTAAAGTATGGGTAGCCAGGGACAGCCTGAATGGGAGAACGTGTATTGATATGCCACTCTCTCCAAGGTGAATCTCAAGAATCGTATGTGATGGGGGGTTATCTGGATGTGAAAGTACACATCATTCAGATCCATGGAGAAAAGCCAGTCCCTTGTGCACTCTTGTGAGAGAATCTGCTTCAAAGTGGTCATCCTGAACAGCCATTTCATAAGGGCGTGCTCTAACACCACCAGGCTGACCATGGACCTGCCTATCCCATGGACTATCGTTTTGATGGGATGTAAATCCAGGTCAGTCACACTGTGCAGCTCCTTAAAGCTGCGAGGTGTGGGCCGGACTCATCCATGCTCTTGAGTAGAGCCCTGTGCTGGTTTCCCTAAACCCACACCAGCCCGCTCCCACTGAATGTATGACCAGGCCTGCCCACTCCTGCAACCTATGTGTTCCACTCCCGCCCACTCATGAAATGTTTGTGTATACTCCCGTCCGCTCCCGCAGACTTTATCTCAGAGCTTGTGAAAAATGTAAATGATTAAGTACTAATTTTCATTCAAGTTAACATCCAGAATAACAGATTTTAAACATGATTGCATTTAAATAATATGAAGTAACCAATGCTAAACCAAAGCACCTCACATGAATATTTTTTTTTTTATAAGCGTTATAAAACATTACCGTTAAAACAAAACCGCAACTAGTGGCACCTCAGTTTTTAAATGCAGGCTAGGACTACTGCAAACATGCACCAAACGATTACCTAGGAAATAACTTTACCATTAAATAAATAAACAGAGAACTTTGAAAATATGCTAGATTTCGTATTTTAAGATTAAATATCTCACAGATTTCACATTCACAATAGCTTGCTTAACAGGCTGTTGCAAAAAAGAAAATAAATTATATATAGTGTATTTGCAACAAAGCAGCTCCGCTTTGAATTGTAAACCATGGCTTCTTTGGGCTTATTACTTTATTTTAAAATATATTCAAATAGATTTTTTTTTTATTGTATAGAAAAAAGCTATTTTAAATTGTAATAATATTTCACAATATTCCTGTTTTTACTATATTTTTGATCAAATAAATGCAGCCTTGGCAAGCATATAAGACATTTTTTGTAAAAACACTCAAAGTCTAACAGTACACAAACTTAAAATGGTCGTGTGCATTTTGTGTATGATTTCTAGTTTGTGTCATCCGCAGCGCACCATGACTTTGGCCATTTTTATGGCTCCAGCTATGTAGCTGCACCCGACGGCAGCAGATCTCCAGGATTATCCAGAACCCGTGATGGCCTGCTGGTGACAGAGATGGACTTGAACCTAAATCGCCAAGTTGCAGACAAATGGAATTTCAAGGTGGGCATAAAAAAATACAAAAAAACACCTTCCACTTTATATTTCATCAGAGAGAGCGGTTAGATAGTCAATTGTCTCTGGTAGCATCTGTGTGCCATTCACATGTGTGCATCTCTCCATAGATGACTGGGAGGTATGAAATGTATGCGGAGGAGCTCAAAAAAGCCATCCAGCATGACTTCAAACCCAACATTGTTAAGGAGTGAGCTTATCAGGAAAACGTGTGCCAAAAGCCATTGAGAAGAACCACACTTTTATCGGAAAGACATCCTTGGCACATGCAGGAGAACCACATAATGTATTAGAATAAGTCCTTGTACCTCTACTTCAATTTCACAAAATAACCTTTATAATTTATCAGTTCATTTTTATGGTCAATAAATGGAAGGATGCATTTGAATAAAATACAAATCCAACTTTATTAATTTCTGAAATGCAACTATATATATTTCATAAAAATAAAGTTTGCCATATCAACATTCCTCATGTTCATTAAAAAAAAAAAGCACAAGCAGATGTAATTGGACATCTGATGTCTTAAAAATCAAAGAAATAACAACAAAGTACCATTTAACCTGAATGATCAAAGATTAAATAACATAATTCTGGCTGGTGGAACAACATGTGCAAGCATTTCATATGTCAGCCGTTGTGTCACAAACCATCGACGACTGAACCATTTGAGCCACTGAGCAAGCGTAGTGTGTTAACAAGATAGCAAACAGCAAAGCATTGACAACACTGCGTTCAGACCTTTTCAAACGGTAAAACTCTAACCTTAGTGTTCCTGTTCTCTCGGAGGAATGAACAGAGTGTAATTACTATGAATTACCTCAACATAATATAATCATGAGAATTGAAAAGTGTAATACAGTAACTTACTCATAAACAGGTCTAATACTGTTCTACTGCTATGAGCGAGTTTAAAATGTACTTTATGATCGTGGTTCAGAGTTGCCCACAAAGCACCAAACGCTCTCTTGCTACTCTACATGAGGTTATAACAGATGTCCAGGTGATTTTGTTCTTGAGGAAACCCCTGGAGAAATGAATCCACACATATTGCACCTATGAAACGTTTTTTTCCCCCGACAGTGGAATAGAATTTAACATTCCGGATTTATCAAATCTTACCTGAGTTTTTAAAAACAACTTTTCTCTTTTACAATAATTCAAACCTTTCATTGTGTTAAGTGGCTTCCAAGAGAAAAATTAAATGAAAAATCAACACAACCCCATGATTTTGCAAGGTTACCCTGAACAAACACAAAGTCTCTATCTTTACATGAATGGAAAAACATAATGTACACTCCTCCTTCACCTCTTACAGTGGCAGACACTATATATGAGCTATAGATAAAAATATAAGTCTACATCACAATAATGACGAGTTACATATACATAGCATTTCCCTTTCCTTTCTGTGTAAATATTTCATTCTGTGGCCCATGTAGCACCATAGTAATGCTTTGTGCGATGCTATAGCTCTAATGAAGACCATAGCCAGAGGTGACACATACTACCTACTACTGGCCAGCGGCACTGGTTCCTTGGCAAAAAATGCTACCCAGCCAACCACAGTGGATGCAAAAGTTGTTTTGAATGTTTATTTGTTCAGAAGCTGTCAAAACTCAGCCGTCTTTGTAGATGAACAAAATATCTTCATCAGTTCCGTAGCTTCTTCTGGCCTCCTCGAAGTTACTAAAGCTTGTGCAGCACACACCTGTCAATAAAAGAGATGGGCATATATTTCAATGTGTAAGATTCTGTATTATCATTAGAAACACTTTACCCAAAAATGAATATTTCCTGAAAATGTACTCACCCTTAGGCCATCTGAGACATACATGAGATTGTATAACAATTTAGTATTTCATCACTTGCTTATCAGTGGATCCTCTGCAGTAAATGGGTGCCGTCAGAATGAGAGTCTAAACAGCTGAAAAAAACCATCCATGCGACTCCAGTCTGTTTAAACTTAAAATGCCTTGATGTATTTGTTTTATACAAACACTCCGCTTTTTACTTAACAAAATGTTTATTTGTGGACTAAAGTATTACTCGTGGATTATTGTGATGTTTTTAATCAGCTGTTTGGACTTTTATTCTGACGGCACCCATTCACTGCAGAGGATCCATTGATAAGCAAGTGATGTCATGATTAACTTCTCCAAATCTATTCCGATGAAGAAACGAACAGTCTACATCTTGGATGGCCTGAGTACATTTTTTAGCAAATTTTCCTTTTTGGTTTAACTATTAATTTAAAAATAACTATAATAAACACTATAGTAAATAAGGCTGTTGGGTGTAACATGTAAGTGCCTTTAAAAACTATACAAAAAAAAAAAAAAAAAAACTTTTTATATGTGTAAAGTATTTGTAATTAAATATTTGAAATAATATTTATTCATATTATTATGTAATATATATATATATATATATATTTTTTTTTTTTTTTTAATGTTTTGCATTAAAAGTGTGTTTGTGCTGTCTTTAAGAATAATGGCAAAACTTCACAATACATACGGTCCGAGTAGGCGGGGTTGTTGTAGAAGATGCTGCTAGTTTTACGATTAAATCCACACACCACCACAAAGTGGCCCTGGTAATCTGGCTTCCTGCAAAAGCACTTCTGACCCACAGGCAGGAAACAGCAGTATTTGACAGGAGTGGCGCACAGCTCACACACCAACAGCACTGCGTTGACCAGCACGATGGCCACATGACCCTGCTCCAGGTGGCTCTGGATCTCCTGAACCGTAACAGAGCTACAAGAGCAAGATGTGATCAGATTTCATCAAACACGGCACAGGAGCTTCATTTGAGTGGAATCTGTTTTGATATAATCTCACAATGAAATCTTCTGATGTCACAGAACTGGAACTATATACACAACTATTAAATACAATGTTATACTGTTTTGTCTAAATAAAAAACATAAAAACTATGATTTTGAATAGATTTATGCATCCATGTAGTCCAATCAGTAGAGCATGGCACTAACAACACCAAGGGCATGGATTAGATTCCCACAGAGTGCATAAGCTGGTTAAAATATGTATGTAATTTGCATTTAATAAAAGCTAAAGCTTTTTTTTATTTTTTAAGATAAGTTAAGTGTAAAAATCTTATTGTTAAAATAGGAACTATGCACTATTAAATATACAGTATTGCCAATAGTAAGAAGTTCCAAAAGTTCAATATTGTGCATGGCTTTTTGACCAACCAGTTTCCATGATTTTTCAGTTGTGCTTATTTACTGCAAAGGATGGTTTTAGTTTAGTCTTTATAATATGATTTTTAAAATGTTTATTAAATGTACACATCAAATGTTTGTTTGTAGTTTTTTGTAATAACTGTATTCATTTCCATGATTTTTCAAGCATGCAGTTTCTTTTTATATAGGATGAATTAAATATACATGGATTTATATATATGGATTAAATGTGGAAACCTCACCATTTTTTCACCAGGACTCCGTTGCTTTCAGCCTTCAGAAATAGTTCATTCACCCTGTCCTCTTCAGTGTCAAAATGCTTTTTGTAGAAAGACTAAATGCAGAAGAAAATAAGAAATTAAAACAATTATTCAGAAGCCAATTGAGTACGAACTGGTCCTTTGATTATAATTACAGCTCTTCAGTCATAAATAAAATCAAGAATATTATTTATATGCCAATGACTAATGCCATTTTCTTAGAAAAAAAGGACCAAAACATCCACTCTTTCCTGGACCACATGTGACAGCTTGTTCTCTATCTGCAGTGATCATGACTGTATCAAGTGATTTGATAAACAGATGGCACCTGGTTCCTGAAGCCCTTGTCCACACCAAGCGTCTGTGTGCAGAAGCAGTGTCTGACCCCCAGCTTACACATGAGATAAGCCAGATCAATAGTCCACACACTCTCAGTAAACTCCAAGTCCAAACACGCTCTCTGAAATTCCTCCTCACTTACTGGATTTAAATACCTGTGAACCAAAACAGGAGTTTAAACATCTGAACATTCGAGTAACTTTATAATACATCACTCAGGTCAGGATTCACACTTACTCTAGTACCATTCTCGAACAGGCCAAGCCACAATCCCAGTGGTACAGCTGTCGGATGACCGGGACGTTTAACATCACATCATCTGGCAAAACAAGGTCAGACAGGAAGCTGAGCAGCATTCACACTAACCCAAGTTGCATTATCAGGTTGTATTGAAGATCATTTAGTTTTGGTAATGAACGGAGGTATATAAAACCATTATGTTGTATTTTATGCATATAAAATAGAAAAAAGGTAACCGAGAGTGAAAAACAACTTGGAAAAGTTATACACAAGCAGCATGAGGATAATATATGAACTGTTCATTAAAATTCTATATATCCGGGTTGAGTATTATGTATATTAGAGAAGGGTCATGATTAATTGTAATGCTAGTTATTTTTCAGTTTCCAGCCATCTAAGATGTTCCGTTTAAACGGCATGTATCACAAACTCACCGTTCATGATGCAGTCAGTGTGTGTCTCTCTGTATAGTTGTGTTTCAGTGAAGTTTATTAGCAGGGTTTGATTCATGAAGCTTGTCTGCTAGCTAGGTTAACGTTAGCCTGATAGCTGTTGCCCTCCTGTCCTCCACACAGGACTCGCTAAAATCTGTCCATCTTCAGCTCAGTGAAAGCTCTTTAATGACTGTTAATGAAAAGCGGTGAAACAGCTACAAACACGACTTGTTTAACCCACGCCTTGCGGTCATTCCCAGGGATGAATGTTTCACTTCCTCTGTGTCAATTCAGAATTAGCTTTGAAAATACACGGAGCTGCGCCCTCTGATGGCGAGACGAGGATTGACCGAGAAACTCCACCTCGATTCGACAAAAACAGTGACGAACTACGATATTTATAGATTTATTTTTTTATTTTTTGAGTAATCTGTTTTTTTTTTACTCTAACTTACTAATCTTGAGGTGAAATGTTTGAGTGTGTTAAATATATTTAAGAACATTTCCACCCAAGATTAGTAAATGAGAGTAACTTAAGGTTAAATTTGTGATTACATTTGTTTATTCTATTGCAAGGTATTCAGTCATATTGTGTCATTTGCAATGCTTTTAGGGTTTTTACTAATACCTAAATACCTAGTAATAGTAAAGAACCCATTTAATAACAAATTTATCCCAAATATCCTAGGTCAAATCTGTTTTTTTTTTATATTGTGTCGTTCAGTCCGGTAGAGGGCAGTACGTGTCTCCGGTAGGATAAAATCCCCGGAAATTCTATTGAACGAACGCCGAAGACAAGACTGTCTGTGGACGTTTTTTGCACGTTTGGGTGAGTTTTTATTAATTTCTCTGATAAGGGTAGACCTGAGTTTTGTCTGTCTGTCTTGGTCTATTTGTATATTTATTGTTAAATTATTACTTCTTGTTATGTGTGTGTTTTTATTTTACTTATGACAAACTTGCGTTAAGAACCGTCTGAGCCATTCATTTAATTTAAACGGCTTCCATTAGATTTCACCTCATCGTAAAGCAAAGATTTATCTTTTACAGTTGACAGATAGCTTGTTAAGATGTCCATTGGAGTGCCCATCAAAGTTCTTCATGAAGCAGAAGGACACATAGTCACCTGTGAGACCAACACTGGGGAGGTCTACAGGGGCAAACTGATCGAGGCTGAGGACAACATGAATTGTCAGGTACAGATATTGATGTGTTCTGCTAATCTTCTGAAAGTCTCTTAATTATTTCCTTATATTAACATATTAAAGTAATACTTTCTTAGCTATCTTATGTGTATATATATATATATATCCAATGAATTGAAATAAGATTATATATAAATAAATAAATAAATAAATATATATATATATATATATATATATATATATATATATATATAAGCTTCTACTCTGCACACAAATGACTGTATATGCATCTAACAGCACACGTTCATCTAGGTTAATTTTGTTAATTTTTAATAATGTCTATGGATTTTATTTTATGTTAGTAGTGTTGATTTGATAAGGCTAAATTGATCAAATGTATCCTCAATTCAGTCAGAGAGAGAAAGGCACTGGCTCGGGTCAGACTCAGGCCTAGAATTCTGAACCTATGAACCTCTATTCGTTCCCTTATTTCAATTAAATATCCCCCTCAACTCCGTGGTCCCCCAATATGCCCGGGCCCATATGGACCTGCATACCCAGATGCTACACCCCTGTATGCATGCATGTACATGTTTGTTTGTTTGAAACAGGGATTGTACATAAGTACACCAGTTTCTTGTTGAAAGGGGTTTCTATATCTTTTTATTTATTTATTTATTTTTTTTCTCATTTGTCCTTCAGATGGCAAACATCACAGTCACATACAGGGACGGCCGTGTATCTCAGCTGGAGCAGGTGTATATTCGTGGCAGTAAGATCAGGTTCCTCATCCTTCCCGACATGCTGAAAAATGCTCCTATGTTAAAGAGTATGAAGAACAAAAATCAGTCGGCTGGTGCAGGTCGAGGAAAAGCAGCTATTCTTAAAGCCCAAGGTAAATACAGCCTCTTTACTCCAGCCCACACGTCTAACATCAAAGATTTTTTTTTTTTTTTTTTTTTTTTTTTTAAGAGAATTAAAGTGACTTATCAGTGACTTATAGTGTTTTTATAAATATGTTATTGAAACCGCAATCAAACTAAGTTGCATTATTGTTTTCACAGTGGCAGCCAGAGGCCGTGGCCGGGGTGGACCGGGACGAGGAGGGAACGTGTTCCAGAAGAGGCGCTAGTTTTTTTTTTTTTTTTTACATTTTGGTCTGATGTATTTTAGAAGTTCATTTTATGCTTTGAGAAATAAATGGGTGATTTTGCTATTTTTCCTGATTCCGTGAGTTTCTTTTTTTTCTTGGCAGGTTTATAGTTCTTTATATATCAGCAGCCAAACTAAATGAGCTGTCAAGTTTTAGGACACCACAGTCAAACAAATGCAGTAACACTAATGTATTTTCTTAAATGATTCTAGCAATTGAGCTGCTGGTCATGACTGAGGGTGTTCAACCGCTTGATTTACATGAGTTTCACACAGTCTAGATACTGGCTTGCAAATGTGAGGAGTGCAAATGTTATAACAGATGTTTAACCAAATGTCTGCAGATGGCTGGCACTGCATATCTTAATACTTCCATTAATCCTGCATGTTAAGAAATTACATGCAAAGCTTATGGAAATTCTATTGAAATGTATAGTAGGTGTACTACAGGCTGAAACAGAGTTTTGACCTTACATCAAGTGCTGTGGTTTCGTAGTGGACATTTCTTCAGCTATGGGCTGTAAAAACTGCTGTAATGCTTGCCTCCAGTGTCTCTTTGGCTATGAAACCAATGTAATGCTGGTTATTAATAACAAAGGTGTTGGAGCCCTCTTCAGACTGATCCAGTTTTTGATCATTGCCTATGTTGCTGTGTGAGTACATTTTTACAACATTATACAGCATTTAAACTTTGGAAAAAATATTGCTTCATCTAACTTTTAAGACTCAAAGCTATTTAAAAACCAACTGTTTTCCATTTCTGGTGTATCTTCTTCTTCCTTTGTTACAATAAATGTATATATATCTTTACACCCACGTTTAAGCTTGTTGTGCTCTTGGAATGTAATGCAGTCTTGATAGTTTAGCCTAACTCCATATCTGCATTATCCTGTTCAGATATGTCTGCTGGATTCAGCGCGCTTACCAGGACACCGACTCCGTGATCAGCTCGGTCAGCACAAAGGTGAAAGGAAATATTTTGACCAATTCACCCATTGAGGGGGTTCATGTTTGGGACGTACCTGAATATGTTATCCCACCCCAGGTATCTACATTCGATTGACAGAAACCCATTGCAATAGTTTCTCAGAGAGTTGTTTTGTTTGTCCATATGGCATATGCTTTTTGTAGAAATGAATTCCAGATTCAGTCAGCCTTGTTTTTATTGATTTGCTAGGGAGAAAACACTTTCTTTGTGTTAACAAATGTGATTCTGACTCCAGGCCAGAGACAGAGCAAGTGTCCTGAGGTACGATCTAATACTTCTATGTGTAGTCTGTTTTCACACAAGAAGAGAGCGTTGCATGTTGGATTACAAATGATTAATTTTACAGACTCCGAGTGAAGTCACTAAGTGTGAATCTGACAGTGATTGCAAAGAAGGATACAGTGATGTCCATGGCAGTGGTATGCGTTTATGTTCTCTCAACACAACTCCGTAATAATTCAGTGTTTCTGATGTAGGCTGTAAGGTAATGGCACAAAGTGAAGTCTGTTCCTCTTCACAGGTGTTCAGACTGGACATTGTGTGCAGTACTCTGATAAGATCAAAACCTGTGAGGTGCAGGCATGGTGTCCTCTTGAAAATGACGCCAATATTCCAAAGTGAGTGTCTTTAGCTAAATTGGGCAAGTTTGATGACCTTTGCTCGATTGAAACGGTGAATATTAATATAGTCTGATTTTACAGACCTGCTGTTCTAGGTGCAGCAGAGGACTTTACAGTGCTCATCAAAAACAACATACAATATCCAAAGTTCAAATTTAAAAAGTAAGTTCATGTTTTTTAGTCTGATTCCAATTCCAAATGTTAGTGTGCTAGTGAAACTGTTGTTTTGTGTTATCTCTAGGCGAAACATTCTGCCTCACATCAACTCCACATACTTAAAAAGCTGCATGTTTAATCGTAAAACAGACCCAGACTGTCCTATTTTTCGTCTGGGGGACATGGTAACTGAAGCAGGAGAGGACTTCAGCGTCATGGCTCTTAAAGTCTGTATCTTCAATAAAGCTGTATTTCTGTATTACTACTTTACAGACACAACTGTCAAAAATTTTGTAAATAAATATTTATGCAGCAAGGATGCATTAAATTGATCACAAGTGACAGCAAATACATTGATAATGTTATAAAAGTCTTCTGTTTCATTGATATAACAACACAACACTCATAATATGTGTTTCTTGAGCATCAAATCAGCATATTAGAATAATTTCTGATGGATCATGTGAAACTGAATATTCAGCTTTGCCATCACAGGAATAAACATTTTATATTTTAAAATATTTTAATACTTAAAATAGTTACTTTAAATAGTACAAATATTGTTTTACTGTAGTTTTGATTAAAAGAATGCACCCATTATGAGTATAAGAGATTTCTTTTAAAACATAAAAAAGTAATACCTTTGAACTTTTGAAGTATTGTGTATTTAGATTATTATTTTATTTATAGAAGTTTAATAAGTTAATTACTGTAGTTGACTGTGTTTGACTGTTGAAGGGTGGCATTATTGGGATTTTCATTGATTGGAATTGTGACTTGGACTTCTCGGAACGTTTCTGCATTCCCAAGTATTCTTTTAGCAGACTGGACAACAAAAATCCTGAAAATAACGTTGCCCCTGGCTACAATTTCCGGTAAATGCAGTTAAACTGATTTAGATTTTTTTTTATTGTAAAGCTACTGGGTAACAATTTTGTTCTTTCCCACAGATTTGCAAAGTATTATAAAAACAATGAAAGCATTGACACACGGACATTGATAAAGGCCTTTGGAATCCGCTTTGATGTCATTGTGTTTGGGATGGTTTGTGAACTTCTACTAGTAAAAAATAATAATAACTACCATCTATTTATTCAATTTTCGATATCAGTTAATCTCTTATGATCTCTGCAGGCTGGTAAATTCAATATTGTGCCCACTATTGTCAATCTTGGTGCCACTCTTGCCTTTCTCAGTTTGGTAAGCTTTTTTTTCTTTTTTTTCAAAGACACCTATTTGAGTAAAATGCCTTTGGCTCAATAATTTTTATGTTGTTTCTGAACTTCTCCCAGACGGCTGCTATTTGTGACTGGGTCATGCTTACTTGTATGAAAGACCGTGACAACTATGCCAAACATAAATTCATTCACCTGAACCAAAACGGTGACAGTATGCCACTGGTAAGTAAGTTAGAAAAATATATAATAATAAAATTACACAATATTATACTTATAAAAATGATATTATTTTATACTGTTATAGAGCTCCATGGAGACAAGCTCATATG
This sequence comes from Carassius auratus, assembly GCF_003368295.1. Lineage (NCBI taxonomy): Eukaryota > Metazoa > Chordata > Actinopteri > Cypriniformes > Cyprinidae > Carassius > Carassius auratus. The sequence goes on along the minus strand of NC_039250.1, from coordinate 18,708,738 downwards.
GGACTCCATGATGGAGTGAACTGGACACTTTCACCGCATTTAAAACCAGTAAAACACAATATATTCTTGTATATATCCTATATATAGACTACTCAAAATGTTTGGGGCTGGTAAGCTTGTTTAAAGAAGTCTCTTAGTCACCATTCCTGCATTTATTTAATAATAAAAAAAATACAGTAAATATTATCACAATATAAAATAACTGTTTTCTACCATACATTTCAAATCTAACTTTTTCCTATGATGGCAAAACTCACCACAAAAAAATGTAATGGTAATGTATACTAACCCGTGTTTATCCATCACATTTGAATATGATAATCAATATATTAATTAATACATTTTTATTCATTAGTTTGTGAGTGTATCAGTGTTTATTCACACTTAAATTTATTAGTAAATCAGGTTGACTGTACATGCTTTGACCTCTTCATTTGTTTTTTAAACTCAAAAGCATCTGTGTTAGGCAAAACATACTAACAGCATTTTTGTAATTATTATGAGACATAATTTGGTTGCTTTGCAGGTTAAAATTGTAAAAATCCCTCCTCATATTCTGTATTATTGATTGTGATTTATATCATTCCCATTTTGGCATTGGCATTGAGATTGAATGGTCAATCATAAACTGAATAAAGTCTTATCTATTGAAGTCTGTCTGAGACGGTACGGCCTGATAGAGTCTAAGACCATTGTATTTCCCATCAGATTTTTTCACCACCCTTAATTGATCCTCATCCACAAATGACACACAAAGGAAGCACTGCAACAAACACAATACTAAATGGTAGATTCATGTACAAGGAATCTCAGTTTAAGATGTATTTAGCCTGTGTAAAGCATTAATGAAACTGAAGTGCTATATGTCAGTGTTTCTAAGGTGTGTTGACCTCTTCTTGGTCCTGTATGACCTCAAACTTCCTCTCAGTGTAGTTCTGTTTTGCCTCTTTGGAGTAACAGCCGGTCCCAATAAGCCAGTCCAGGAACATTGTTGTCTAAAGACAAATTCGATGGTAAACATTTCATTACTTCAGACACTTTTCCGACTTGCTGAGGGTTTAAGGGTTACTCACAAGAGCATAATATGAGAGCGTAGATCCAATGTAGATGATTAGCTGAATGATGCTGAACTTTCCAGCCTGCGAAGAATTTACAAAACGTTTTATATACTAAAGCTAACATGCAAAGTAATGACAATATAGTATAATATAATCTCACCTTCCCAAACACCATCACATCAAACCTAATCCCATACATTTTAAAGAGCGTTCGCTGCTGCTCACCATTCACAATAGAGTATCTTGCAAACCTACACGAAATAATGAATTTAAATATCACACAGTTCACATATGTTCAATATGATTTAAGTTGTTCACACCTGAAATTGAGCCCAGGGTACAAGGTTCGGTTGCTTTCTTTTTCGTCCAAGCGGCGGAATGAGTATTTGGGCAGACAGCTGTGAAAGATGTGGTTCAGGTCACAGTCCCAGTTGATCTGGATCCCGATCACACCACCCTGTGGAGCAGATACTACCAGAGATGTAAAAACTGACAACAATTCACTTACCTACTTTGCAACTAAATTACAAAAATACACTACTGTTCAAAAGTTTGTGGTCCGTAAGATTTTTATTTAAAGAAATGAATACTCTTAATAAGCAAGAATGCAATAAACTAATCAAAAATTACAGTAAAGACATTCATAATGTTCCAAAAGACTATTTTAAATAAATGCTGCTCTTTCAAACTTTATATGAAAAGAACAGATCACTGTTTCCAAAATCACCTATGTAAAGCAGCATAAAAGTTTTCAACATTGATAATAATTAGAAAAGTTTCTTAAGCTCCAAATCAGCATACTGTATTGGGATGATTTCTAAAGGATCATAAGACACTAAAGACTTAAATTAAGGATACTTTGATGAATCAAAAGAAAAAAAGGAAAAAAATTATATATATATATATATATATATATATATATATATATATATATATATATTCTTTTTTTTCCCTAATAATATACATTACCATTTAAATGTTTGGGGTAAGTAATTTCTTTCTTTTTTTTAAAGATATTTTCTTTTTTTTTCAGCAAGGATGTGTTAAATTAATAAAAAGTGACTTATATTTTTAGAAAATATTTATATTTTACATAAATGCTGCTCTTTTTTTTACTTTTTACTCAAAAGTATCTCAGGTTCTTAAAAATATTAAGCAGCAAAAACTGTTTCTAACATTAATAATAAATTAGCATGTTGTTAATAAATCAGAATGATTTCTGAAGAATTATGTGACACTGAACACTGGAGTGATGGATGATGAAAATTCAGCTTTGCATCACAAAGTAAATCATTATTTTAAATAGTAATAACATTGTTATTTTAAATAGTGACAATATTTCACAATATTACTGTTTTTTTTTAATCAAATAAATGCATCCTTGATGAGCAGAAGAAATATCTTTAAAAAAACATAAAAGATCGTACTGATCCCAAACTTCTGACCGGTAGTGTATGTCCTGGTATGCTTAGAAAGAAAGGTTTTACCTCCACTGCTATCTCTGAAAATTTCTCCTTGGCCTCACTTACGATGTCTCCCAAACGGAAAATGGGGCAGTATGGATTTTTGTAGCGATTATAAATGCAACCTTTAAGGTCCGTTTCTTTCATTTCAGGCAGGATGTTTCTTCTAAGAGAAAAACATAAATGAATTACTATATTATCAGAATATACTTACTATTTGCTCAATCAGATTTTATATATAAGGTTGAACTCCTGAAATTGAAAATGTTATTGGTAGTGCTAACAGTTCACGCTTTATTTTAAGGTGTCCTTGTTACACATTACATGTACAGTACTTACTATTATAATAACAATCAATTGTACATAATTACATGGAAGTAACCATAAACTAAACCCTAATCCTCATCCAAACAATACAGTAAGTACATGTAGTTAATTAATATGAATAAGTACTTAAATGTATAGTTACACTCTAACAAGGACACCTTAATAAAGTGTAACCCATTAAGAATGTTAGTGCACCAACAGTTGTACAGTAAATATCATAGCAGGCCTGGGAAAACAGAAATGAAAACCTGACATAAAAAGACTTCTGTACACCAAATCTTTACTCATATAAAACTGCGACTTCCTCAAACAGATTCCTCAAAATCTCTGGAATTGGTAGCTTTGAACTGCAGTGTCAACTGTTTTTGATTCATTTTACAGTAAAATTGATGTTGATCAGTTTTCTATTGCCAAATAGCTTTGCTGTCACAAGTTTGAATCTTTATTAACAAACAACGAAAATAGAAATGAAGAAATGAATTCCAGATTCAGTCAGCCTTGTTTTTATTGATTTGCTATAGAGAAAACACTTTCTTTGTGTTAACAAATGTGATTCTGACTCCAGGCCAGAGACAGAGCAAGTGTCCTGAGGTACGATCAAATACTTCTATGTGTAGTCTGTTTTCACACAAGAAGAGAGCGTTGCATGTTGGATTACAAATGATTAATTTTACAGACTCCGAGTGAAGTCACTAAGTGTGAATCTGACAGTGATTGCAAAGAAGGATACAGTGATGTCCATGGCAATGGTATGCATTTATGTTCTCTCAACACAACTCCGTAATAATTCAGTGTTTCTGATGTAGGCTGTAAGGTAATGGCACAAAGTGAAGTCTGTTCCTCTTCACAGGTGTTCAGACTGGACATTGTGTGCAGTACTCTGATAAGATCAAAACCTGTGAGGTGCAGGCATGGTGTCCTCTTGAAAATGACGCCAATATTCCAAAGTGAGTGTCTTTAGCTAAATTGGGCAAGTTTGATGACCTTTGCTCGATTGAAACGGTGAATATTAATATAGTCTGATTTTACAGACCTGCTGTTCTAGGTGCAGCAGAGGACTTTACAGTGCTCATCAAAAACAACATACAATATCCAAAGTTCAAATTTAAAAAGTAAGTTCATGTATTTTAGTCTGATTCCAATTCCAAATGTTAGTGTGCTAGTGAAACTGTTGTTTTGTGTTATCTCTAGGCGAAACATTCTGCCTCACATCAACTCCACATACTTAAAAAGCTGCATGTTTAATCGTCAAACAGACCCAGACTGTCCTATTTTTCGTCTGGGGGACATGGTAACTGAAGCAGGAGAGGACTTCATTGTCATGGCTCTTAAAGTCTGTATCTTCAATAAAGCTGTATTTCTGTATTACTACTTTACAGACACAACTGTCAAAAATTTTGTAAATTAATATTTATGCAGCAAGGATGCATTAAATTGATCACAAGTGACAGCAAATACATTGATAATGTTATAAAAGTCTTCTGTTTCATTGATATAACAACACAACACTCATAATATGTGTTTCTTGAGCATCAAATCAGCATATTAGAATAATTTCTGATGGATCATGTGAAACTGAATATTCAGCTTTGCCATCACAGGAATAAACATTTTATATTTTAAAATATTTTAATACTTAAAATAGTTACTTTAAATAGTACAAATATTGTTTTACTGTAGTTTTGATTAAAAGAATGCACCCATTATGAGTATAAGAGATTTCTTTTAAAACATAAAAAAGTACTACCTTTGAACTTTTGAAGTATTGTGTATTTAGATTATTATTTTATTTATAGAAGTTTAATAAGTTAATTACTGTAGTTGACTGTGTTTGACTGTTGAAGGGTGGCATTATTGGGATTTTCATTGACTGGAATTGTGACTTGGACTTCTCGGAACGTTTCTGCATTCCCAAGTATTCTTTTAGCAGACTGGACAACAAAAATCCTGAAAATAACGTTGCCCCTGGCTACAATTTCCGGTAAATGCAGTTAAACTGATTTAGATTTTTTTTTATTGTAAAGCTACTGGGTAACAATTTTGTTCTTTCCCACAGATTTGCAAAGTATTATAAAAACAATGAAAGCATTGACACACGGACATTGATAAAGGCCTTTGGAATCCGCTTTGATGTCATTGTGTTTGGGATGGTTTGTGAACTTCTACTAGTAAAAAATAATAATAACTACCATCTATTTATTCAATTTTCGATATCAGTTAATCTCTTATGATCTCTGCAGGCTGGTAAATTCAATATTGTGCCCACTATTGTCAATCTTGGTGCCACTCTTGCCTTTCTCAGTTTGGTAAGCTTTTTTTTTTTTTTTTTCAAAGACACCTATTTGAGTAAAATGCCTTTGGCTCAATAATTTTTATGTTGTTTCTGAACTTCTCCCAGACGGCTGCTATTTGTGACTGGGTCATGCTTACTTGTATGAAAGACCGTGACAACTATGCCAAACATAAATTCATTCACCTGAACCAAAACGGTGACAGTATGCCACTGGTAAGTAAGTTAGAAAAATATATAATAATAAAATTACACAATATTATACTTATAAAAATGATATTATTTTATACTGTTATAGAGCTCCATGGAGACAAGCTCATATGGGACTCCATGATGGAGTGAACTGGACACTTTCACCGCATTTAAAACCAGTAAAACACAATATATTCTTGTATATATCCTATATATAGACTACTCAAAATGTTTGGGGCTGGTAAGCTTGTTTAAAGAAGTCTCTTAGTCACCATTCCTGCATTTATTTAATAATAAAAAAAATACAGTAAATATTATCACAATATAAAATAACTGTTTTCTACCATACATTTCAAATGTAACTTTTCCTATGATGGCAAAACTCACCACAAAAATGTAATGGTAATGTATACTAACCCGTGTTTATCCATCACATTTGAATATGATAATCAATATATTAATTAATACATTTTTATTCATTAGTTTGTGAGTGTATCAGTGTTTATTCACACTTAAATTTATTAGTAAATCAGGTTGACTGTACATGCTTTGACCTCTTCATTTGTTTTTTAAACTCAAAAGCATCTGTGTTAGGCAAAACATACTAACAGCATTTTTGTAATTATTATGAGACATAATTTGGTTGCTTTGCAGGTTAAAATTGTAAAAATCCCTCCTCATATTCTGTATTATTGATTGTGATTTATATCATTCCCATTTTGGCATTGGCATTGAGATTGAATGGTCAATCATAAACTGAATAAAGTCTTATCTATTGAAGTCTGTCTGAGACGGTACGGCCTGATAGAGTCTAAGACCATTGTATTTCCCATCAGATTTTTTCACCACCCTTAATTGATCCTCATCCACAAATGACACACAAAGGAAGCACTGCAACAAACACAATACTAAATGGTAGATTCATGTACAAGGAATCTCAGTTTAAGATGTATTTAGCCTGTGTAAAGCATTAATGAAACTGAAGTGCTATATGTCAGTGTTTCTAAGGTGTGTTGACCTCTTCTTGGTCCTGTATGACCTCAAACTTCCTCTCAGTGTAGTTCTGTTTTGCCTCTTTGGAGTAACAGCCGGTCCCAATAAGCCAGTCCAGGAACATTGTTGTCTAAAGACAAATTCGATGGTAAACATTTCATTACTTCAGACACTTTTCCGACTTGCTGAGGGTTTAAGGGTTACTCACAAGAGCATAATATGAGAGCGTAGATCCAATGTAGATGATTAGCTGAATGATGCTGAACTTTCCAGCCTGCGAAGAATTTACAAAACGTTTTATATACTAAAGCTAACATGCAAAGTAATGACAATATAGTATAATATAATCTCACCTTCCCAAACACCATCACATCAAACCTAATCCCATACATTTTAAAGAGCGTTCGCTGCTGCTCACCATTCACAATAGAGTATCTTGCAAACCTACACGAAATAATGAATTTAAATATCACACAGTTCACATATGTTCAATATGATTTAAGTTGTTCACATCTGAAATTGAGCCCAGGGTACAAGGTTCGGTTGCTTTCTTTTTCGTCCAAGCGGCGGAATGAGTATTTGGGCAGACAGCTGTGAAAGATGTGGTTCAGGTCACAGTCCCAGTTGATCTGGATCCCGATCACACCACCCTGTGGAGCAGATACTACCAGAGATGTAAAAACTGACAACAATTCACTTACCTACTTTGCAACTAAATTACAAAAATACACTACTGTTCAAAAGTTTGTGGTCCGTAAGATTTTTATTTAAAGAAATGAATACTCTTAATAAGCAAGAATGCAATAAACTAATCAAAAATTACAGTAAAGACATTCATAATGTTCCAAAAGACTATTTTAAATAAATGCTGCTCTTTCAAACTTTATATGAAAAGAACAGATCACTGTTTCCAAAATCACCTATGTAAAGCAGCATAAAAGTTTTCAACATTGATAATAATTAGAAAAGTTTCTTAAGCTCCAAATCAGCATACTGTATTGGGATGATTTCTAAAGGATCATAAGACACTAAAGACTTAAATTAAGGATACTTTGATGAATCAAAAGAAAAAAGGAAAAAAATTATATATATATATATATATATATATATATATATATATATATATATATATTCTTTTTTTTCCTAATAATATACATTACCATTTAAATGTTTGGGGTAAGTAATTTCTTTCTTTTTTTTAAAGATATTTTCTTTTTTTTTCAGCAAGGATGTGTTAAATTAATAAAAAGTGACTTATATTTTTAGAAAATATTTATATTTTACATAAATGCTGCTCTTTTTTTTACTTTTTATTCAAAAGTATCTCAGGTTCTTAAAAATATTAAGCAGCAAAAACTGTTTCTAACATTAATAATAAATTAGCATGTTGTTAATAAATCAGAATGATTTCTGAAGAATTATGTGACACTGAACACTGGAGTGATGGATGATGAAAATTCAGCTTTGCATCACAAAGTAAATCATTATTTTAAATAGTAATAACATTGTTATTTTAAATAGTGACAATATTTCACAATATTACTGTTTTTTTTAATCAAATAAATGCATCCTTGATGAGCAGAAGAAATATCTTTAAAAAAACATAAAAGATCGTACTGATCCCAAAACTTCTGACCGGTAGTGTATGTCCTGGTATGCTTAGAAAGAAAGGTTTTACCTCCACTGCTATCTCTGAAAACTTTTCCTTGGCCTCACTCACGATGTCTCCCAAACGGAAAATGGGGCAGTATGGATTTTTGTAGCGATTATAAATGCTACCTTTAAGGTCCGTTTCTTTCATTTCAGGCAGGATGTTTCTTCTAAGAGAAAAACATAAATGAATTACTATATTATCAGAATATACTTACTATTTGCTCAATCAGATTTTATATATAAGGTTGAACTCCTGAAATTGAAAATGTTATTGGTAGTGCTAACAGTTCACGCTTTATTTTAAGGTGTCCTTGTTACACATTACATGTACAGTACTTACTATTATAATAACAATGAATTGTACATAATTACATGGAAGTAACCATAAACTAAACCCTAATCCTCATCCAAACAATACAGTAAGTACATGTAGTTAATTAATATGAATAAGTACTTAAATGTATAGTTACACTCTAACAAGGACACCTTAATAAAGTGTAACCCATTAAGAATGTTAGTGCACCAACAGTTGTACAGTAAATATCATAGCAGGCCTGGGAAAACAGAAATGAAAACCTGACATAAAAAGACTTCTGTACACCAAATCTTTACTCATATAAAACTGCGACTTCCTCAAACAGATTCCTCAAAATCTCTGGAATTGGTAGCTTTGAACTGCAGTGTCAACTGTTTTTGATTCATTTTACAGTAAAATTGATGTTGATCAGTTTTCTATTGCCAAATAGCTTTGCTGTCACAAGTTTGAATCTTTATTAACAAACAACGAAAATAGAAATGAAGAAATGAATTCCAGATTCAGTCAGCCTTGTTTTTATTGATTTGCTATAGAGAAAACACTTTCTTTGTGTTAACAAATGTGATTCTGACTCCAGGCCAGAGACAGAGCAAGTGTCCTGAGGTACGATCAAATACTTCTATGTGTAGTCTGTTTTCACACAAGAAGAGAGCGTTGCATGTTGGATTACAAATGATTAATTTTACAGACTCCGAGTGAAGTCACTAAGTGTGAATCTGACAGTGATTGCAAAGAAGGATACAGTGATGTCCATGGCAATGGTATGCATTTATGTTCTCTCAACACAACTCCGTAATAATTCAGTGTTTCTGATGTAGGCTGTAAGGTAATGGCACAAAGTGAAGTCTGTTCCTCTTCACAGGTGTTCAGACTGGACATTGTGTGCAGTACTCTGATAAGATCAAAACCTGTGAGGTGCAGGCATGGTGTCCTCTTGAAAATGACGCCAATATTCCAAAGTGAGTGTCTTTAGCTAAATTGGGCAAGTTTGATGACCTTTGCTCGATTGAAACGGTGAATATTAATATAGTCTGATTTTACAGACCAGCTGTTCTAAGTGCAGCAGAGGACTTTACAGTGCTCATCAAAAACAACATACAATATCCAAAGTTCAAATTTAAAAAGTAAGTTCATGTATTTTAGTCTGATTCCAATTCCAAATGTTAGTGTGCTAGTGAAACTGTTGTTTTGTGTTATCTCTAGGCGAAACATTCTGCCTCACATCAACTCCACATACTTAAAAAGCTGCATGTTTAATCGTAAAACAGACCCAGACTGTCCTATTTTTCGTCTGGGGGACATGGTAACTGAAGCAGGAGAGGACTTCAGCGTCATGGCTCTTAAAGTCTGTATCTTCAATAAAGCTGTATTTCTGTATTACTACTTTACAGACACAACTGTCAAAAATTTTGTAAATAAATATTTATGCAGCAAGGATGCATTAAATTGATCACAAGTGACAGCAAATACATTGATAATGTTATAAAAGTCTTCTGTTTCATTGATATAACAACACAACACTCATAATATGTGTTTCTTGAGCATCAAATCAGCATATTAGAATAATTTCTGATGGATCATGTGAAACTGAATATTCAGCTTTGCCATCACAGGAATAAACATTTTATATTTTAAAATATTTTAATACTTAAAATAGTTACTTTAAATAGTACAAATATTGTTTTACTGTAGTTTTGATTAAAAGAATGCACCCATTATGAGTATAAGAGATTTCTTTTAAAACATAAAAAAGTACTACCTTTGAACTTTTGAAGTATTGTGTATTTAGATTATTATTTTATTTATAGAAGTTTAATAAGTTAATTACTGTAGTTGACTGTGTTTGACTGTTGAAGGGTGGCATTATTGGGATTTTCATTGATTGGAATTGTGACTTGGACTTCTCGGAACGTTTCTGCATTCCCAAGTATTCTTTTAGCAGACTGGACAACAAAAATCCTGAAAATAACGTTGCCCCTGGCTACAATTTCCGGTAAATGCAGTTAAACTGATTTAGATTTTTTTTTATTGTAAAGCTACTGGGTAACAATTTTGTTCTTTCCCACAGATTTGCAAAGTATTATAAAAACAATGAAAGCATTGACACACGGACATTGATAAAGGCCTTTGGAATCCGCTTTGATGTCATTGTGTTTGGGATGGTTTGTGAACTTCTACTAGTAAAAAATAATAATAACTACCATCTATTTATTCAATTTTCGATATCAGTTAATCTCTTATGATCTCTGCAGGCTGGTAAATTCAATATTGTGCCCACTATTGTCAATCTTGGTGCCACTCTTGCCTTTCTCAGTTTGGTAAGCTTTTTTTTCTTTTTTTTCAAAGACACCTATTTGAGTAAAATGCCTTTGGCTCAATAATTTTTATGTTGTTTCTGAACTTCTCCCAGACGGCTGCTATTTGTGACTGGGTCATGCTTACTTGTATGAAAGACCGTGACAACTATGCCAAACATAAATTCATTCACCTGAACCAAAACGGTGACAGTATGCCACTGGTAAGTAAGTTAGAAAAATATATAATAATAAAATTACACAATATTATACTTATAAAAATGATATTATTTTATACTGTTATAGAGCTCCATGGAGACAAGCTCATATGGGACTCCATGATGGAGTGAACTGGACACTTTCACCGCATTTAAAACCAGTAAAACACAATATATTCTTGTATATATCCTATATATAGACTACTCAAAATGTTTGGGGCTGGTAAGCTTGTTTAAAGAAGTCTCTTAGTCACCATTCCTGCATTTATTTAATAATAAAAAAAATACAGTAAATATTATCACAATATAAAATAACTGTTTTCTACCATACATTTCAAATCTAACTTTTTCCTATGATGGCAAAACTCACCACAAAAAAATGTAATGGTAATGTATACTAACCCGTGTTTATCCATCACATTTGAATATGATAATCAATATATTAATTAATACATTTTTATTCATTAGTTTGTGAGTGTATCAGTGTTTATTCACACTTAAATTTATTAGTAAATCAGGTTGACTGTACATGCTTTGACCTCTTCATTTGTTTTTTAAACTCAAAAGCATCTGTGTTAGGCAAAACATACTAACAGCATTTTTGTAATTATTATGAGACATAATTTGGTTGCTTTGCAGGTTAAAATTGTAAAAATCCCTCCTCATATTCTGTATTATTGATTGTGATTTATATCATTCCCATTTTGGCATTGGCATTGAGATTGAATGGTCAATCATAAACTGAATAAAGTCTTATCTATTGAAGTCTGTCTGAGACGGTACGGCCTGATAGAGTCTAAGACCATTGTATTTCCCATCAGATTTTTTCACCACCCTTAATTGATCCTCATCCACAAATGACACACAAAGGAAGCACTGCAACAAACACAATACTAAATGGTAGATTCATGTACAAGGAATCTCAGTTTAAGATGTATTTAGCCTGTGTAAAGCATTAATGAAACTGAAGTGCTATATGTCAGTGTTTCTAAGGTGTGTTGACCTCTTCTTGGTCCTGAATGACCTCAAACTTCCTCTCAGTGTAGTTCTGTTTTGCCTCTTTGGAGTAACAGCCGGTCCCAATAAGCCAGTCCAGGAACATTGTTGTCTAAAGACAAATTCGATGGTAAACATTTCATTACTTCAGACACTTTTCCGACTTGCTGAGGGTTTAAGGGTTACTCACAAGAGCATAATATGAGAGCGTAGATCCAATGTAGATGATTAGCTGAATGATGCTGAACTTTCCAGCCTGCGAAGAATTTACAAAACGTTTTATATACTAAAGCTAACATGCAAAGTAATGACAATATAGTATAATATAATCTCACCTTCCCAAACACCATCACATCAAACCTAATCCCATACATTTTAAAGAGCGTTCGCTGCTGCTCACCATTCACAATAGAGTATCTTGCAAACCTACACGAAATAATGAATTTAAATATCACACAGTTCACATATGTTCAATATGATTTAAGTTGTTCACACCTGAAATTGAGCCCAGGATACAAGGTTCGGTTGCTTTCTTTTTCGTCCAAGCGGCGGAATGAGTATTTGGGCAGACAGCTGTGAAAGATGTGGTTCAGGTCACAGTCCCAGTTGATCTGGATCCCGATCACACCACCCTGTGGAGCAGATACTACCAGAGATGTAAAAACTGACAACAATTCACTTACCTACTTTGCAACTAAATTACAAAAATACACTACTGTTCAAAAGTTTGTGGTCCGTAAGATTTTTATTTAAAGAAATGAATACTCTTAATAAGCAAGAATGCAATAAACTAATCAAAAATTACAGTAAAGACATTCATAATGTTCCAAAAGACTATTTTAAATAAATGCTGCTCTTTCAAACTTTATATGAAAAGAACAGATCACTGTTTCCAAAATCACCTATGTAAAGCAGCATAAAAGTTTTCAACATTGATAATAATTAGAAAAGTTTCTTAAGCTCCAAATCAGCATACTGTATTGGGATGATTTCTAAAGGATCATAAGACACTAAAGACTTAAATTAAGGATACTTTGATGAATCAAAAGGAATATATATATATATATATATATATATATATATATATATATATATATATTATTATTTTTTTTTTTTTTCTAATAATATACATTACCATTCAAATGTTTGGGGTAAGTAATTTCTTTCTTTTTTAAAGATATTTTCTTTTTTTTCAGCAAGAATGTGCTAAATTAATAAAAAGCGACTTATATTTTTAGAAAATGCTGCTCTTTTTTTACTTTTTATTCAAAAGTATCTCAGGTTCTTAAAAATATTAAGCAGCAAAAACTGTTTCTAACATTAATAATAAATTAGCATGTTGTTAATAAATCAGAATGATTTCTGAAGAATTATGTGACACTGAACACTGGAGTGATGGATGATGAAAATTCAGCTTTGCATCACAAAGTAAATCATTATTTTAAATAGTAATAACATTGTTATTTTAAATAGTGACAATATTTCACAATATTACTGTTTTTTTTAATCAAATAAATGCATCCTTGATGAGCAGAAGAAATATCTTTAAAAAAACATAAAAGATCGTACTGATCCCAAACTTCTGACCGGTAGTGTATGTCCTGGTATGCTTAGAAAGAAAGGTTTTACCTCCACTGCTATCTCTGAAAATTTCTCCTTGGCCTCACTCACGATGTCTCCCAAACGGAAAATGGGGCAGTATGGATTTTTGTAGCGATTATAAATGCAACCTTTAAGGTCCGTTTCTTTCATTTCAGGCAGGATGTTTCTTCTAAGAGAAAAACATAAATGAATTACTATATTATCAGAATTACTATTTGCTCAATCAGATTTATATATAAGGTTGAACTCCTGAAATTGAAAATGTTATTGGTAGTGCTAACAGTTCACGCTTTATTTTAAGGTGTCCTTGTTACACATTACATGTACAGTACTTACTATTATAATAACAATGAATTGTACATAATTACATGGAAGTAACCATAAACTAAACCCTAATCCTCATCCAAACAATACAGTAAGTACATGTAGTTAATTAATATGAATATATGAATATATATATATATATATATATATATATATATATATATATATATATATATATATATATATATATATATATATATATATAATTTTTTTTTAATTTTTTTTTTCTCTAATAATATACATTACCATTCAGTACTTAAATGTATAGTTACACTCTAACAAGGACACCTTAATAAAGTGTAACCCATTAAGAATGTTAGTGCACCAACAGTTGTACAGTAAATATCATAGCATTTGCAACTATAAAACTTGTGTACTACCTTATATAATTAAATGCTGGAAATCTGATGTTATTCTTGATCATCACAGTGAAATTTTCTGCAGATGCCAAAATAGCAGGCCTGGGAAAACATAAATGAAAACCTGACATAAAAAGACTTCTGTACACCGAATCTCTACTCGTATAAAACTGCGACTTCCTCAAACAGATTCCTCAAAATCTCTGGAATTGGTAGCTTTGAACTGCAGTGTCAACTGTTTTTGATTCATTTTACAGTAAAATTGATGTTGATCAGTTTTCTATTGCCAAATAGCTTTGCTGTCACAAGTTTGAATCTTTATTAACAAACAACAGAATACAGGACAAACAGACAATCAAGAGTCAATCCTACATTCAATTAGGACAAAATACTGTTCACCAAAAAAATAAATTTTAGCTCATTATTTACTCAACTTCATGTCATTCAAAACCAGCATGACTTTCTTATTTGTAATGAAAAATGTCTCAGGTTTTTTTGGAACATACAATGAAAGTCACTTTCATTATATGGATGAGAAAATATTTTTATATTAACGTAATATCTGCATGTATTACATACAGGTTTGGAACGACACAAGAATAAGTAAATAATGACAAAATGTTAAATGAAAACTTTCCCTTTATTATGAATTAGCATGTATACAACACCTGGGATTCCTCTTGTTCTCAATGGGGCACCAAGCTGTAACTTCACATGTTTTCTTTTGTATATCTAACTTCACACAGGCACCTGTTTGAACACCTTAAAAACAAACACAGAAGCAAACCTCAGATCATGCAAAAACTTCCAATAATGGTTTTCGATTAAATAAAACACTTGGGTAGTGATAGTATTTCCTGTCAAGCTGTATGCCTTAAAATAGTTTCTTTATATGACATTACCATGGTTAAGTTGATTAGAAAGACCTTCCTCACAGTC
Organism: Carassius auratus; assembly: GCF_003368295.1. Taxonomy (NCBI): domain Eukaryota; kingdom Metazoa; phylum Chordata; class Actinopteri; order Cypriniformes; family Cyprinidae; genus Carassius; species Carassius auratus. The sequence continues at coordinate 18,693,714 of NC_039250.1, read as the reverse complement.
TTTATCTGTTTGACACTGTTTCCCATGTGGCAGAACCTGAAGTGTGAACATAAAACCGTCTGTTGAATGGATTATATTTGGCTTAAAATGGTAGTGCTGAATTAATCACACACCAAAAAAAGAGCATTTTTTTTTAAAGTTTAAAATACATTTTGTATTGTATTACCAAATAAACTGAGATTTGAATAGCTGCACTTACCTCGGGGCATTTACCTTGTTTTTGGTTTGTTACAATGACATTTGTTGCCACAAAAAAGGAGTTTCTTCCCTGCCGAAATAAAAGAAGAACAACATTATTTATTAGGCTACCTTTATTTGTTTGACTTATTACCTTAACTTACTACCTCGTATTTAAGAATCACTGGAATGAGCATAAATCTGTTTTTGTGGCATGAAAAATAATAATAATAAATGGTGTATTGTTACCTGATATGGTCCACTGTAGTCCACCACATCCCACACAACTTCTCCAATGTCTGGTATAGTTATATTTGCAACTCCCTTAACCTTTGTGGTAACAGAACTCTGGACAGGATCGTACTTTTGATATTCTTTATTCCATAACATCATGATGCTGTAAAATAAAGACATTACTTTCACTTGATGCTGAGAATCAAGAATCTGCCTTGGTCAGTGTACATGTAAACACTCACTGTCACTGACTGTACATGAATGAGCTTTTGTTGAATGATGCGAGGAAGACATGCAAGAAACAGCGGACGCAAACACTTACCAAATGAACATCAAGATAACTCCGTTTAACGTCCATTTCAGCGACCCGAGTCTGACGTTCTTGATTTTGACGAGTTTTTGCGTGTCATATTCACAGAGGTTCAGCAGAGTGCAAGGCATGGTGGTGACTTGTAAACAGTCAAGGCACTATGACAGCGGGTGCAGCTGTGCGGAGCTCGCACTGTGCAGGAGGAGGAGGAGGAGGTCACGTGGTCTTTTGGAAGACAGTTATTTTAGAACTCTCTTTCTTGAGACGGAGAAAGACTTTTCACTTACAGCAGACTAACGTATTAAAAATTAGGCTACATTATATCCTCTTTCATCTTGGAATCATGCCTTCTCTGTCTTTAACATTATTTTAAATACATTTTAAACAACTAGGCTATTTTTTCGTTTCTGCGGAATTCCATTCTTTTTTAAATCTTAACTTGAAAGATGAAAAGTCATATTTTTCATTATTTTAATTTATAAGGTATATATTTCAACTTATTTATATAGGCCTTCATATTTAACATATTTTTTATAATATTTCCATACCATTCACAGTGGCCCCAAAAACAAAACATTTCAAGTTAATTTTTTGACAAGAGTCAAGGAGTAAATGCAAGGATCATTCCTGCCTAAATTAAGAAAATGTGTAAAAAAAAAAAAAAAAGTATAATATGCAGAATCATTTATTTGAACAACAATGCAGTTAAACAGTTATTTAAAATTTAAAATAATAAAAAATTCCTGGCAAAGTTTAATTTCAGCAGCCATTACTCTCTGGTGTCACCTGATCCTTTAGAAATCATTTTAATATGTTGATTTGGTACTTTAAAAACACTTGTTTTTCTTAATATTTTTGTTATGTATTCTTTTCAGTATTCTTTGTTACAGTTTTATTTGAAATAAAAAATCTTTCATAACATTATTAATATATATAATATCACTTTGTATCAGTTTAACCCATCTTTGCTTAACAAAAGTATTAATTTCTCTTTAAGAAAAAAAAAATCTTTAATGATATCTGAATGTGAATTTGCTATGAATTAACCTCATACAGGCCAAATCTAATTTAGTTTATTTAACACCATGCACAGAAGAATCTTCAAGGTTTTTTTTGAGTTTCTTTCATGTTGTTACATCACAGTCTCATCAAAATACTTTTTTTTCATCTGTCAAACCAAGGTCAGCGTGATTTTTCCAAGTAAGACATGATCCTGGATCAACATTATTGTCCAGAAATATAGACTTGACCCAAACCCTACCCCTAAACCTAACCCTATTTATTCCTAAAATCAGAGGGAAATGATGCTAATTAACAAGAGTGTAGAAGCACCTAACACTGATTGTCAGCCTAAAACAGATATTTCCTGAAAAGTTATATCTCAATTCTGATTGGTTGATTGGAATGTTGTTCCAGGATCAACAAGGATGTTGATCCAGGAACATGTCGTACTTGGTGAAATCACGCTCACCGTCAAACCATTATCCTGTGCATGATAATGGAGAAACTTGAGAGTGGAAAACTTAAGTCCCCAGATCTTATATATTTGCATAGTAAAATTGTACAGATTGCATTTTATCCAACATGTTTCCAACTATGTCTAAATAGCAAACAAACAAGATTTGAATAGGCAAATTCTGAAAACTGATTACATGAACATTCAATACTGATTGTTACATTGACATATGAGAGCAAATGCTCAAAATCTCAGTGTGTACAGTAAGTGACACACATGAGCTTTATATTGACCATAAGCGAAAAATAGAGATAATATAGTAAATTCACAACAAATCTTGTTTTAGGTTTGTGTAAAACTGTGGTAAACATGGTGCATTTCTCTCATTTTACCTAATTTGTGTTTTCAGCTTTGAACAAAGCCTGCTCTGATTCACCCCCATAAAGTCACTTTGCATAAGAGATTGAGTCCCTGTTTCTACATAAAACAATACGCATCTCGCCAGACCTCATATCAGTGCAGGACTCTGCTTTGTGTACTTCACTCTCTGAAGAGCAACATCATGACCCTCGTTGGGCAAGTTCTTTTTTTTGTCGCACTTTTGATAGTTGGTGTTTCTGGAAACATTTTTAACCTCATTTTTACTATACAACAGCAAGTGAAGACCAGGAGCGTTCAGACTGTCAATTTGATCCTAAACGTCATCTCCATCAACAACATTATCTTGGTACTCGCCACCTTCGTGTTGGTGGTTAGTATCTTTCAGGATCCCCTGATTTGGTGCATCAGGCCATATCCTTTATCTATTCGGACTGAAATATATCTAATGATGAGTTGTAGCTTCATCAGCTTCTGGGCCATTGCATGGCTGAGTCTCTTCTACTGCATCAAAGTTGTGAATTTCTCCTCTGAGTGCTTCCGAGCACTGAAGAGGAACATCTCCTCTGTGATCAACGCTGCAGTGCTGCTGAGCTGTGTGTTCTCCTCCTTGTTGTTCTTTCCTATGTTCTCACTCGATGCAGCAGATTCAATGGAACAAAATTACAACGTGAACGACATTGGCAACTTGACCTGTCCACTGCCCTCCTTCACTATACAGATGAACGCAAACGCATACGCTGCTGCTATTCTTTGCCTCCTCTGCCCGATCCCTCTGACGATCATGCTGCCTACCTCTCTCAGAATGGTCATCCATCTATGCGCCCACACGCTGGCTCTCAAGAAGAACCAGACCCAGGTGCAAGGATCTGACTCGTACCTCCTGGTGTGCAAGATTACTGTCTCCCTGGTGGGAGTTTATATGTCCACTCTGTGTATCGTGGCTTTGTTTATCATTATAAGGTTAATTGGGCTGTCTATCACCTACCACATCTTAGCAAGTGCCTTTAGTTTTTACAGTGGCATGACTTCTCTCCTTCTGACAGCTTCAAACAGGTATCTGAAAGAGAAGCTCTGGAGTCTGTTCTGCTTTTGGAAGGCAGAGGAACAAGGTAGTAAAAGCCAGACAGTTGTGACAGGGGATGTGTGATCTGATTATGACAGTCTACTTCAGGGACTTGAATTCTTCAAATCAAAAACCTCTTGTTTTAAGTCTCTTAAAAATAAAGAAAGTAATAGTAAGTAATAAGGTAAACATAAAATTAAGATTTAGTCACTTTGGATAAAATCATCTGCTAAATGAATGCTTGTAACTGTTCCTAATTGACTTTATACTACAGTTGGCTGAATAGTCAGGAGAATAACCAACACAGTTTCATAACAATTCTTAACTATTTTTATATTTTGGTGATTTGGTTGCTAATTTGTTTGAATCTCACTCTTATGTTTTCATATGATCTGATTATGTGGTTATGTTTAGGGATAGACCATCATGCTTAATTTTGAACATTTCTAAAATGTTATTGTTAGATTCACAGTGCATGATTCCATACAAAATCACCAACTCTTAAAATATGTATGTTTTCTTTTGCAGTCGGGTTGGAATAACTAGAATCAAGTTAGTATTTGTTTAATTTATTCAAATAACATTTTCAAGTCACATTATGTAGCGTAATGAATGTATCTTGCTGTGATAAAACCTTTTTTGTATTGTGTTCTATGTAGACAGACATAGTCATATATTTTACTGTGAAAAATATCAATAAAAAATTCTGTTCCTAAGCAACTGAAAATAGCTAAAGACTATATTACTCATATCTCATACTTATACTGCATTTGCTGTTACAAGTTTGGATAAGACTTTATTTTATATAATGACAAAAAGACTTAATAACAATATGAACAATTATATAATAACAATAAATTATGCATAATTAAATGCAAGTAAGCCAAACCCTAATCCTAACCCTAACCATATAGTTAGTACATGCAGTTAATTAATATTACTCAGTAATTAAATGTATAATTATACTGTAACAAGGACTCCTAAAAATAAATCATAACTCAAGCTTGGGATTGTGCATGCATTTTGGCTTTACCAGTCTAAATCTATGCTTTCTTAAGGCTATGTGAGCATAAGAAATCAAATTTATTAGACAGTTCATGTAAGAGTTTACTTTAAATGTTGAAATATGAGATGTTGGTATTTCCCCACTCAAGGCAACACATAACATAATATATGAATACACTGTAAATTGTACAAATGCATACCTTTAGGCATAATTTTATTTTAATGTTTTTATTTTGAATACAATGATTTCAATACTATAATATTTTCTAAACCGTGTTAGTCCAAATTACTGCACAATAACTTGATGAAAGATATTGTTTAATACTACATTATTGGACCGTCCAAACAGACTCAGTTAAACATTTTCTGCAACTTTAGCTTGAGAAACTCTGGTAAACCTTTTTTCTCAAAGGTTTGTGGCAATGTATCAACGTTCATGATAACCTTATGGGCTTCATCGAAGACTTCCACACCGAGCTCCTTCTTAACTCTGTCTCTCCAGGCACTCAGAACAGGTCTGCCTTGAAACACATCTAGACCTGTACCGACCGGCTTCAAGACACGCAAACAGAATTGGTAAATATGTCACGTTTAAGTAAAGCACTTGGTCTAAGAAATCAAATGCACAACATGTACCTGCATTATCTCCACGATAGCTACAAGATCAGCCAGAGATATTTTATCTCCAATTATAAATGGCCTGCTCTGAAGAAACTTGTCCTCAAAGGTTTTCAAAGATGCGTTGAGGTCCTCCACAGCAGCATCCATTTTCTCCTTAGACACCGGGGCCCCAGTGACTGCAGGTACGACCCCCTAAAATTGGAAAATATTAGTTTGACTGTGAATAATGCATGCATTAAAGAGAGTAAAAAAGCAGCTAAAAGAAAGCTTGCATAATCACAGTTTACTCAGTACACACAAACACAACAAATGACCGGTTTAATGTTTAATAAAAGCGACTCTTACCCTGAACCAGAAAACCTTTGACCCATGAGTTCTTATGTTCGTGTGCTGCCAGGAGAGAAACTCGTCGACTCGTGCACGCTTCTGCAGGTCAGCTGGATACCAGTGGTCAGGAGTGCGATGTTTCGCTGCCAAGTACTGTAGTATAGCTATACTATAGAGAAAGTATACAGTCTTACTTATAATCTTAATACGAATCAAATGTAAATCAGGGCAACAACATACCTCTCTGTTAGAATAAAATCTCCATCTTTGAGGACAGGAACTTTCCTTATGATGCTGACCTTACCAAATTCCTCTCCATATTGTTCACCTTTAGAGCACGGAGAAAAACATGTCTGATGACTAATGCACTTTTTCACAATGGAATAAAACATAAACTTAAAACTGTCAAGAGTATAAGGATTTTTTTTTTTTAAACATGATCAACGTTAAAAATATTTTTATCAGGTGAAACAGCTAAATGTTACAACTGCAGATTACCAAGATTGCATGCACAATTCCATAAAACAGGTACATAAAAATAAATCACCTGCAGATAAATCCACGGCTTTGAATTCAAAGGGAATTTTATTTATCTGGGCAAATAGGAAGACGGAGCGGCATGGCTGGGAATGCAAATCGAGATACAGTTCCAGTGGCATTTTGGATGAGAAGTGTCCAAGACGAGCGACTCTCCGGACTCCTCACCCTCATATGTGCTGTATTTATGCTCCGCCCTCCATGGGTCAATGGTACAATGTTCTTGCGACAACCTAACACTACCATGTTGTGGCTGTCGGCTTCGTTTATCTAATTCTAAGCGTTAGATGTCATGATCAAAGACAAATGGCAAGAGCTGAGAAAAACTTGTCTGCATGTCATGAGGAATTTGTCTGAGATATCGTGAAGGGACGAGAGCGAGAGATAAAACATTGTCTAGAAACTGAGTAGAAACTTTTGACTAAAAAATGTGGCTAATAATACTTTTCCCAGTATAATGGTTAACTCGGTTTTCTGTGCGTTTTAGGGGGTTTGCGTTAAGAAAGATTGCTGTAATATGCTAAAGTCCATTCAAAATCACCCCATCCGTGAATCTTCCTAACTCTTATGACCAGTTTATTTAGTTAATTATTAATCACTAAAAATATCACAGTCATCCAAGTAGTAGGCTAATTTGAATTTCAGCAATGTAAATATGCAGCACTTTTATGCTTATAAGCTCTTATTATACAGGCATCTTTCCTGCATCAAATGCTTTACCCCCAAAAAAGAGAGAGAGTTAAAAATTTTGGAATATCATAAAATTCTGTTTTAGATCTGACTGTTTATTTTACTTTATATACATTTATAAGTGCCATGTGCACTTACAATGACAGGTCAGTTTCGTAATTTTTAATTGAAGAATTCTGCCACATGATGGAGCAAGAACACCTTTTCTTTTCACAAAAGGACAAATTTGACTCAAAAGCCAGCAGCACCTTCTGGAGCAAAAAGCAGTGAGCGAGTAGTATACCAAATGTCCAGCAATTAAAATGAATTTACTCACCCTCATATCATTTCACTTTATTCTTGAAGAGAACGTTATAATGAAAATTATATAAGGAAATTCGTTAAGCTCTATATAGCATCAAAGGAGTGCTATTTCTGCAATGGGAACCAGACGATTGTCCTTATCAGATACAAATTAAATCACGTAAACTGTAGACTGATAATCATATCCAGGCAACTTCCTTGTTATTCCCATTATGTAGATAAATCAGAAGGTAACTTTGTGTTGCGCATCCCCTCCTCATTTGCCCTATATTACTGCTATGCACTCAGAGGTGATTCTGGTGTGCTTGTAGTTGACCTTCTCAGTGAGGACAGGCTGTGGGTGCACAGTTTGGATTTCGAAAGTGTGCGTTCTTGTTGGTTTTGTGTTGTATTTCAGAGGAAAAGTACAATATTGAGATGGATATTGACCCTTTGATACATATGCAGTAATTGTATACTGACACACCTTTGATTATATTAAACTGCATAGGGAAATCACAAACCCAAATCTCAAATACAATGTAACTCTTCATTGTTTTTTTTGTGTTTAACTGTTAGATCATCCACCACAGCCCCATCAAACTCCAAAGAGAAGTAAATAAAGATCGCTTGTGGTTTGGAAGAATAAATGTAATGGTTCTGGTGAGGCCAGTGGGTTTTTCCTGCTGAGGCTCTCGGCAAGACTTCACTCAAAGTCTGGTTTGAATTTAAATAGGCATGTGGTTCCAGATTATAGCAGATAAGTACCAAACGGTCTGTGTAAAACCAATCGGTCTGTGTAAAGGCTAAGATTGTTTCTCCATGATCTCTCCTATAAACGGAAGATGGTATTAACAAATTCACTTTTTTATTGCTCTGAGAGGCATGCATTGCTTCTGTTTGATTTGGTGACGTTTTTTCTAAAAAAAAAAAACAAAGAAAAAAAAATTAAGGATTAGTATTTTTGTTTGTTATTATTCAAGGAATAGGAGATGACACAGCACTGCTTCTGAATCGTTTGCTATCCTTTTGTAAATGTGAGGTTGAATGAAAAATTTATTCTTATTCAATTTGATAATATTTACTTCAGTGAGCCTTGTTCTCATAGTCTGAATATAAGTAAATAAAAACCTTCTTTAAAGTTTTTTTTAAGTTAGATTACAGTTTTAATTAATAATTGTTATTGTTTTTACATTTTTAGCTTATGTCCTTTAAATTATACTAACACAACTTCAAAACTATTCAAATTAATATTAAATATTATTTATAAATGCTTTGTATTTTAATTTGTTAGTTCATGTTAATATATAACCAATCTCAAGTAATGTAGCTGATAACATTTGATTACTTTTTGATTAATTTACTCAATTTTATAAATTTCAACTGTTAATCATTCTCAAACATTTAAACCAGGCAGGGTTAACTTAACAGACTTTCGCCTCTTCTTACTTTGAGATCATTCTGAGGATTAATGGGTTTAAAAAAAAGAAAGAAAGAAAGAAAGAAAGAAAAGAAATATAAAGTTTAATAGCTATGATATGATAATGTTTTTTAAATCAAATCTTTGCATAGCCAATTTCTTTAAAAAAAAACAACAACAACCAACAGGTTATTTTTATAAAATAAGTTGACCATATTTAAGTTTTCCAAAAAAGAGGACAGTGGTGGGTGTGGTTCATTGTTGGAGCAGGAGGCGGAGTTTCGCCTAACATATAGGTATTGCAAAGTTTTTTGTTTGTTTGCTTGCTTGCTTTGTTCATAGAATAAATAAAAAGAAAACAAGTTGATAGAACAGAAAAATAATAGCGAACTATAGAGGCTCATTTGTAAATAAAAAATAAAACAGGTCAATAGGACACAAAAAGAATAGATAATGCTTGTGTTAGAAGGTCATTATCTATAATGATAAAGTAGAAATAATAGAGAATGCCAGTGTTGAAGGCTCTTTTCTGTTTAAAGAGGTCATATAACGTTGTTAAAAGAACATTATTTTGTGTATTTGGTGTAATGCAATGTGTTTATGCAGTTTAAGGTTCAAAACACATTATTATGTACATTATTGTTGCTCATTGTTCTGAAAAGCAAGGTGTACACTGATTGGCCAGCTATCCAGTGCATTGTGATTGGCTTACCAATCACCCTTACCAATACTGTGGTGCCCTGGCTCTACAAGACACAACCAATAAAACCCATTACAAACAAGGCATTTATAGCATCCAGGGTCAAACAAAGATTGAAGAGATTTATTTTCAGCTGTATCTTGAAAATGATTACTCAGCTGCTTGGATTGAGTTGGGCAGGTCATTCCACCAGGAGGGAACAGTTCATGAAAAAGTCCATGCAAGTTTTATCACAGGTGGAATGCAAAATGTTTCAATACTGGCATTTCAGTCAAATGTATTTTATGCAGTGTTTCAAACATTTAACCCACTTGGCAAAATCAACCAATGGCAAGAGTTTAAAAGTAGCCAAATTCTGTGTAAATGCAGGATTTGGCAATCCTGCATCCAAAAAGAACTGCAGGAGTCAGGATCTGCATAACAGAAACGGAACTCACCGAAATCGAAAGTGAAAGTGAACAGCGCGAAAGCTCATTTAAAAGAGATTTAAATACTCCGCATAGCATACTGAGAGCGGCTTCCTGATGCACCACAACATTAGAATGTTAAAATGAGTGGACGCGAAAATCGAGGGAGAGAAACACATGTTGCGGGAGCAGAAGCAAATGGTCAGAAATTTAGCGGGAGCGGGATAAAGAAAGCCGACTCCCGGACATTTTGGGCGATTAAGAAATCCCGAACGGACGCATTTTTTAGGTCCAAAAAGAGAACGTATGGAATTATTTATAAATAAACCAAAGTAGGAAATACATAACCGAATAAGCTGTTCTATTATGTCCTAAACTCCTGAAACATTGTCTCATATTTTCACTCAATACAATTTATGAAAGAAATCAATTAAATATGCATGTGGGTATATGTGGGGTAAATTTAAAATGTAATTGTATTATGTAAATGTATTAATAAGGCCAGGTAAAAGTAAAATGTGGAAGTTGTCGAGATCTCTCGTCGTTTTTCTACACTCTAGGCTAGGTTGTATTGTATTTTATAATGAGTGTCCCATAGAGTTCTGTTGATTCGCTCTGTCCAGAAGCAAAAGAGTTAAAAGTCACGTGGAGAGATCAGGCAATATTGTCACTCCGGCCCATGAGAAAAAAAAGCGGTGTATTTGAGGAAAGAGAACAAAGAAATAATTGCATATAAATAAGCGCGGTCTCCACAGCAGCAGACGTCCACAGGCATCGCGCGAGCTTGCACAACCTTCTCAGGCACGTCCACTTCCAGCTGCGGAGCTCCAGGATACAGGAGGAGGATGCGGGTCTCCGGGCTTCTGTCAGGCGCTTTCGCTCTGCATGTGCTCCTGACCGCGAGATGCATGCCTTTGCATGAGGGACGAGGACTCAGAAAGCACAAAGAGCCTCCGGTGAGTTTATTAAAGCCCACATTGGATACATTGTTTGATTATAGTTCTTAAAAACCTTAGGCTGCTGTTTATTGAGTGTTTTTTTAATATATATATCTAGCTGGTCTAAAGTTGTAACTTGCCACAACATTTTTAAGTTTGATTTTTTCTTTAAAATGTTTAAGAAATTATTTGTATTTTTACTTTCATGCTAAATGTCAAATACAAATAGATCAGCTGCACGAAGAAAGCAAAATTTGTTGAGTTTTGTCTTGATAACATTATTGGCACCAGACTCGTTTATACATCATCATCATCATTAATCAAAAATTGCGTCTGAAAAACAGCGTCTGAAGCCTAGAATTACGAGCCAGAACCTGTCAGTTTCATCTGGCTTTGTTCACCTTTTATGATTCAAGTTTAATGATGCTTACCGGAGTAACTTTATATCATTTAACTGTTTAACTGCCACTAAATACTCTTGAAAGCCTAAATGTATTTTCATTTTTTTTCAACTCAAAATATACTTACAGGCTTCCTGTTTTCTTTATGGTTTTCTGTTAATGCCCTATATTTGAGTTGTTTGTTTGCTTATTAAAATGACCTAACCTGTCATCACATTCTTGTGATCTGAAAAATGGATTTTAGTGTTGTGTTTATGATATAATGTTGTCTGTTTGTTCTGTCGGCAATGACAAAAGAGCGAGGGATTGTGCAGGCATGGGCAAGTTTGTCTTTTCTGTGCCATCTGGAGGGACACACACTCCCTCTCACACACAGATGCATACTGTAGAGAGAATTTAGGGAATGTGATAGTCTGCTCACAGAAACCCCACTGTCCTTTTTCCTGTTATGATTATTTTGGCCCCTTGTTCCCAGGCATGTCCACTGAAAAAAGAAAATAGATTATGTAGTTTAACAACTGTGACAATGGTTGTTTATTTTTTCTTATTTTCACATACCCATCCCATCTCATTTTCACATTTGACCTGGTCACCAGGAGCGGAAAACATTGGCAAAGGTGGAGCTAGGACACCCAGTTCATTCATATCATTTATTTGAGGTTAATATTATGCTGCTTAATATTTACACCACCTGAGTCATGTAATTTTCAATTAATTTTAGTTAAGGTTGAATGCCTGAGTATGAGAAGCATAAAAAAAACATAAAAGTTTATTGCATTAGTGAAGCCACAACAAAACATCAAACTGATTGGGAAAAATTTTGATTATTATTTATATATAAAAAAAGAGAGGCTGGTTTATACACTCCTGTATTGGGACTGTGCTGTATAAGAGCAGTTTTATTGGATCTGTAGGTGCTTATGTAATATTGTTTTATTTATTTTTGCGAAAATAAATCTGTCAGCTGTATATTGGTGTAAGGTTTATAATATTGAGTTTAATAAAACTTCTGTAAAAAAAATACATGTAGGCTATACTATATGATCAACGGTTTGTCTGGTATGGTTTATATATTATTATATATATACTTTTTTATTTATTTTGAGGAAAAGAGTGGGAATTCAGATGTAGTTAATAAAATTGGCTAGGTACACTGGTACACTCAATAGCATATCGGAAGCCAAACTCACATAATTACACGCTAGAGGTTTCATAATGTAGCTTTAAAATTGGACATTTTTGTAATACGGCCACTGAATGAATTCACCTGCAACCCAAACAGTGTTTCCAACACAAACAACATTGTGTTTTAGAGTCTAGCAGTTCAAGGTTATTGGGTCAACTGGTTGGGAAATGCCTCTGCTAAGAGTTTGACAGGGTCATTCAAGGAAAACCTGATCTTCTTGGATGTGTCAGAGCAGGAATATTTGTGTGGGAGAGGGAACAATGGGTTTATGTGAATAAGCCAAGTACCAAAGTCCTTCAAGCATTGATCCAAACTTGAAAACATTTACCAGTGCTGGTAGACAGAGGACTTGAGCTGCTGGGGATAAAGTTTAACATGAGCACTGGTGCATATACTGTATCTGGGAGCTTATCACTGAAAGCTTCCGTTAAAGTCTCCTTTTGTCCTGTACTGGACCACTCATCACTCCCAAGTCAGCTGCAGATTCTAGAGGATTTACCTGTGGATATTTGTTCAAATGGTAATCCTTTAAAGCTTCATTTATCTTGTCATGAAGAGTTGTAATATAATAGTGTAAGGATTAGCTTTTCTTTTTTCTCTCCCTGTCTGATGTAAGTAAACCAGATTGGACAGTGACCCAGATCTTTGATCCTGCACTCTGCCCATCCAGAATGTTTTTTTTAGGGTCAGAAGACTCATTTAAGCACTTGATAAATGTGGAAAGATGAGGGGTCGACAACTATCTTAATAAATGAAATAAAATTCCAACATTGATGATGCTTTTAATTAAAGGTACCATTGAATAAAAAAAAAAATAAAAAAAAAACACCTTTTATAAGGTGTATGAAGTTGTGTGGATGTAGTGTGTGAAAACAACGAGCCTAATGGTAAAAATCCACTCACTTATTGTTTTATAATTCCCAAAAAATAATAAACAGTCTCTCTACACAAGCAGTGCTAGACTATGACAACATAGTCGATGAAAGTCCCACCCATGTGTGACGCTCTCTGCCTAATCAGCATAACAGCTCTGAATGAGAAGCTGCGGTCCGCCATTACTGTCCTCTCCCTGTAGCTGCTGGTGGTACAATGTCAGTGCCAAAGAGCCATTAAAAGTGTGTGTTAGGATGCATTAACAAACATAGGAGTCTCCATAGACCACTGAGGATATGGTGGTTACATTTCATTTTACACCAGACTCGAGTGCCTCACAAATGAGGGTGAGTTCAGTGCTGGAGTTGTGCAGAGATTGCTTCTGAAAGAGAGGTTGATACCAGCGCTTTGTGCTCAAACGTCCAGACTGCAGACAAAGTAAACATCACGTGTCATATTTTGTTTACCAAAAGAGCTTCTTGGCTCCCTGTAAGGCTAATGTTGCTAAAGCTACCATGGTCTCTGCCTGGTTTCACTAATGCTGCCTTCACGTGCCACCAGAATGATCGTGAATAGGAATGTGGAAGTTAAAATTTGCATTTGGAAGTAATGTGTGAGGTCAGTAACACAGACACAGTAACACTGGTAATGCCACAAGCATGAGCTATTGAAGCTCTGCACTCTTTTAAGAAGGTAGCAGGGTCAGGGGCATCGGACTGGGGGTAAAACCAGTACTGTTTACCAGGGCCCCAAAGGAAGAGAGGGCCCTTGAAAAGTCTGGAATATATATTTTCAGGGGGGGGGGGGGCCTGGGGTGCCCATTAGGACTGCCTACTCTGTTCTCTACGCTGGGACAGGCAGTGTTGTATGAGAGTGAGGCTCAAGCACAGACTCAACAAGTGAATTTAACCACACATGAAAGGAGATGGCAGCATTTATAACTTGGCTTTGTCTGGGGGGCTTATCTGAAACATAAATTATGTTGAACTACAGGCAAAACGCTGACTCAGAATATTTCCAGCATTAAATTTTTTTTTTTATCAGAAACCATTGTTGGCCCTAGACATTTTTTTCTCTCCCTGTCTGATGTCTGTGAGCCTATTAAGCACTGACCCAGAATTTTGATCCTGCTCTAAATAGGTATTTTCAGTAGCTTTAGGGTCAGACGGTTCTTTTAAACAGTGCTGATAAAAGTGGACAGCTACGTTCTCACACTTATTTCAGAATTCACTCTGATCTTGTATCCAGTATCAGCATGAAAATACCCATAGCATTCCTTTCCACATCATGCCACAACCACTAGGCTTTTTATCGGTGCATACCGCAGCTTTGATTTCTGTTTTGTGTATTGCAATTTTGCTGCTTTAATCTCTTCAGACGTTTAATGAAATAAACTGCTTAAACTTTGGGGATTGCATTCTGGCAGAACTTCAAGACAGCTTGGGATATTTTTTTTTCTACAGATTATTACACACACACACACACACACACATAAGAAAAAGCAACCTATTGTGTTGACTTCATTCCCCCCTGCATAGTATAGCAAAAAGTGTGTCATAACTTGCTCTCCGTTTTTTAGAAGTGGGTCAAATTTACTCTTTGAGCTGTAGTTCTTGAAACTTGCATTGCATGAAAAAATATAAAAAAGCACCTCATCTTTGTGCCAGAAGTGTAATGTGTGTGTTATTCCAGGGTCATGGCAGATCTTGTCTACTCATCAGGAGTCACTATGCAGTTGGATGTTATGGTGATATAAACAACCCAAAATTTATTTAAGCATCTGGTTTGAATTCCATAAACTTTTTATCAGACTGATGTTTCGTGAGCTGTACGAGGAGCCTGATTTTAATTTATGCATTAAATAGTTTTTAATGCATTAAAATAATACTATGTCAGGTTGATACAACTGTCTTAATATTGTTATGAAAAAAAATTAAATTCACGAAAAAAAAAAAAAAACTTAGTACTAGTTTGGTACAATCTTTTTTTATTAATAATAATAATTAATACAAAAATATTAATATGATAAGAACTTGCTTTGACTGTGTCATTTCTTATTAAACATTTAACACACTAAATCAAACCAACAAGTGGAAACATGTAGGGAAAAAAAAGCATAAATCTGGAAATTATGCCTTCTAGGTCAATGTGTCACTTAAAGGGATAGTTCACTCCAAAATGAACTACATTAATTACTCACCCTCATGTCATTCCAAAACATAAGCCCTTTTTTCATCTACAGAAAAAAAATTAAGATATTTCTGATGTATCCAACAGCTTTCTGACCCTGTGCACAAACTGTATTCTTGTAGCTTCAAAACATTACAGTTGAACCACTGATGTCACATGGACTATTTTAATGATGACTTTATTAACTTTTTTGGTTTTGAACTTGTCAGTCGTGTTGCCTCTGTGCAGGGTCGGAAAGAGGTAAGATTTCATCAAAAATATATTTGAATTTGCATATTAATATTAAATGTATAATTTTTTCTTAGTATCAATTTGTGTTTCGAAGATGAACAAAGGTTTTGTGGGTTTGAAATGACATGACGGTGAGTAATAATGACAAAGTTTTTATTTTTCGATGAACCATCCCTTTAAAATATTAGATAATTCTAAGTAAGAGGATTCAAGACTAAAATGGCATGTTGTGCAACTCCCTAAAAAAAGTGGTCATTTGTAAATATATTGTTGATCATATTTGTAAAAAAACAAACACCTTGAAAAAAAAAAACTTAATGTGTTAATAATGATTAAGGTGTGTTCACTGACATTGCATAGACGAAAATAACTTACTGTAACTGTAAACATAATTTTTTTTGAAAAAGCTGTAAATGTTTTGCAAAACCATATGACAGAAAAAAATAAATACAAAGAGTACATTTCTAATAACTTGGCTTATGTGTTTTGAACTAAATGTTTTCTTTTCTTTATCTATGCATATAACTATCTACGTGCACATGTTGGAAATCAGCAAAGCATGCTGGTAGAAAGTCTCACTCAGAGACCAGGGCACATTCCACAGTTCCTGCTGGGCTTTGTCTCCAATCCAATATAGCAGCTCTGCCTCACGCATGAGGAGTCACCGCTGTGCCGCCGTCCCCGGGAGAGAGACACGGGGTCACTGAGGGGAAAACGTTTAGCCTGTTTGCTGTTTCTTTGCAAAAGTCCTAAACATTTTATAATATGTTGTAAACCAGGCAAGAATTTATTTATTTATTTTTTAATAAGGGCACCTTGTCAGAACTGTGTTTTCCCTCTTAGTCCAAAGGAAGACTTTAGGATAACTTTCAAATTTGCGTATAACAATATAACAGCTTGTTATAAATTCTTCAAATCTTAACATATTTAGCTTTTAGAACTAAATGTTGATTTCATGTAAACATAGTATTTAGACATTTTTCAGTAAGTGGGTAAAAGGTGGAGCCCTGTAAATGAAAGACGAAACATCCTGAAGTTTAAAGCATCTGTAAATGCTCATAATTCTGCCTGAAAGCGCTTCAGCGCTGCCCACAGCATTTTTCTCAGTCTTTAACGCCCATGTTAATGAACAACCATTTCCTCCAAAGAATGTTTAGGGACACTAAGCAGTCCATCTGCAATCATGTCCCACAAGCTTTTTTTGTATCAGATTTGGGGGGTTTGCTTTTATTTATGTTTAGTAATGTGCAAGATGTTTATTATCATAAACTGTGGCCTTTCCAAAAGGGTACAGTATGTTTTTTAATCTAATGTCAGTTTATGATGTTTGAGACGAATAGACCTTCGTTAAATAAATGTCATGAACTATTTCATTTTATAGTAAACTTTAGTGTTAAAATTTTTGGGGTCATTTAGGATTGTTTTTGAAAGATGTCTCTCATGCTCACAAAGGCTGCATTTAATTGACCAAAAAATACAGTAAAAACTGTGAAATATCATTAAAGTTTAAAACACGTTTTCTATTTTAAAGTGTGATTTATTCCTGTGATGGCAAAGCTGAATTTTCATCAGTCATAATGGTGTAGTTATGCTAACTAACTAGCTAACCAATATTAGCATGAGCACTAGCTATTAACATGAGTATTTCTTTAGCAAATTAGTGTCGATTGTTGCAGTTGATTTCATGCATGGCTTATGTCTTTCCATCACAGGGTTTGTCACAGATTCCACACTCCCTCTCTGAAAAGAGGAGAGACCCTCAGGACACATTCAAACCTCATGCACTGCCAAAAGATGAGCCACAGCTCAACACCCAACTCAGGAACAGCTCCTGGGGGTGCAGGTCCACCACGCTGTGGCGTCCCAGACTACCCCGACCAGAGAGAAGTGCATCTCAGCAGTCACCCCCGGCAGAAACGCTTTGTGATTTTTGGAGGACGCTGGCCCAAAAAATGACCTCACTTACAAGTAAGGTGTACAAGGAAAACAAGATCATTCATTTTAATTCTGAGTAATATATTCACCATTTTCCTAATGAGCCTCCTGCATTTTCAATTATGGGAGGCACTTTCAGTTTGGTCATGTCAAAAAGACAGAAACAAATTACATTGTGCTACAAATAATTTGTTTTTGTCGGTTTGACATACACTGTGCATTCACCTGATTAAATTGACAAGATATCTCAGGAATAATTCACTCCCCAAATGCATGTCTCTTTCCAGCTTTGATATAATAATATATAATTATATTAGCCTATAAACCAATTGTGTAACTTTAGTGTGTAAGCTTAGATCTTAGATCAGGATCTTTTCAGTGGCGCAGAGCCTGTCTGTTTTCATCGTAAAACAAAAGGGTCATTTTTGTCCTCATTCACTATCTGAATGAACGATAATGTTTTTGTGCTGATAGCACTTTCTATCTCTGTTCTGATCGTGGTTACAGCAGGCAGTTTATATGGAGGAATGCAGGGGCTTTATGGTCCGACCTATGAGGGAAAAAAGGGCTGTCTCTTAGAGAGTAATAAGCCACATTTGTACAGGAATCTATTCACAGGCAACACAGTGTGGATGCGTCTGGTTGAAGATGCAGGATACACGCTTTTCTTTCTGCACTCTTGTTGCTCTCAATTGTTCTTTGTGTAACATTTTCATGGCTGAATATTAGTACAAAGGCATGGGTTGTAGATTAGAATGGGGAATTATAAGATAAACGAGATGTTTACATTTTTTGCCAACAATTGTGTGTGTACAGTATATATATATATATATATATATATATATATATATACATATATATATATATATATATATATATATATATATATATATATATATATATATATATATATACACAATGTATGTTAAATTACCTTGGCATTCATTTACAGAAAACTAGTTTACGCTGATGTAAAGGTGTTTCGACTGATTTACTGATATCTTTCTCTCTTCTCAGCCTCATAATCAATTTACTATATTTTGTTTCTCTTTTGGAAAGTCATTGAAACAGGATTGTAGAGTTTTATATTGTAAAGCAAAAAGTATATTTATTGTAGTTTCATTCATCACTATAGAAGTGTAGTCAACTATGACGAGTTCTGAGTTTGACTTCTGAGAACCTTGGAATTGTGAAAAGGATCCAAAAAAACACAAGCATTAGAATCTTAAGCTTGAGGGGCTGAATCAAGAAACATTCCTTAACAGACAGGTGTGTGGGCCCTCTGATAAAGCTTGGCTTCCGTTATTAAAATGTGCATTTCTAAATAATTTCTGATGCAAGTAGAAACAGCTTAAGTTCCTCTAATTTGAGCTATGTGGATTATTACTGCTGATCAACGTAAATATTTGAAAAATCCTTAATTAAGTGCTCACCTTTGTGCAAATGAATATAATAAAAGGTTAATCATGCCCAAATTGTAAGTGAAGATCCAGAACAGTCTGATACTTGTCTGAGGTTACATGATCCCTGCGGTGTGAGTTCTGCTCCTGTCAGAGAACTGGGTCATGAAGCTACACACATAATAACACCGAAACCACAATTTATGCTCATAAAACAATCATTCAGAGCACATTATGAGATCATGTGACATGCCTCACCAGATGCCTATGGTGATGAATAATAAAGATGAATCACTGGTGGTCTCTAATGTGGGTTTGTGTCGGTTGGTGGTCCAGCAGTGTAAGGCCGGTGGTCTGAAACACAGAGTGTGTATGCAAACGTGATAATGGTATTTATTTATTTTTTTGATCAACTTTGAGTATGACTGTGGCCATGTGTGTTCAGAATC
This sequence comes from Carassius auratus, assembly GCF_003368295.1. Lineage (NCBI taxonomy): Eukaryota > Metazoa > Chordata > Actinopteri > Cypriniformes > Cyprinidae > Carassius > Carassius auratus. The sequence goes on along the minus strand of NC_039250.1, from coordinate 18,674,501 downwards.
CATCGCTTCCCATGGCAGATGAGTAAGGATAAAGTGAGGCGGGTTTTTCAGGAAGCTCTCAAGATTTGGAGTGATGTCACGCCCCTCACCTTCACTGAGGTCGTCGACCAAGAGGCCGACATAGTCATTGACTTCACAAGGTAACAAAACCAAACCATGTCTCAATATGCTTAGATGTAGCAGAGTGAAGAAGTTTAAAAGTGCATTAAATCATTTTTGCTTTTGGTCTCTGGCTCCTGTTTATCTTCTTAAACAACTGATATGAAGGTAGTCTGGTGAATTTTATTATGACACGAGTGCCATGCAAAATCATATTCTCAGTAATAGTTATTTCTGAAATACCCTTTTCACATGTGTATTTGTCATCCTTGATTAATTTATCCTGCAAACTACTTTCCTATAATACAAGTTAAAGTGAGAACTATTATGGTATGATAGTATAGTACATACAGCACAGTATAGTAAATTACAATGCAACATAGTAAAGAATGGTACAATATAGCATAATATAGTAGAGTGCAATACAATGTTGTATAATGATGTATAATATATAGTACGGTATGTTTCTTATGATTTTTTATGCTCACCAAGTTTGCTTTTATTTGAAAAACAAATATGGTAATATTTGAAATATTATTAGTAACTGTGTTCTATTTTA